>NC_053163.1:1225446-1592946 GCF_016835505.1 Polypterus senegalus | reverse complement strand
AACAGAGCAGAGGCCCTTTTAGCATTTATGGGAGTCGAACCAGCGACCTTCTGATAGCCAGTGCAGATCCCTGGCCTCATAGCCACCACTCCACCTTATGAGGAAAATGCTTCAGGAGAGGTGAGTACCTGCTATTTAATCTCTGAAGGGCGTGATTGCACGCTTCCTTAGTGAATTCATTCTTCCTGTCTGTCACTGTTGGCAAGAAATGTTACTGTTCTGATATTTAATTCTATCAATTTTATCTGAGAGAGGCATTGGTGGTGCAGTGGTTAGGGTCACTGTTTGGACACATCGTTCCCACATAGTTGGCAAATGTTTTTCTAGGCTTCCGGAGCACTTAAAAAGAGTATTGCACCATTATAATCCACTTAAAGGCAGTTCTGTTTCTCCTTCTCCATCGGTTTAAATACATTTCACTGAGTTTGGCGAAGTTCCCAAACATTTCTGCAATTTCGTTGTAATGTTTTTCTGTTAGATTTTGAATTTGGATAGTTGGATACAGTGGAGGTTGTGTGTGCTGTGTGCTGTATTTGATTATTTTGATTCACTTTGTCAGTGTGTGTAAATGAACCTTGTGAAACTGATTTCAATAACAAGTCCATAATTTTGTGGAGCATCATTTATTAAACTTTACATAATTCCCAGCTGCCCTGAATTAAAGAACCTGCAATTTAAATCCACAGGTCATTGCTCCATTTAATTGCAGTAACTGGGCAGTGTTAATTTTTCACTGTTAAATACATTTGTAAAGTTTCTTTTCAGTGATCAATGAAGCCTACTAGCACCTCCACCTCCACACACCCCCTCACACATCTTCACAGGGCTCAGCGAATACACCGCTTAATCTGATTACCCTAAAAACAGTCAGCCTCCTACACACTAGAGTCGGCTCCACTTTGATTATTTTTTGGATGAGATTGTGGCCCTGCATTTGTCACACTTTTCTGAAGACCCAACTGTTTTCTCTTGGCTTCCAAAGTCAGCTTTTGTAACACTTCAATGACCCTTTTTTTCTGAAACCTGATTTCTAAAATGCCATATTAGACCCTTATTCCAGTTAGAGAAATTGGGTTATTGGACTCTGAGAATCGTGATTAACAGAGGTAGATTTCTCTACAAATAACTTGATTATGTGGCCATGTAAACCCTTAACGGGGTAACAGTTAAAGATTTTGTAGTCTCCACATGTGTGTCGCACCCTATCAACTTGCCCTCGTATTTACTTTGCAAATGCTTTCAACAGACATGTGCAGAAACGTTCACAAAACACATTTCCAGATTCAAATGTTAAGGCGATCACATTTTTTCTTCTCCTGGCTGAAATAATCTTTCCCAATGTTTCAGAAATCGCTAATGTTGATGATCTGAATGTACAGTGCTGAGCTCAGCAACACAATCTCCAGAGCAGTAGGGTAAAACGTTATATTTAAAGTAGGCCGTTTACTTTTTAAAGTGACAAGTAACCTAACACATATCTTATTAAAGTAAAAATACCTGTAGTCACACACGTGCACACGGGAGGCAGCTACAGTTTGACTATGTGAATCTATCTATCTATCTATCTATCTATCTATCTATCTATCTATCTATCAATCTATCTATCTATCTATCTATCTATCTATCTATCTATCTATCTATCTATTATATAGTGTGTTATCTATCTATCTAGCTATCTATCTATCTATCTATCTATCTATCTATCTATCTATCTATCTATCTATCTATCTATCTATTATATAGTGTGTTATCTATCTATCTATCTATCTATCTATCTATCTATCTATCTATCTATCTATCTATTATATAGTGTGTTATCTATCTATCTATCTATCTATCTATCTATCTATCTATCTATCTATCTATCTATCTATCTATCTATCTATCTATTATATAGTGTGTTATCTATCTATCTATCTATCTATCTATCTATCTATCTATCTATCTATCTATCTATCTATCTATCTATCTATCTATTATATAGTGTGTTATCTATCTATCTATCTATCTATCTATCTATCTATCTATCTATCTATCTATCTATCTATCTATCTATCTATCTATCTATCTATCTATCTATCTATCTATCTATCGCTTGAATGAGGGCAATTCCGAATCTGACCGGGATGTGGCAGAGTGCACTGATTCTTTTTCTCGCTTTCCTGCAGACCATTCACTGGAGATTCCACCTGGCCCTGTTGACGTCACTTCCGATTCCAAACCTATGGATGAAGACCATTCCAGTTCCGGCCCCCTTGATGTCACATCTGGCCCCAAGCCTATGGTTGAAGACCCTCTCGGTCCCGGCCCCTTTGACGTCACTTCCTGCCCTGACCTTTAAATGCCTCCACCTTTTCCCTATTCCCTCAGTTCTGTTTTGGACTCTGGTTTGTGCACATCACTGCTATCATTTGTTTTGCAATTTAGCAGCCAGGAAAACAATATACGGGTGGCTGCCCCAAACCTTGCTATGGCTCTTGTGTGAGTTTGTGACACAGTAGTACTGGGTTTAAGACTAGAAGCACACAAAACAGGACTCAGTCGCCCAGCCAACCAGAGAAGAGTTTGCGATTTGCAACCAGATAACATAAACCTATAAATGAAGTGTTAACCTGTCTAAACATATTTATAAAACGCAAGAAATTAACAGAGGCGTCATTCTGATTTACAGTTTCTGATGATGACATTTAACTCTTTTTTTGCACAGATTATTGACTTTGGGGCATTTCGACCAAGGAAGACTTTAGAAGATTACTTGTGATTTTTAAGAATCCTGGTTTCTGCCTTATCCAGGTTAGTAACCTTAACACAATTATGTGTGTGCGTGTAAATACACTGCCTGACATGTAGTTGTTACACGATGTGACTGGAGAATAAAGTTTACATGCAAATATTGTGCTGTGCGACTGCTCTGGGCTATTTAAATAGCCAGGATGTGCTTACTGATTCAGTGATAGGGCAGCAGTGCATTCAACATTTCAGTTTATTCCACATCTGCATCCTGAAAGCCTGTGTTTGCACAAGGTGTACAAATGTAGACAACATCCTCCTTACATGCAAATTAGTCACTTGTGTGCGGGGTTCAGTGTGGCCAGGTGTCTAAGGTGTTGGACTGCAAGCCTCCCTGTTGGCAGCTCCATCCCTCCCTGCTGACTGCATCACCCTGAATAAATCAGTCAACCCACCTGAGTTGTGACTGCTAAAAATGTATATTAACATCTGTTTATAGGCTTGAAAATTTAAGATGAATAGATGGATACAATGATATTTGTCCCAAAGGGGAAATTTAGTTTTTTTACAGAAGCTCAAGTAGCAGGGTGAAGGAGCCTGAAGAAGGGGCTTCAGTTGCCTCGAAAGCTTGCATATTGTAATTGGTTCAGTTAGCCAATAAAAGGCGTCATCTTGCTTGACTTCTCATTGCATACATAACCTCAAGAAATAGCAGAACAACAAGAACCCCACCTCAGTTACACATTCGGTTCAGGCCACCTTTTCAGTTCTTTGTTTCACTTGTTGCCATTGCTGGTTTGTTGTCTGCATATACTGGTATCAGCTCCTGAGTCAATACTGGATTTAGTTTCAAGAATTCCAAGCCAGTTATGTCTAATCTGTTTCTTGGCCATGCATAATCCACAGAGGACTGGACAGACTATCTGCCTGATTAATACTATCTTCCATATTCCATTGTTCTGATATTCATTTAATTTCTATACATTGTTAGTTAGTAAACAAAACTTTAGCTGTTATTATCACCAATTTCTAAATTAATTTACAAATCGGTATGGAATGAGCCATCCAGTACTTCCATGTAAATTTCTCTTGAGTGATGCCGCACAATAGAAGAATTCACAATACAATACAATAATATGCAATCGAGTGCATCAATTTAAATTTATTATGTACACAAATATATGTACAGTAAACGTTTTGTAGGTTTCCTCGGACTTGTGACTCTGAATTCCTTCTGGTGACGCTCATGTCACTCGTGTTTCCTGGATTACCTCTGACTTTTTATCCTGGTATCCTGGGTCACAAACTCATTGTTACTCTGAGTGTCTGCGTTATTCTGGATCCCTCAGCAATGGCCCTCTTATGCAGAGATAACCAGTGTTCCTGACTTTCCTAAAGGCCATGTCACATTAGACAGCTTTTCCAGTTTTCAGTCGTAGCCTTCATTTATATCACTTTAGCAAGTCAGAGACGGTCAGCTGAACTTGAAGGCCAGTCATCTAGTCTGAAATAGCCAGCATCTGCATCCATCTAGTCCACAGCTTGTTCTGACCAAATCAGACAGGTTTGATTTTGTGTTTAGTCGTAGGGGTGGGCTCTGTGTGCGTGGGAGCTGACATCTGGAGGTTCAATGGATATAACAAACAGAAGTGAATCTTGTCTATTTGATGTCTTGTGTTTTATGTACCACGACAGAATGAAGAAAAGAAGAGAAAAAAAAGGGCAGATATTGCAGCCAAACTTGTCGTAGTTGTTAACCCTTTGTACAGCACCGGCTCCATCAGGCAGCACAATATTGGCTGTTAGAAAACGGGGCGAGATGCAGGAAAGATGTCATGCAGTTGCTAAATCTGACATTTTCAGTCATTTAAATTGGCATGCTCTGTTGGCAACATAAGCAACTGCAGATGGCAGTTCTGATCCAACAACTGTGTAATGTGACATCAGCTTAATCCACAACTCTCTTGTGACAATAAGTTTCCGCTGTCTAGTAGTCCTTTGTTCCTGGTATCAGGCTGTCAGGTTACCCAGGATTTTCTTGGTTACATATAACTCTAGTTAGAGTGTCACAAATTGGCCAGCCCCAGGTTTTGACTTGACCAAAGCCAGTCCAGATACCACAGGGACACAAAAGAGTGGCATCATCCCCTCAAACGAACTGTGTCACCCCGTTAGTTATAGATCATTGTTTTTCAACTGCTGGTCTGCGGACTGGGTCTGGTCAGACAGAAATTTCATGCCGGTCCTGAAAAGGGTTATTGCCGCTTATATGCCTGGATTGTGTAGTGGAGTGGATCTGGACAGCGGAGCCTGGGATGATGAGTATAGGTGGCGGTGTGTAGGGATACATACTGTCCACCACGGAGATATGGAGGAGGAGGAAAGTTTATTCTTTTGATGACAGTACCTTGTTTTGCCAGTATTGCGTCAGCTCACCTGTCGACAACATGTGCATATTGTTCACAAATACTTTGTTTTGGTATTTTGGAAAGCAAGTTATTTCTTGTGACGAAAAAAAAAAAAACCAAAACCTTTTAACCTTCTTTAAAAGGAAAAGTAGTGATGACACCAAAAGTAAGCCAAGTACAAGTGCTTCAAGTTTAAAAGAAACAGTGATAAAGAAATGTGTTGATACTGCGGAATGTGCGACAGAAACAAACAAAAAAAAGACACTTTGTTAGGCATTATGATAAGGGGCACTTAAAGCTCTGTTTCACTGCATCGCTGGCAGTGAACTAACACCATAGACTATTATATTGTTAGTCGTATTTTCTAGTAGCTGTTTGTGTGAGAAGACTTCTTCAGCACTATTATCACTGCTAAAAAACAAACAGACAAACCGAATGGACGTCAATGCAGCACTTTGTCCCTTGGGGGGCAACACTGCGGCCACGGGTATCAAATATTCTTGCAAAGAAGCCACAGCAGATTTCACGCTAACTTTATTTAAAATAAATATTGTGCTCTAAAATTTCAATTCTATTCTATTCTATTATATTCAATTTCAATTTTCAATTCTTTTATTAACATTTTTTACTGCTCGGTTTCTGGTTATTTCAGAGAATTTTCTTTTCATAGTAATATATTTAAAAACTAATAAACAAAATACCAATGGCAGCTGGTGGAAAAAAATGGAGGGGGGTGTTTGGCAGTTTTTTGGTGGTAGGGGTGTAATAAGAATATAAGTTTAATGTCACTGTGCTCTGTACAAAAAATATTTTATAAATCCACTCACACATACAGGCCAGATTTAGCACAGAGGGGCTCAGCATTTAGAACTGCTAGGCAAGCATTTGAAGAGAGAAAGGGACAACTACAAAAATGGGCATTGTACTATTTCTGTGCGCATGACATTGAATCCTCTCTTTGCCTTGTTTGGGATGGCATGATTTACCTAAGTAAGGGCCTGCACATGGTGAAAGAGTATAAAGCCTTGGAACATTGCCCGGCACACCTTTGAAGCTGACGGACGGATGGGAGATAACGTCATCCAATCGTGAAAACCCTTCCAGCCCAGCGATGAAAATGGCAGACTGTATACATCGAACGTCCACTTTGGTAATTGTCTTGCATTTGGCATCCTTTCATCTGTTATGCCGCGTAAATCATCATTAAAGAAAGCTAAGTTATTTTCTCTTATGTGATTTCTTACCGCCATATGGAAAGATCACTATGGGAGGGATATCGTCTCTTTATAATATATCTATTTAGGTTCAGGTTACTTAAAACACCGCAATTAAAAAAAAACTTATTCCAACCAGGAAGCTATCGCCCCCTAGAGGAAAACAGGGGGGAGAGGAAAATGAAGTATCACTTCAAAACTCAGGAGAAAAGAAAAGAAAAAAACACACTCGCACAAACTGTAATGTTGCCTACACTCTGCCCAGTAGCACTACTTGAACATTAATGGTGCTCTTCTTTTCTTCAGGCCTAAAAACATCTCATTTCAGTCATTTCAGTCACCAATCTCTTTTCCATTGACAGTATGGCAATTGCAGGGATAATACTTTGTCAAATTATCACACTGCGCCACCACCACCTACTCAAAGCATCCTGATGCTCCAACATTGATGGATTAAAAGCCAGAAGTCTACGTGACCATCATCATCAAGTCCTTCTGTGAGATCCCTAAATCCAAAGAGGACTGTTTCATTTATGTTAGGTGGAATGCCCAGAGGGGACTGGGCGGTCTCATGGTCTGGAATCCCTACAGATTTTATTTTTTTTTCCAGCTGTCTGGAGTTTTTTTGTTTTTTCTGTCCACCCTGGCCATTGGACCTTAATTTTATTCAATGTTAATTAATGTTGACTTATTTTTCTTACTGTGTCTTTTATTTTTCTATTCTTCATTATGTAAAGCACTTTGAGCTACATTTTTTTGTATGAAAATGTGCTATACTGTATAAATAGATGTTGTTGTTGTTGTTGTGTCTGGGGCATCTTTCACACTGCCTTAGCGGTCCTCAAAATAATTCTCCTATTTTGACCATTTCCCAAGTGTAGAAAGGTTGAAAAAACACTGTTATAGAAGACAGGAATTTTGAATTGTTTCATTTGAGCTGCTTGAATTCATCCAGCATAATTTCTAATCCATATAATTCACACTGACTCCATTCCACATTTCAGCAGCTTTTGTAGCTTTGGAACCAAGTTTTGGGGTCATTTCTCCATGTTCTGATGATTTTAACTTTGTCTTGAGTTTGTATTATTTGTGTAATAAGTGAATTCAGATCCATTTCACAATAGTTATAGAAATTCCACATACATTGCATTTACTTTGCATTCATACTCATTAATTCTGTATGTAGCAAAGCTGACCCATGAAGAATTATGCAGGTGATCTGCTTGCTGGAGCCTTTGGTGCAGAAGTCACACAAAGGAGCTGAACAGTGGAAAGGGTTTGAATGGAAAAGAACGAGAAGACAGACAGCAGGGTGAGGAGAGCTCATAAAATGGTAATTCACCTGACTGGGTTTAAGTACTTCAGTTGGTGTCTCTTGAGGCTGACACCAGGTTTTAGGCATTTTAAAAGATATACTAGTGTTAAGAATAACACCAAAGCTGCATGCTGATTCAGTAAAATGAGTGGTTAGCCTGAGTTAAAAAGTAACAGAATGTCGCTACAGTCTGCATCACTCCCCACAATAAGTAACATGGCTGTTTTTCTGTCTTCAGAGAGAAGTAGTTCTCATCCACTCACTCTTTTAATTCACTGACACAGTTAAACAACGACACCACTGGAGAAACATCATTTGGTCTAAAAGAAAGGTATAATTGGATGTCGTCTGCTTATAAGTGAAAACAAATATGTTTTCTAAGGATAGCTCCCAATGGAAGCATATAAAGTGATTGCAGTAAAGGTCTGTGTAATGAGCCCTGCAGGACACCATATTTAAGTTCGGAGTATGATCATAAAGTATTGTGAGCGCATTTCTGTACGTCCTGAAACTGATTTATTAAATTTGAACCAAACCATGCCAAGATGGTGCCTGAGCATTTTCCTGGCCTATGTAACACACTAGACTGGTCGATGGTGTCAACGGCTGTCTAACAACAAAATTACTGTTGAATTACTGTCACCAGAGTATATTAGAATTTTATAATAGAAGCTTTAATAAAAAAATATAATAGAAAGAATGGATTTTGTCTGAACAATTCACTTTTATAAGCAGAAGCACTCTATGAATGTAGTAGTAGTAGTACTACTTGTAGTAATGCTGTCATGTGTACAGAGTACACTGAAATTCTTACATTTACATTCATTTGCTTAGCAAATGCATTTACTCAAAAGTGGCATACAAGAAAGTTCAGCATTATTCGAGTAAACATCAATCTGGATGACTACTTGAGAAGAAGTGTTATAGGACAATGTTTCAAAATTGATCACCACAAGTGATCAAAGAACAAAACTCAAGTGTGTTACAATTCTTTGGTTACAAAGGCCTAACAACTAATTAGTTAGACAGAAATTCACCAAACAAAAGTCTTCAGAAGATTCCTAAACACATTGAGCACACATTCATCAGTTCAAATGGAGGTGGGCAGCTTGTTCCACCTGCTACAAGCTACAAATGAAAGGAGTCTGGACTGAGACTTGATGCCATGAAGAAGTAGCATGACCAGACACCTTTCATCAGCAAACCTGAGTGGTCATGAAGAAGCACAGGATCTCACAAGTGTCTCCATATATAGGTGATGACACATTCACTACTTGGTAGGCAAGCATGAAGAATTTGAACTTAATATGTTCCACTACAGGAAGCCAATGTAGTAATCTGAAAAGAAGAGTTCCACGTACCTGCCTTGGCTGGTTCAACACCAGATTTGCCGCTGCATTTTGAATCATCTGCAGTGGCTTAGTAACACATGTGAGCACTCCTACCAGAAAAGAGTTGCAGTATTCTAGACATGACAAAACCAAAGCCCAGAACAGGAGTTGTGCTTCATACTCTGTCAGATACAGTTTGATCTTGTGGATATTGTATAGCGTGAATCTGAATTAACGAGAGACCACAGCGACATGGTCAGTAAAGGACAGTTGGTCATCAATCACCTCTCTAATGTTGTGTATAGACTTGGCAGGTATTAACGAAATTGATCTGAAATGAACAGAGATGATGTGCTGAATAGAAGAATGAGAGGAATAAAGAAGAAGTTCTGTCCTTTACAGGTTGAACTGGAGATCATGCTCCATCATCCAGGTTGCAATACCAATGAGACATGCAAAGATTCTAGCTGATACCACGTGGTCCTCAGGAGGGAATGACAGCTACACCTGCAAATTATCGAGATAACACTGATAAGAAAAAGCACGGGACAGAATGATAGGGCTGAGTGAGGAGATGTAGAGAGAAGAGGAGAGGACCTAGCACTGATCCCTGAGCCACATGCAGGCCGGTTGCCACTCATGTAATGTCCATGGCCATGATAAACAAGAATGGATTCAATTTGGGACAGACAGACAGATAGACAGACAGATAGATAGATAGATAGATAGATAGATAGATAGATAGATAGAGGTTGTGAGCATGCACTGATACAGCTCGTTGCTGCACTCACTACATGAAGAACCACCTCAGGATCCCAAATAAGGACCCAGCTGTGCAACGCGTGACACCTCAGCACCACACTAGCTCCAATGGAGTGAAACAGTGTGAGGTTTTTCACAGTGGCTGGAGTGCCAATCCTGCCACCAACCCCGAGATTTCCCCCCCTGAAATATTGCATAAATTGCCGCATTTCAAATGGTACTTGTCTCGTGGTACTTTGTTTTACCAGAGTAACCCAACATAACAATGTCTCTTTGATCTGGGCTGCTTAGGGCTCTTCAGCCGCACTGCTTTTCCTTCACAAATAAAGTCTCAAGAGTTGTTTCTCTTTCATTTTTTTTACCTTGTCAGTAACACAGATCTTTTGATGTCCCATTCACTCCTCTCACATAAGCCTGCTGGCATTGTCTTTGATCGAGAGCAGGGAGTGAGAAAAAAAATCCAGTTTTGAAACCTAAAATTCCATATTGTCAGGCTTTGATGTTCTACGACCTGGCAAATATCCTTAGATTCTGACGGTTTTGACGGTGTTATATATTTTTCTTGTGTTCCACAGACACAATACAGAAACTCCCCCTTGTAAAAAAATGCATGTTTGGGGTTTTTGAGCCTTCTGTGAGAATCCAGAGGGATTTCATCTTTAGTCTGGGGCTTTAAGTGGCCTTGGCCTCCTGGCCTAAACTTGCATTTCTAAATCCAGTTAGACACCGGTTAGATCTCCATGTCCTTTGATCTTGGCAGTTTGTTGCTCTGCTGCTGACCCCGCTACCCCCCCTCTCCCGCCCCCACTTTTCTTTTTCTGGCAGGTTTTAATTTTTCTTCGCTGAGACGAGCTGAGAAATCAAATTCCTTTGCTCAGTGGAGCATGTAATATCCCTGGCCTCCTTTCAGTGCCATGAAGAAAGTCTAGTTTGTGTTTTTATTTATTATCTAAGGAGATAAATGCTGCTGAGTTGATTAATCAGCAGATCGCCCTGAGGACAGCGAATATTTGAGCGATGCGCTCAGCGCACTTCTGAGAGCTCCTGCCATGTAGGGGGTTTAATTAGATGCCTTTGTCTGGTTTTCCTTTTCTTTCTTGACCGCACTGTTTAAAAGCAGGTGTCCTCATGCTGCCCTGTGTCTTTAGAATTACAGAAAGCACGAGACAGAAATATGGTAAGAAAGTGTCTGCAGGCGAAGGGAATGATAACTTGGTGACTCAGGTGTGACTTAGTAGCATACGTGGAGCTTTAGATGCCCTCCCTCCTCTTGTAAACCTGAGGGGCCTCATATTTCAGCTGGCTTTAGGATGACTAGAAACAAACAATCCTCATTTTCCTTTGTTTGACTTCATTTTGCACACCTGAGGAGAATCAATCACTCCAGCCAGCTTGTGGGCTTATCAGAAGAGATCTGATTTTATTTCTACAGACTCAATCCCCTAATACAAAATCAATAAGCAACACTTAGCCTGAGCCTAACAGATTTTTCCCTTTAATCCTCTCTGCGCTCACATCCTCACGCATATGCCACCCATGCTTCCTTTTCCAATCCTAACTACTACATGCACAGAAACATTCTTAAGAGAACAGAATAACACAGTTTGACAGTTTCAATCCAGAATTTCCAAAGAATGTTGGATCGAGATTTGCAGGTGGTCAAGTTTCTGCTTCCAGCTGCACTACTAACATATTTCATGTATCCACAGTGCTGTTTACGCACATGTTTTTTCAAGTTTGTTCTACTAGGCTCCTTCTATGCGTCCCATGTTCTTGTTAAAGAAATAGCTTTAAATGAATGGTTGGCATTTACCCTATACAGTCCCTTCATCATTTGAAAAGACTGCTGGCGAAGGATGAAAAGATTTCATTGTTTTCTATAATCTGTCCTCCTACCTTATACCACAGTCTTAGAATAGTCCAGTAGCTCTTCTTTGAACCTCTTCTAGTCCTATTATAACCCACTAGTAATTTGAAAAAAAAAATACATTAGATGTGACCTCATGAGTGACAAATTGTTAACACCATATAACTAAACAAACACTTCATTTGCCCTTTTTATTGCTCCATTTGGACTCCCAAGCCTTTCTTATATGGTTTACATCATCACTCCAGAACCACCACTTCCAATCTCTGATCTGCTCAATCCATTTTAGGAGATGCAGGCAGCACTGGGCACAAGGCTGCAAGGCAGAAACGTGCCCTGAATGGAGAGTCATTCCTCTGAACAGTTAACCTAACATGCACGTCTTAAGGGATCTGTAAAACCAACACAGACACCAGGAGACCATCTAGGAAAAGCTTTGTTTGCTGCTGGTGAGGCTAGCAGGGGTTGCTTACTCTATGGTCTGAATTTTGATCCCAATGCCCCAGTGCAGTGATGGGGACAATGAGCTGAAATAATGGTGTTGACCTTCGGATGAGACGTATAACAGAGGTCCTGACTCTCTGTGGTTACAAAAGATCCCTGGGTATAATTTGTAAGGAGGAGGGTGTATCCTGATGTTCAGACTAAATTTCCCTCCATGGCCTAGTCATTCTGACCCCATAATCATCCCCTGTCTCTAATTGGCCATCTGTATCTCACCACTTCACCTCACTAATAGTAAAGAAATAGTAAATAATAATAATAATAATAATAATCCTTGTGAAGCAGATAGACAAATTGCATCCTCCACTCCAATCTTTGTCTGATAGGCAAACTGCAGTGGGTCCAGGTGGTCTACCACAAGATGACTCCAGGACAAGTCTCTCAAAGGTCTTCTTGATGTTAGACATAAGTGCTGTGGTTTGTAATCATTAGGTGAAGAATCATATAATAAATATGTGACTCAGTAATGTCTGTCATAATAATAGTGCACATATACACACTCACGTACCACACGTGTCTTTATGTAGTTCTGTCATATATTGTAGTCATGTAAGAACATAGTAACATATGAATTTTGACAAGTGACATGAAACCATTCTGTCCTTCAAAACTCTTTGTTTAGCTAATAGCTAAGCTGTCCCAATATTTCATCCAGATTTTTCTTAAAGGTTCTCAAGGTTTCTGCTTAAACAAGTCTTGGTAGTTTGCTCCAGAGTCCCACAACTCTTTGTGTAAAGAGGTTCTTCCTGACTTCAGTTCTAAATATAATTCCTTTTAATTTCCACTGATGTCCTTGAGTATGTGATTCACCCTTAGGCCGGGTTTATACTTAACACGACGCGACACATGCTGCAGTGGACGCTCCTGCTACGCATTGTTTGACTGTTTATAATTGCGCGCGTACTTTTCGCAAATCTGGAGGAATCCATCAGGTGGCAGTGTGAGATATTATCACGGTGAGAACATGTTTGGCTTCTCCGTGTTGTGAATTGCCTGGAACACCCATTAAATTCCGATGATACCTTAGTGTAATATCTCTGAAAAGGATGTTTAATGATTAAATCCATCAATCCAGGGATGTGTCCATTCCAGCAAGCATTAGGCACGAGGCAGAAACAATTCCTGGTTGGGGCCTCAGCTCTTCGCAAGGTGAATACAAGCACACACATACACTGGAGTCATTTTAGAGATACCAAATCCCCAAATCTGCTTGTCTTTGGAAGGAAACCGGAGCACAGTGTGGAAATCCAGCAGGAAAACATACAAACTCCAAGTAGGGAATACCAGCGACGTGACTCCCTGCGAGGCAGCAGTGCTACCGCTCCGCCATCGTGTCACCCCCATGTGTGTAATTATTAACAGTATTCATTATTTAAACGAAATTAACAATTTATCTGTAAAATGTAACATACATACTTTATTGCATTTCATCATGAAAGTGATATCAAGTATAAATCTAAAGATTCTAAATGTGCAGAGAGTTGGAATATCATACATTTAATAAATTCTCTGTGGTGATCTATTGTTGCTTGCCGCTGCTGTCAGGTCCAAGAAGCTCGTAGCGATTAAAAACTGGGATGACGTTTATGACGGTCTGCTTTAATAATAAAGTAAACTACGAGGTCAGAGTGGACATTTCGAGATTAAAGCGGAAATTTCCACTTTAATCACAAAATACACGTTTTCACCATGTCCTTAATTTTTTTTCTCTGTGGCTCCAATACAGCACTGTACATTCTGTTGCTGTTGTGAAGTTGAAAAAGATGGTATGTGAGACTTTTAAAATGTATCGTGTCATTACAATCGGGAATATGTGACGCTTGAATATAAAAGCACCACAAATGCATCTGTATGTCGGCAGTTTGCTTCACCACATCGAACCATTCATCAAACATCGAAGCACGCACACCGATCCCGTAGGATCCACATAGAGGCTTTCTGTCATATGTAGATAGTAAACAGAGACTCTAACGTCACGTTCTAACTTTTAGCACACTGTGCCCCCTGACTTTTTGCTGGTACTTCAACTCGCGTAGCGTCGCGTTCATTTCTGAGGATGCATCAAATGAACACTGGGAACACGTGGCAGCCATACGCATTCTGAGCATGAAGTATAAACAAGCCCTTAAGCTGAAGGAATGTTGCTGGATCTTCTTTATCAATGATTCCATGAGAATTTTAAATACCTGGATTAGGTTTCCACACAGTCCCCTCTGCTCGAGACTAAACCAGTTCAATTCTCTGAGCCTGTCACTGTAGGACATGCCTTTAAGTCCTGAGATGCACTTGGTTACTCTCCTTTGCACTGCTTCAAGTGCTGCTATGTCATTCTTGTACCATGGTGACCAGAACTGCACACAATACTCCAGATGTGGTCTTATATAGTTTGAGCGTAACACCCATTGATTTAAATTCAACAGTTTATTATGATATAACCTAACACATTATTTGCCTTTCTAGTTTGCCTCTATGCATTGCTTAGTCAATGAAAATGTTGCGTCAACATAAACCCAAAGATCCTTTTCTGAGGTTGCTTCATGTATGACAGTGTCCCTCATCTTATATTTATAATCGATGTTCTTTTTGCCCATGTGAAGCACTTTTCTCTCTTGCACAATAAACTGCATTTTCCAGGTGTTTGCCCAGTTCTGAAACTTTTCCAGATCTTGTTGAATTCTTTTTACTACCTCCGCAGTGTCTGCTATCCCCCAATTTTAGTTTTATCTGTGATTTTCACAAGTTTACTAACTAAACCAGAATCAATTTCATTAATATAATTCAGAAAAAATAATGGTCCAAGGACAGACTCCGAGGGACTCCACTTATGGCCTCGCTCCATGTGTAGCATTCTCTTCTTATCTGTACACTTGCTTGTCTCCTGCCACTTAACCAGTTTTGCAGGCTACCTCTGATGTCTACAGCTTCTAGTTTCAGAATTAATTTTTGGTGTGGGGCTGTATCACAGGCTTTTTGAAAGTTTCTCCTTATTTCTTGCTCTTCCTTCCATTAACAATTACAGTAAGTGTGCAAACTTACACAGTCTCACCCACATGCCATTCTACTATTGTGTTTAGGTGTCACATTAAGGACAGGTTTAAACATTCATGTATCAAACCTATCTTTTTGAGATATGGCCTTGTGCTTACACTTATAATTTATTCCTAAATGTGTAAAGCCATCTGGGTGACAAGTTTTTTTTTTCCATTGTTGGAGACGTTGGAACTGTAAAGGAAGCAGATAGACATGTGACTTTTCCCTTTTTCTAAATCCACTTGTTCTGTTGAAGGTTGTGATTGCCAACAGGTTCTTCTGGGAAATAAGCAATCCATCCAAGAAATATAACCCCTTCAGCATGTCCTGGGTATTCATCCAGTAGGCCATGCTAAATAAATCTCCATATAATGGACCCTCCTTTTTCGGTGTATAATTTGAAGAAAGCCAGAGGCAATTCTGCTAGCATTTTTCATGTAGCTGAAGCCAACTCAGTTTATCACAGTGTGTTCATACCCACATGGGTCCTTTGGTGCTAGTAATTAACCTAATAACATTGAATTGGTGGAAGACACGTATGTTCAGAAGAATATTGCTTGAACATGGGGAGAATATATGCAAACTCCACACAAAAGTACAGTGACCAGGCTTTCCAGGTTTCGCAGGCCAGTCAACTAGTAGCAGTTTGATGAGAACAGGCCATTCAGCTCAACAAAGCTTAACAATCCTATCCACCTAACCTTTTCATAATGACATAAAGTCGAGTTTTGATGGTCCCTAACGTTTTACTGTCTACCACAATACTTGGTATTTTATTCCATCTATCAATCTCTGCGTGAAGAAAAACTTTCTTATGTTTGTTTAAAATGTACCCTTAAAATTTTTCCATCTGTGTCCTGTGTTCTCGTTGAACTCATTTTAAATTAACAGTTTGGATCAACTATGCTAAGTACTTTCAGAATTTCAACACTTCAATCATATAATTTCCTAATCACTGCTTGCTTGAACCAAAAAGGCTCAACTCCTTTAATCTTTCCTCACAGTTCATCCCCTGCACTTCGGGAATCAGCCTAGTTGCTCTTCTCTGGACTTTCTATGTCTTTCTTGTAGCCTGGAAACCAAAACGGCACACAATACTCCATGTGAGGCTTCATCAGTGCATTATATAAACCCAGCATGACCTCCTTTGACTTGTACTCTACACATCAGGGTGCAAGATAACCTGACATTCTGTTAGCCTTCTTCATTGCTTCTGTACTGTATGCTCACACTCTATGGATGTAGATAGTAATGAGTACACTCTGATTCCTCAGTCCTTCTCATACTTTGCATTTTCAAGTTTCAGACCTCCCATTGTGTATTCAGATCTAAAATTTCTGCTTTCTACATTTAATTCTTTTACATTACATTTGCTTACATTAAATTTCATCTGCCTCAAACCTGACCAAATCTGAGTACTTTCTAAGTCCTTCTATAAAGATTTAACTGATTGCCTGTTATCTGTCAGTTCATCCACATAGTTAACCAGCTTGTTATTTATGTTCTTGTCCAGGTCATTTATATATATATATTAAAAACAGCAGTGGCCCCAGAACTGACCACCGAGGGACACCACTCTTAACTTCACCCAAGGTTCTTCACGCCATCACTTTCTGCTTCCATCATTTTAGTCAATTCTGCACCCATCTACACAATACACACTGAACTCCCACATTTATGTTTGATATTTTCAAATTCCACCTATCCATTATCCAACCCGCTATATCCTAACTACAGGGTCACAGGGGTCTGCTGGAGCCAATCCCAGCCAACACAGGGCAGGAAACAAACCCCAGGCAGGGCACGCACACACCCACCCCAAGCTAACACTAGGGACAATTCTGGATTGCCAATGCACCTAACCTGCATGTCTTTGGACTGTGGTGGAAACCCACACAGACAGGGGAAGAACATGCAAACTCCACGCAGGGAGGACCCGGCAAGTGAACCCTGGTCTCCTAACTGCGAGGCAGCAGTGCTAGCCACTGCGCCACTGTGCCGCCATATTTTCAAATATATCTGAAAATCAAGATAAATAACATCACATGCTGGCCTCTGATCATATAATTTAGTTGGTTCCTCAGAAAATTTCAGCATATTAGAAAAAAATACAACCTCCCCTCTCCTGAACCCGAGCTCGCTGCTCACTAGCACCTCCTGTTCTTGCAATGTATTGATCGAAATTTTCCTTAATTATTCCTTCCATTAATTTACCTGTGATACATGTTAAGCATACTGGGCCATAGCTCCTTGGATCTGCTTGATCAACCGTTTTGATAATGGGGTACTATTTGTGATTTATCAATCCTTAGGCATACCCGCAGTATGCAGTGACTTTTGAAGAATATAGGCCTTAAAACACTCCCAGCTAGCTCAAGTTTTTCAGTCACAGCTTGTCTTCATGCACATAAATTCTTATGTTACATAATTTGAATATATTTTAGTTTGTTGTGGCACTAGAGAGGGGGAGCCGTGACCATACTACAACTACTAAAGTGTCTCCTGTGATCACTTTGGCTTGGTCCCAGTTGACTCACTTATGTAATTTTTAGCCCCTTGAGACAAGTCATACACCTGTGTAGCTGTCACATTAACAGAATACATATAGGCACTCAATTAGACTCACACACACACTTAGCTGTTGCTCATTTCTATGTACAGTTAGGTCCATAAATATTTGGACAGAGACCACTTTTTTCTAATTTTGGTTCTGTACATTACCACAATGAATTTTAAATGAAACAACTCAGATGCAGTTGAAGTGCAGACTTTCAACTTTAATTCAGTGGTTTGAACAAAAAGATTGCATAAAAATGTGAGGCAACTAAAGCATTTTTTTAACACAATCCCTTCATTTCAGAGGCTCAAAAGTAATTGGACAAAATAACTGGAAATAAAATGTTCATTTCTAATACTTGGTTGAAAACCCTTTGCTGGCAATGACAGCCTGAAGTCTTGAACTCATGGACATCACCAGATGCTGGGTTTCCTCCTTTTTAAAGCTCTGCCAGGCCTTTACTGCAGCGACTTTCGGTTGCTGTTTGTTTGTGGGCCTTTCTGTCCGAAGTTTAGTCTTCAACAAGTGAAATGCCTGCTCAACTGGGTTAAGATCAGGTGACTGACTTGGCCATTCAAGAATTTTCCACTTCTTTGCTTTAATAAACTCCTGGGTTGCGTTGGCTGTATGTTTTGGGTCATTGTCCATCTGTATCATGACAATTGGACTGCATTTAGCTGGATGTGAGCAGACAGTATGTCTCTGAACACCTCAGAATTCATTTGGCTACTTCTGTCCTGTGTCACATCATCAATAAACACTAGTGTCCCAGTGCCACTGGCAGCCATGCACGCCCAAGCCATCACACTACCTGCCTCCACCGTGTTTTACAGATGATGTGCTATGCTTTGGATAATGAGCTGTTCCACGTCATCTCCATAATTTTTTCTTGTAATCATTCTGGTAGAGGTTGATCTTGGTTTCATCTGTCCAAAGAATGTTTTTCCAGAACTCTGCTGTTTTTTTTAGATGTTCTTTAGCAAAGTCCAATCTAGCCTTTCTATTCTTGAGGCTTATGAGTGGCTTTCACCTTGCAGTGCACCCTCTGTATTTACTTTCATGCAGTCTTCTCTTTATGGTAGACTTGGATATCGATACGCCGAAACCCTGGAGAGTGTTGTTCACTTGGTTGGCTGTTGCGAAGGGGTTTCTCTTCACCATGGAAATGATTCTGTGATCATCCACCACTGTTGTCTTCTGTGGACGTCCAGGTCTTTTTGCGTTGCTGAGTTCACTAGTGCTCGTTTTCTTTCTCAGGATGTACCAAACTGTAGATTTTGCCACTCGTAATATTGTAGCAAGTCCTCGGATGGGTTTTTTCTGTTTTCACAGCTTAAGGATGGCTTCTTTCACCTGCATGGAGAGCTCTTTTCACACCTTTTAACATGACACCCCTGCACCATCACTGGTGCAGCCAACTGGCTTTAGACGTCACAGAAAGGAGGTCACTGGTCTGTGGTTTCCATGGATTGCTGTCTAAATGCAGTGCACCATTAATGGTAATAGTATAACATATAAACGTCCAAGGGGGTGAGCGCTTTTTATAGGCACTGTACACATGCAGCTGTCAGACACTCGCACATCTTTTTCTTTAATGCTACACATGCATCCCCGTACACATTGAGAAATTAAAAACTGTAAGTGGAAATTTATATGTTACAAATGGTTCATAAGATAAGGATTTACAAAGTACATATCTCTGTGGTGGTGGTTTATAGAATTTCAGGAACACACAAAAACACAGAGTCACATCCCCATATTCAGTGTCTGGCATTTTTCACTTTTTCTCAAAGAGCTGAAAATGTTTCAGATTTTATTTTCTTGTTTGTATCCACTCATTTCTGTTTTTATTGGTTCATTTTCACAACTCCTCTTTGGTTTTTGGAGTCTTTCACAAAAACCAGCAGGTGGCAGCACTAGCAGTGGTAAGTGATGAATGAACCCCTCATCTCCTAAGGCAGTGGTTTCCAAACTCAGTCCTGGGGACCCATTGTGGCTGCAGGGTTTTTGTTCCAACCAGATTCACAATCGGTGATAATAATCAATAACAACTGATCTCATTTAATTAGCTGCTCTTTTTTTCCCTCTTCTCTTATTCTGTTAATGCTCAACTCTCTTTTGTTGTTTTCCTATTATTTTCTGCTTTTCCTGTGTAGTTTGCACCCTTCATTTAACCCTAATAGTGACAATTAGCAACCAGCACAGCAGACACCCAGGATGATGAAAGAAGCAATAACTTCAGTGTCAGACCCACTAATCTTATATACACTCACCTAAAGGATTATAGGAACACCATACTAATATGGTGTTTGACCCCCTTTCGCCTTCAGAACTGCCTTAATTCTACGTGGCTTTGATTCAACAAGGTGCTGAAAGCATTCTTTAGAAATGTTGGCCCATATTGATAGGATAGCATCTTGCAGTTGATGGAGATTTGTGGGATGCACATCCAGGGCATGAAGCTCCCGTTCCACCACATGCCAAAGATGCTCTATTGGGTTGAGATCTGGTGACTGTGGGGGCCATTTTAGTACAGTGAACTCATTGTCATGTTCAAGAAACCAATTTGAAATGATTCGAGCTTTGTGACATGGTGCATTATCCTGCTGGAAGTAGCCTTCAGAGGATGGGTACATGGTGGTCATGAAGAGATGGACATGGTCAGAAACAATGCTCAGGTAGCCCGTGGCATTTAAACGATGCCCAATTGGCACTAAGGGGCCTAAAGTGTGCCAAGAAAACATCCCCTACACCATTACACCACCACCACCAGCCTGCACAGTGGTAACAACGCATGATGGATCCATGTTCTCATTCTGTTTATGCCAAATTCTGACTCTACCATTTGAATGTCTCAACAGAAATCGAGACTCATCAGACCAGGCAACATTTTTCCAGTCTTCAACTGTCCAATTTTGGTGAGCTTGTGCAAATTGTAGCCTCTTTTTCCTATTTGTAGTGGAGATGAGTGGTACCCGGTGGGGTCTTCTGCTGTTGTAGCCCATCCGCCTCAAGGTTGTGTGTGTTGTGGCTTCACAAATGCTTTGCTGCATACCTCGGTTGTAACGAGTGGTTATTTCAGTCAAAGTTGCTCTTCTATCAGCTTGAATCAGTCGGCCCATTCTCCTCTGACCTGTAGCATCAACAAGGCATTTTCGCCCACAGGACTGCCGCATACTGGATGTTTTTCCCTTTTCACACCATTCTTTGTAAACCCTAGAAATGGTTGTGTGTGAAAATCCCAGTAACTGAGCAAATGGTGAAATACTCAGACCGGCCCATCTGGCACCAACAACCATGCCACGCTCAGAATTGCTTAATTTACCTTTCTTTCCCATTCTGACATTCAGTTTGGAGTTCAGGAGATTGTCTTGACCAGGACCACACCCCTAAATGCATTGAAGCAACTGCCATGTAATTGGTTGATTAGATAATTGCATTAATGAGAAATTGAACAGGTGTTCCTAATAATCCTTTAGGTGAGTGTATAAACGTCTACATGTGGAAGTGTGTGTGTCTGTCTGGCACGGAAGTGAGAGGTGGAGGTAGGGTAAGGGCTCCACCTCCAAGGAAACAGAAAACTCGCGGAGCCACTAATAACACAAGCGAGGCGAGCACATCGGTAAAATGAAACCTCCTAGGAGAGAGATGCCCAGAGTAGTACATTTCAGTTTTTTTTCCTGACAATCTCAATAGTTTCTAGGACCCCGGGCTTTTTACAGCACGGGCTTACACAGCTATTTAGTAAAAAATCAAATAACCAGAACACCTGGAATGAAAGTTGGGTTGAAAATACTGTTAACGATTTAAAAAAAACTACATATTCCTCATATAACTGATTTTAACATTTTAATAAAAATCCACCAAACTCCAAAACACAGAAACTGGGAAATAATGACTCACTTATTTAGGCTCCAGGAGTCCAATGAAAAACTGAAGTTGGTTGGAATAAAAACCTACAGCCACAGGGGGTCTCCAGGATCGAGTTTGGGAACTACTGTCCTAAGGTCTTCTGCAGTCATCAGGTGTGCATTTGAGAAGCCAGCAGACATTTCCCCAGAGACTCTTTTTAACATCATACTTCCAGGTAAAGACTATTTATGGCATTTTTCAGGAAGTTCACACAAAAGATTTTGTGACAACAAACTTTTTTTTTTTTGGTCACCAGTTCTGGTCTCACCATTTCAGTCAAGATATAAGCTTTCCCTTTCATTCATTACCCTGCATGTGATCGTGGGGTCTGCCATTGACTTCAGGAAACTGTAGTGTTAGAATTAAGCAGGTGTGAGTGTCTACAATGGTGGCACCCAGAGGGGATGATAAGAGAGCTGGGTTCTCTTGTTACTTGTTACTGCTGGTTGCAGAGAATAATATTTTCACTTGTAATTAAAAGTTTTATTGTCTTCCTGGTCTGATGTCACTTGGCCATAATGACATGCTGCTCACAGACAGTAGCTGTCCCTGTGGATTTCTAGGAGCTCAAATTCCCATCTGGAAAGATGTTGCTGATATCCTCTCCTCAGTCTCCTTCATGAATGCCAGCATCCATACCCACCTGCACTACAGAACTGGTAGTCCACCTAAAGTAAAGCATGTTTGGGCCCAGCCAGTACTTGGGTGGGAGGCCAGTTAGGAAAAGCTTTGGTTTCAGCTGCAAGAGATGTTGGTGAGGCCATCAGGTGGCACCTACCCCGTGGTCGGTGTATGGATCTCAATGCCTGGGTCTAGTGATAGGGATGCTGTGATTTTAAAATGAATACCATTTTTCAGATGAGGCATAAAACTGAAGTCCTGACAACTTGTGGTTATAAAAGTTTGCTGGACATCTTTCAAAAAGAGTAGGTTGTTTCTGGATGTCCCGGCTAAATTGCCCACCATGATCTTGTCCATTCTGGCTCCTGTAATCATCCCCTGTCTCTAACTGGCTCACACCTTCATCACCTGATAGCTAATGTGTGGTGAGTGTACTGGTGCAAGAATGGCTGCTATCACATCATCTAATTCAATGCTACACATTGAATTGGTGTGAAGTGGTTCTCCACTGTCAATGTAAGCACTTTAAGTAGATTAGAAAAGCTTTTTATAAATATAATTAGTCAATTCTGATTTGAAGGACGTTAGTTTTTGAAAATCTTAGCCGTTCACATTTCTTCTTACCTGTTGCCTGAATGAGTGGGACTCATTCGTGGTGAGGAGTGCTGTCCCCTTTATGCAATTCAGGGTCTTGCTTCTCGTTTTGCTAATGTGACTACATACGGGTCACCGGTGAAGACCTTTCTTTGTCCCAGACTGTGGATAAATACCAAAATGATTTACAAGTACGTTCTGTAGTTTTAGATCTTGATATTCTGTCACATTCTATTGAATTTTGAATTTGTATTAGTGTTTAGTGAAATAATTAAAAATAGGATTTTGATTCATGATAAGTGAAGTGATTAGCAGGAAACTGAGTTTGCTGTGAAATGTAAAGTTTCTTTTTATTATTATAAATTTCCACAAAGCAAATTGTGTTTTGCCCCAAGTGTATTTTGTGCCAATGGCACACAGAGTACATTATCATCTCATTTGAAAGTTTCTTCTCCATGGGGAACAGCATTGTATGGTGTACAGCAGAGAACAGGGGGACACAGAGAGTACATACCATGGGCTTGAGTATGTAACCATCGGAAATTTATATTACGGAGTAACACGGAGAAACTGATTGTAGGTGGTGTTACTCATGGTGTTAGATCTGCACCTACATTCTGCGGTGGGCTGGCATCCTGCCCGGGGTTTGTTCCTGCCTTGCGCCCTGTGTTGGCTAGGATAGGCTCCAGCAGACCCCCATAACCCTGTGTTAGGATATAGCGGGCTGGAAATTAATGACATGACTGAGTGAGTGGTATGAGGTGGGCAGGCAGAGTAATTATATTCAGTGGAACTTCATGGAAGGAGCCATGGGACTTCAGAGTGATGCTGTAGGGCAGCCAAGGAAATTCAGAGCAGTTTTGGCTGCTTAATAAGTGGGCGACATTCTGTACAAACCCACAGCATTTCACTCTTGTCAGTTTTGTATTTTGCGATTGTGCAACCACATGCAAAACCAAATTCATGACTTAATTTCATGACAGTGTATACAAAATGAAACTGCTGTTTTGCTCATTAATAGTTTTGATCTTTTCATTATTTAACAACCTATGGGTTTGTTTATTGATTAAAATGTTTGTCATCCTTGTTGAAAAACTTTGGCATGACTGTTTTTGCATCCATTTCCTGGTTCTTTTTCCTATTTACAGTATCTAGCTCCTGTTCAGAACATCCTTTAATCTAACTTTCTGCCATCTGTCCTCTTTGAGAAGTTCTCCGTAGACAGTTCTTTGCAGAGCATCCTGCTTTCACCTTAGACATGCATGTGCAGTTAAATAATTTAGTAGTAGCCATATAGGATTATCACGTGTAGCTTTTCTTTCTTTTTCATGTGACACACCTTCAGTGATGCTCATGGGGTTATTGGGAGTTTTAGGTCTTTCGATATCAGACTCCTTCACCCAGGTGACCCAGCATCGATTGATTAAGCCCTGACTTATGTTCAGGTTACGCTCTCCCTCATTGCTCTCCTCTTCTCATCCACAGCCACCTACAGGCAGCTTCAGAGGCCTCCATGGCTATCTTTATAACCCTTCTCTTATCAACCGAACAAATACCAAAGATAGCAATCATCTTACAGAAGAACTGACCAGTAAACCCTCTGTAGCCTACTTCATTTGGCTCTCCACCCATTCTGCCTGTGCTGCTCCTCCAGCTCTGCATATCTTGCTCTCTTCTTTTCATTCTCCTCTTGTATCTGATCTTCACCTTGAACAGTAAGCTCCATAAGTATGGCTTGCTTGGAGGATTTGGACAGCAATACAATTTCTGGTCTCAGCGATGTTGCTGTAGCCTCTTCTGGAACTCGAGCTGTCTGTCTAGAACAACTCATAGTTCCCAGTCAAGTGATGTGGCCAGTAAACCTATGAAGGTGGAGTTAGGGATCCAAGTGGGTATTGGGGGCTTCTCGCCTGCACTCATAGAGGTGATGGCCATCTGTGGTGTTGGCTTATTATGGAGTAACAGCACTACAGATGGTGTCTACTTTGGCACCCAAAACCTGGTTGTGCAGCCATCAGTATCTGCAAGTCAAGGTGTGCTCCAGGGTACTTTTTTCTGGGCACAGCAGACCTGCTGGGGCCTCCATCATCCTCCAGCAGAATAGGCCTGAAGGACTTGACAGAACATTATACACATTCTAAATGAAGATCTTCAAATGAAGGGGCTCAGCTTTTCAAACCTCAGGCAATTAGACATTGTTCTCCACCACATGTTCCCATCTACTTCAGGCTCCATGTTATCATGTAAGCCCTGCTGGCTTGTTTCTCCACCATTATTGCCCACACCTCTTTTTGCACTAAGAGCGTTCTCTCCTTCTCCTCTGCCTAATTGTAGTGCAAAATTATGCTGCACCTTAAACCAGTCCTCCCTTGCGCCACTGTGACAACTTCTGTTGAGTCTTGAGTGAGGCACCAAGACACAGTGGGCACAGTAGAGTGAAATCCTTACTCGCATGTGCCAACCAATGTGTATTATGCTCCATGATAAACAGAAACAGGTTAAAATACAGAAGATAACTGAACTGAATAAAAATGAAAAGCATCTTACCTAAAATACAAAAATAACTGCAAGAATGAATTTGCGTATCTGTGTTGTGAGAGTCCTTCCATTACATGGGATGATATGGAGAAGAGAATGGAGCAGCAGAAATTTAAGTGCAAATTGAGTTCAAAAGTGCTTGTCTGTTTTTCCATGCATCTGTCTCCGATCAAAGCATGGCTGTCACAGTCATGGGGTGTGTACTTTAGACCACAGTTGCCCCCAGTTCAATGATGTCTTTTTCTCAGACTCCCATACCAACTTCACCTTAACTAGCATTCGTCAATATGACCAACTTGAGCAGTCTTTATCCCGGTGGCTCCTGCCAAACATGTCTAGACAATCAGTCCTCTTTTACATTCACTGCAATCTCTGGCATTTGATGGGTTGTTAACAGTCTCTTTTTACACTTCTGTAATGTTCCTCCTGGGAGGCATGGTGAAGGGATAAATGTTCTTCCGATTATCCAAAATAATGACAGAATAGTGAAACAAGAGCTGCTTTAGTGTCTGTCAGTTGTGTGTTCAAATTTGAAATAAAAACATCCTTAACTGAGCTACCACAGAATTCCCACTGATGAAACATAGAGAAGAAAACTGATCCAAGCTGTCAAAAGAGATGAAGGACTTGTGCTGTTATATATGGTGGAAGCACACATGTTTGTAGCAGGCATTTCAGATTTGATGAGTACATAAAGTCCTCATGCTAAGCCTTTAAGCCTGGAACAACTGTAGTGTCCTACTAACATGGCGATCAGCGTTCGGAAGAGCAAATGTATTGAAATTCTGCACTGATGGAACACCAGGTCCCACTGCTATGTGAGGGCACCTGCTCCTGATTTGTATGCACAACTTAACATAACTGTGAGGTAATTGAATGTTATTTTTTAATTTTGACTAACAATATGATCCATAGAGTATAAAGCCACATCTACCGTATCTTCCATAATGTTTGGGACAAAGGCACATTTTTCCTTGTTTTACCCTTTTGCTCCACAGTTAAAAATTACAAATCAAACAACTCAGATGTGACTAAAGTGCAGACTTTCATTTAAGGGTATTTGCATACATTTCAGTCACACCATGTACAAATGTATGCAAAACATCTCTGACGGGTGGCTATCAGCTGATGACCGAGCAGCTGACCTGATGGCACCGGCGGAGGTGAAACAGGCAGCAATACCCCAGCAGGTAGAGAATACCAGTGCTTCCGTCTTCCATTAAAATTGAATTTTAGAATTGAAAGTGTGGAAATAAAATTGGACTTAGGGGTCACATAGTCATTTAAACTGCGGTGGGTTGGCACCCTGCCCTTGGTTTGTTTCCTGCCTTGTGCCCTGTGTTGGCTGGGATTGGCTCCGGCAGACCCCCATGACCCTGTAGTTAGGATATAGTGGGTTGGATAATGGATGGATGGATGGATAGTCATTTAGAGTAAAGTGTTTTAATATGCTTTCCATATTAAAATATAGCATTCGTCTTAAAGGAATAGCATAAAGGAGTAACAACAGTGACAAAAATATTATACACAAAATGTATTGGAAGATGTCTAAGAGATCAGATGTCCTGTATTTAACAAGAATGGGAAGTTGTTATATACACAGGAATTTCTTTTTTTTTTTTTGAAGTTTTATTAATTTTATTGCAATCATTCCATAAAAATCAATCAATTTTTACAAAAAGTAAAACCGAGTTAAGAACAAGTCGACCCCCAGCACTGAGAGAGAGAGAGCAAGGCAAATGGCGTAAAATTCAAGGCTTGTAAACATACCTAAATTAATAAGTTTGATAAGCCAATAGAGATGAATGCAGAAGACAAAGAAATACGGAAATAATTGCTTCCTCGGTGCTTTAAGAGCTTGTTTTAAAATATTACTGATTAGATCCTGCCATGTTTTGAAAAAAGTCTGTACAGATCCTCTAACTGAGTATTTGATTTTTTCCAATTTCAAATTATATAACACATCGGTTTCCCACTGACTTAAAAGAGGAGAGTTTGGGTTCTTACAGTTTATCAGAATGAGTCTGCGTGCCAAAAGTGTAGTGAATGCAATCACAGTTTGTTTGTCCTTCTCCACTTTAAGCCCCTCTGAAAGAACCCCAAACACAGCTGTTAATGGGTTAGGAGGGATTGGGACACCAAGGGTGTCTGAGAGGTCATTAAAAATTTTGGTCCAGAATGATGCAAGACCAAAACATGTGACCCAGTGAGGCTGGGACTTGATTGCAACGTTCGCAGGTTGGATCATGCCCTGGAAACATTTTGGAGAGTTTTAGTCGAGACAGATGTGCTCGATATATAATATTGAGTTGTATAATTGTATGCTTTGCGCATATGGAGCTCGAGTGAATTCTCTAAATTGCTACTTTCCACTCCTTTTCTGATATATTAATTGAGATACGCAGGAATTTCAAGGCTGGTGGATCAACCCAAGGTGTATAAAAAGAATAAGAATATACTAAAATAGACTTATATTATAAACATAAGTTATATGGGTGTAAACCAACAAACCAACCTGAACAAATGTGTGCATTGATTGATGGTGTTATGTAAATTCAGTTGCTTTTTAAACAGACCTACACCTTTTAAATGTGACCATGTAGAAGAATGCTCCCTGTTCAAGAATTAGCTGAAGAGTAATAAATGACGCAGATGGACAAGCTTTTCTCTTGTCAGATTACTGATTTGTCCTGTTAGAGGATAAGTTACTTTCTTTAATTGAGATGTTGATTTCTACAATAAAAGAAGGGAGCTGGAATAAATTAGCGATAAGTGAACTAGGGAAGTTTTGATTCATAAAAAGTTAACCCTTCATATTCATTGTTTGTGTTTTAATTTTAAATTTTAATTTGAATTCTAATTTGAATTAAATTTTAATTTTTTATTTTCTATTTGCACTTCATGTTGTTACACTGTGGACCCTGACCTTTGCGATTTTGTCTATTTGTATACTTGTATATGGTTGAGATGACAATAAAGTTCGCTTTGACTTTGACTTTGACTTTGAAGACCCCTGTGAATGTGTTCATTTGTAAATATTAGGTACAGTAAGTGGACCCTTCAAGCTTTAACACTGTTTCCGATTTATTGTCCTGGAAATAACACTCACAATTCTTAATATTGTAACAACATTGACAAACGGAATCAGCCCAGAATGAGACACCATTGTATGAACTGGTATTCCATCACCAGCAGCAGGGGCACCTTTGAAAATGGCAGGCCTGAACTGGTGATTAACTGTACTTTTAAGGATAGAGAGCCACCTCAAAGAGCCAAGTAAAGAACAAGAGAATAAATTGTGGCATTCAGGGCTACATTGGTGATAGGAGTGGAAGGAAAAGAAGTTCTACTGTCTGACTTAGCGAAGTGCCAAGTGCCACAAAGCGCTATGGAGAGTGTTCAGGCTGTGATCTGGGATTGCATAAGACAGCACTGCCTTATACCTTTTTTTCACCAGAAATAACTTTTAATATTAAAGATATAATATGCACTAACAAAATTTTAATAGCACTAATATTTATATATTATATTATTTCATGTAATACAATATAATTTTTTGTAATACATTTCTTGATATCAAATAGTAAGACAATGAAAAAAGAGGAAAGATATTCTCGTGAACAAATTCTGAAAAAAAAAAACCACACCAGCACCCACCCAAAATCCACCCCACCCCGGAGCTCTTTACGAAGTGGATGTTAAATTAGGACTGATGGGACACGTAGATCACTCACAGGGTCAGAAACCCACATGTCCAGCTGAGGAAAGAAATCTAATTGAAAAGTGTCAAATTGAAATCAAGGGTTCGCTGTCAGCCATGACTGGATCAGAGAGATAGCGCTTTCCCATTTACTAATAATTTGTGCAGGGACCCAATTAATCCATGTGGCTGACAGTTCTAATAAAACCAGGTTGTAAAAAGATTTTCCAACCAAGAAAGTGATAGATTTGGGATTCTTCCATTGGGAATCTATTAGAATTTTGGGTGCTGTTGTGGCCAATGATATAATGCGCTAGGAGTGAAGATAAAGAGAGAGAAAGAAGAGAAATCCAGCAGAAGTAGAGTAGTAGGAGAGCAAGGAATAGAAATAGATAAGATGGAAGGTAATACGAGTAATTTTCAGTATTGTTTACCTACTGTATGTTTGACTTACGTGATATCTGCAAGCTTCTGCAATCCTTTGGTAAGCTCCAAAAATATTCACATTTAATTGTTGATGGCCAATTGCGAGTATCGTGAATTTCAAGTTTGCAAATGTGGAGAGGTTACTGTACAATTTTGCAAAATTGAAACTAAAATTAAGTTTGCAGGGGATTTCACAAATGGTAAAAGTGAATCTCACTAAAGAGATTTTAAAGGTTTTAAAGTTTTGTTAGTGTAAAACAAGGAACGCTGTTGTCTAAAGCCTCAGTCACCCTTCCATGTTTACCTGTGTTCTTTACTGCTGCTACATAAAGCATGTAATCTGAACCATACTGATAAAATCAATTTTCTTTATGACTCTTATTCACATCAATGTGAAGGAGTACAGTATGTTTTTGAAAAACAGACATGCTGCATATTTTCCACACAAAATGACCCTAAAATGCCCCATCAGGCACATTGCTATGTTTTCTCCACAGGAAAATTCAGCACACGTAAAAGTCCTCTCTGCCAATCTCCTCCCAGTTACCCAGCAAGCATTTTATCCTAGTGGAGGATAGAAACCCTTCTGGTGACTTTTTATTTCCTTTTTATCTGAGATCTTTATGTCTAAAAATCAACGACAGGTAGACTCACGTGGAATTAATACATGAAAACCTTCAGACAGGAACTCAGGAACTAAACGTTTTTCTTCTTGTATGAATTGCATAAATTTTGCCGCAAGCGAAATACAATTTATTTTGCAATTTTTTGGTGAAGTGAAATGCTGCACTTCCATGCAAATTCAATTTTGTGCCTGTCATCTCACTCACTACCTAACACAATCCGTTGCTGGCTAACAAACAGGCCAGAAGTTTACTTTTTGATGTGTCATTTCCTAATTTTGTGAAAACTGCCTTATGAGCACTATGACCATTGCTGCCTTTTGAGTATCATGCATATCCCATTTGCTCTACTGTTTCTATCATTTTTTTAAGTTACTCCACTCTCAGAATTACAAGTTTAATTTACATAGTAAACCAAAATGCCCCACCTAAGGTTAGTTCCTGTTCTGGGTCTGATGTTACCACTATAATCTCTCGCCTCCATGACCCTGACCTTGGTCCAGCGCATGGACAGTCAATCATATAAGGTTCTAAAGAAGGGATTCAGAGATCACCACCAGTCTCAATGGTCCGCCTTGGTATGTGAAACACACTTCTAAGGAGAAGTTTATTTGATTAGTGAGTTTTATTTCTATCTAGTATTTAACTCTATAAGCTCCATTAGTTCCAACAATTATGGATGGATCAAAAGCCAGAAGTCTACGTGACCATCATCATCCTGTCTTTCTGTGAGAACCCTAAATCCAAAGTGGACTGTTTCATTTATGATAGGTAGAATGCCCAGAGGGGACTGGGCAGTCCAATGGTCTGGAATCCCTACAGATTTTATTTTTTTCTCCAGCCGTCTGCAGTGTTTTTTTGTTTTTTCTGTCCACCTTGGCCATTGGACCTTAATCTTATTCTATGTTAATTGATGTTGACTTATTTTCTTTTCTTACTGTGTCTTTTATTTTTCCATAGCCAACCCGCGGAGAACCATACGCGCATAATCAGGCCGGTTTTTTAATGATTTTTAAGCACAGGGAGAAAACTTAAATTTGAAAAATCGGTAATGTAATAAATCAGCAAGAAAAGCAACATTGTAACAATGCATGGAATGAACCAACACACAATCGTCCGTGACTGAAAACTGGCGGACCGCCATCGCGCCCTGCCTGCTCATGTGCCCACCTCCAACTCGTCACTTGAGTCGTTGTCGTCTTTGCACAGTCCAGATGCACCTGTGACTCACGTAGAGTTTTCATTGCTCTGTGTGGTTTTGGCTGCTTTTTTATATATAATCCACCAAGACACCCGACCACAGTAGTAGCGCGAATTGCTGAATGTAGCGTGTAAAACAGTTTGCTATGGTGCACGCGGTCGTGCATCATAACCGAAAGCTCGGTTTTTAAAGACTGCTTACTTCATTTTGTTTTAACCTCAGTTGTAAAGGATTGTTTTAAGGATCCCATTGGATACCCCTCACAAACCGTTTTACACGCTGCATATGGCGATTCACCTCCGTGAGAAACATGCCTCTATGAACAGTCAACATGGCTCGGAGGTGCATGTGGCCTCTACAACAGACGAATATAAATGACGCTGTTTTTTCTGTGTCGTCGCGTCCAAGTTGGTGGGCGTGGCTCTGTGAGTTGTCGTTGTATCCAATGATCTTGGAGTTGGTGGGTGTGGCTCCTTCCTGCGTGCGCCATAGGTGTCTTACTTGTCCGAGGCTTAGTGAATCCACGCCCCTTCCGGCGTGCTTTCCATGGGTGTCTTGCCTTAGTGAATTATATATATATACTAGCAAAATACCCGCGCTTCACAGCGGCAAAGTACTGCATTAAAATTTTTATTAAGAAGAAAATTAAACCTTTTTAAACTGAGGGAAAATATGCCAATAATTATTTGTTAAGGATTTCTTTGTATACCATGTTGTCAGTTCGGCCCTCCGGTTGTAACATGACCAAGCTGTGCACTGAGCTTACTCTTGAGCATGTAACGTAGAGTTGGCCATGTGAACAGTAATCTTGTCTCAAATCTCACAGCTTGGATTGCTGCTGTCATACTCGGTTTGAGTTTCATGGTTTGTTTCAATTACGACAGTATTTGTAGGACTTGTGTTGAAGAGACATTCGGCATCTGTCAAGCGTTGTAAGCACACAACCGTTTTCATCGATAAAATCACATCCAGCTTTTGAGAGTTTAAACATTCATAAACATCAAAGTGTCCACGACCGAAATCGTCACCTGTGAATCTAAGATGTTTAAGAGGCATTGGCGGTTTCGAAAGGTGTAAAATATTTGGCCATTTCGGTACACTTGAAAGCGACAACCGAACAATTCAGTGGCAGCCATCAACTCACATGCAGAACCATAGGTGAAGGGCTTAAGCATTTCACTCTTCTAGTGCTCCTGTGTAGTATAATTATCTCCTGTACCGTCATCAGTCCACACCTTGAACCTGTCCCAGTCATTCAATACATAAGACAGAATGTTCCTCCGGATATCAAGAGTGAGCCTGATATGGCCGTGCAATATGTAACAAAGAGAATGGAAAAGCCATGGCAACCACTCGGTAAGTGACAGTTCTTTGATCGATGGTGATCATCTCGATAGACATGGTAATGGGGGTTGGAACGATAAAGGAAATGGGTACCTGAGCAATGTAAAGTAAGTCTAAAATACCTACACAATAACTATAATTGTAATAAACAAACAATAAAACAGCGGAGAAGCCGTGGATTAAACGAAAAGGCTGTAGTTATCAGTAGGGAGACGTGAATCCCGTGGCGAAGCAAGGAAGGGAATGTAGAGACCGGAGCGACGGACGGCCTTATATAGGCAGGTAGCCAACAATGTGGGAGGTCGTTGGGATGGGGGTGCAGGCTATGGACGTATATATGTACGTAAGTAGGATTCAGTTAGCGTTGGCAACCCGTATAGCAAATTTCTTGAAGATGGGCCCATAAATAACAAAGACTGTTGAAAAGTTCAATATGGCGGCCGACAGTGGCGTCATACCACCGAAACAAGTACGTACATTGTTTTCGGTTAGTTCAGGGAAGCCGCCTACCAAATTTCGAGAAGACGGGGCCATAAATAAGAAAGTTCAACATGGCGGACGTTGTTGACCGTTATGACCATTACGCGTAGAATTTCTAAATGAAACCTGCTTAACTTTTGTAAGTAAGCTGTAAGGAATGAGCCTGCCAAATTTCAGCCTTCTACGTACACAGGAAGTTGGAGAATTAGTGACGTTGGAAAGTTCAGTAAGGCGTCCGACAGTGGTGTCATACCAACAAAATAAGTACGGATATCGGTTTCCGTTAAAAGTTCAATATGGTGGCCGACAGTGGCATCATACCACCGAAATAAGTACAAAATTTCAGCCTTCTACCTACATGGGAAGTTGGAGAATTAGTGACGTTGGAAAGTTCAATATGGCGGCTGACAGTGGCATCATACCACCGAAATAAGTATGTACATTGGTTTCGGTTAGCGCAAGGAAGCCGACTACCAAATTTCGTGACGATGGGGCCATGAATAAGAAAGTTCAATATGGCAGACGTTGTTGACCATTATGACCGTTATGCATAGAATTTCGAAATGAAACCTTCTTAACTTTTGTAAGTAAGCTTTAAGGAATGGGCCTGACAAATTTCAGCCTTCTACCTACATGGGAAGTTGGAGAATTAGTGATGTTTGGAAAATTCAATATGGCGTCCGACAGTGGAGTCATACAATCGAAATAAGTATGTACTTCGGTTTTGGTTAGCGCAGGGAAGCCACCTACCAAATTTCGTGAAGATGGGGTCAGCCTTCTACCTACACGGGAAGTTTGAAAATTGGTGACATTGGAAAGTTCAATATGGCGGCCGACAGTGGCGTCATACCATCGAAATAAGTAAGTACATCAGTTTCGGTTAGCGCAGGGAAGCCGCCTACCAAATTTCGTGAAGATGGGGCCATAAATAAGAAAGTTAAACATGGCGGACGTTGTTGACCGTTGTCGACCGTTATCGACCATTGTAACCGTTACGTGTAGAATTTCGAAATGAAACCTGCTTAATTTTTGTAAGTAAGCTGTGAGGAATAAGCCTGCCAAATTTCAGCCTTCTACCTACTGTACATGGGAAGTTGGAGAATTAGTGATGAGTCAGTGAGTGAGTGAGTGAGTGAGTGAGTGAGTGAGTGAGTCAGTCAGTCAGTGAGGCTTTGCCTTTTATTATTATAGATTCTTCATTATGTAAAGCACTTTGAACTACTGTTTGTATGAAAATGTGCTATATAAATAAATGTTGTTGTTGTTGTTGTTATCTCACTGGAAGAATACCATGAGGATTGTGTGAGATTCATTTTTGACACTCATGGGTACCAGCATTCTAATTTCTTGAGTGAAACACACTTCTAATGGGAATCAAAGGGGCACCTTTGCCAGTTCCAGAGTTTGGACACAGTAAGAAAGTCAAACTCCTGGTAAGAATCTCCAGGCCCAACATACCTCTCTAGGGTCTGACTTTTTGAATGTGTCACTGGAGAGTTATTAGCTTGGGGAGGTTCCCCTCTTGGATGTGTGTCCTTACTTGGAGCTGCTGGATGTGAATATGGGCCTCTGGATTTGAAATGTGGAGGATGTTCAACCTAGCAAGTGAACTAAAGGAGAACTCACTCTCTCTAGTGAACAATTAGGCAATCACAACGACAGTCTTCTCTTCATAGTAGATTGTCTCCATTTCAGCCTCACTACAGAATGAAGCTCTTGGTGAAGTGATGGTTCCAAATGAGAGGTTGGACCTGAAACTAAAATGAAATGGCAGTTTAGGGTGTAGTGTGAGTGCATAATTGGCCAAAACACAGGAAGCAGAAGGTTATGGAGCAAGGAACCTTATGAGAATGAGACGATGTTAAGAGTGGATCCCTCAGGGGGCAGCATTGTGGGGGTATATATAAATGACAACAAGCTGGTTAAGTTTGCAGATGGTACCAAGACAGGTGGATTGGCAGATAATCTTGAATCTGTTGACTTGGTACAGAGGGACTTGAACAGCATACAGTCTTGGGCAGATTTGTGACTGATGAAATTTAACACAAGTAAATGTAAAGTATTACACACAAAAAGTAAAAATGCTAGATCTGAATACACAATGGGATGTCTGTAATGTGAAAGTACCCCTTATGATAATGGCCTAATGACTCTACATTATCAGCCTCCCGGCAGTGTTGAGAAGCCATTAAGAAGGCTAATGGAACATCAGGTTTTATAGCACATTGTGTATACAGGAGTACAAGTTAAAGAAGGCTATACTTAAATTACACAGCACACTGGTGAAGCCTCACTCTGAGTACTGTGTACAGTTTTGGTCTCCAGACTACAAAAAGGACATAGCAGTCCAGAGAAGAGTAACTAGGCTGATTCCAGGACTGCAATGTAGAAGAAGATTGAAGAACTTGAACTTTAAGCTAAAGGAGGTGACATGACTGAAGAATTTGCACAGTGGATTGAACTGTTATTTTAAAATGGGTTCAACAAGAACATGGGGCACAGTAGGAAACTTGTTAGGGATAAATTTCACACAAAATTAGAAAAGTTTTCTTCAAAACTATGGAGGTATGAAATAAGTAACCAAGTAGTGCGGTGGACAGCAGGACTTCTGGGATGTCCAAAGCTCAAATCGATGTTATTTTAAAGGAATTAGGTGGGTTTGGTCTGTTGAGCTTTGCCAGGTTGTATGGCCTGTTCTCGTCAAAGTTTTTCGAAAGTTCTAATTCACTGGTAATATGAGTGGCTTTAGGATGTATCACTTTGCCCAGTTTGGAAGGGAAGCAGAACTACTATGGTCTTACTTGTATCCCAAATTGCTGTTGAACTGAGCTGCACCACCTTTCTGCATCTGCCACTTCTGCTGAGCAGTTCATGATTTAACAAGTACAGAACAATGCGTGGAAGGAAATGGCAGGCGCAGTTCCTGACAGAGCTGTACAAGTTTCAATGGCACTAAAATATCAGCCTTTGGCCGAACCCTCCAAGTGTTCTGATCAGAGAATAAAATTCTGATTTGATGCCATGTGCTGGGTGGGCGTGTTTGCCTGTCTCTCAGTTTCCCAACTCTGACTGCAGAAAGATTGAGGATTTTAATTAAAATAGCCACTGCAGTACATCATTCAGTTCAGATAAGCTATGAAGTTGGCAGATTTAATTAGAAAACAAACTGCAGACTCACTCCTGGCGCTGCAGCTCTGCCAAGGTAAATAAGGGCGGGAGGGCAGAAGAGGGCTGCTGATACCATGCCCTTTTCAATTATTGCAGTTCCTGGTTGGATTTCACATGGTTTATACAAGGATTAAAGTTGCACCCATCCTCCTTCCCTTTGGTGAAAGTAAACATTTTCTGGTAATTAAAAGTTGTATTTCAGTTTCTCCAGTAATACTCTCACCTCTGAGGTCCTGATAAGAAGATAAAATAAATACAAACATTAAAGCAAGCCAAGGGAGGAACGAGGACAAGCAGAGTGGCCTTTGCACCGCAGTCAGGTTAGGAAAAGGACGAACAGTGGAGTTGCAGGGTGGCACGTCCACCACTGTTGAGAATATCAAATATTACAAGCAAGCCCTTTTATTCTTTGTATTATAAATAAATTAAACCTTTTCTGTTATATTGATTGGAAGAGGCCAAAAGTGAGTATGCCCTATGCTGAAGTAGCATTCCATCTAGGCTAGGTTCGATCCATTGGTATTTTAATCGAATCTGCCCCTCAATGGCTTTATACTGAAGACTAAGAATATAAATGGATGGATGAGTTTGTGGTAGGAGTGATGGAAAGATGAATGGCTGAAGTACTGGATGGATGGATGGATTAGTGGACAGACTAGTGGATTTGTGAGTGGATTGATGGATGGATAGACAAAAGTACACATCTATTCCCTTCTGCAAGTTGACTATTAGTGAAGCATGACCTCCTCATCTGAACACATGTTGTTTGTTCACTAACATCCCAGTTCTTATCATGTGATGCTTACTCTCTTTATCAATAACTACTTCTGTTAATTTACCCATGATGCATGTTAAGCTTACTGGCCTACAGCTACTTGAATAGATAGAGCTTGTGGAAATCTGGCTTTTTGCAGAAGCTCTTTAAATAAATAAATGCATAATTAGATAGATAAATCAATATATACATTGTAACAAGTAATTCACTCCAGACATCATAAAGGTTTGGGGCAGCCACCCGAATATTGTATCCTGGCTGCAAAAGTCTTAAATAATTGAACAGAGATGTTCACAAGACAGAGTCCAAAACAGAACTGTCAGACTGGAGGTAAGCTGGTGGCTTTAAAGGTCCGTAAGAGTAGGTGACGTCAGTCAAGTGCTGGTGCTAGAACCTGGTGGGATTTCCCGGGAATGGTCTGCAAGGAACTGAGAAAGACAATCAGCACATCCTGCTGCCCCTGGTTGATGTGGTATTACAATTACTCAAGCCCTTTAGCTGCCTTCTATTTGCATGGGTGTGACAATATATATATATATATATATATATATATATATATATATATATATATATATTTTGACGTGTGAGTCCCTGTTTTTCACCCCAAAACACGAGGCTGAGTCTCAATACTTTAGAAAAATCAGCTTTATTCACCTTGAAACAGAAAAAGCACGGTTATTTATTGTAGCGGGATCTACCGCTCTCCTATACACAGACACAGCAATCAGGCAGGGTCGTGGCCAGGTTAGTAGCCAAGTAATCCTGTTTCCTGCATTTACAATATTCTTTACATCACCCATCGACAGCAGGCGCTCATGGCGTGACCGTGATCTTTTAGGATTTGTTTTTGCGGTGAGCTGCTACAATGCTGGAAGCCTGCGGTTGCCCCAGGGACCGATATGCTGTCTTCAGCAGACGTGGCAATCGCGCCTCGGGACACTCCTCAGTGTGTCGTTCCACTGGGGTGAGCCCCAAAAGAGTTTTGAAACCTTCAATATATATATATATATATATATATATATATAGCCATCCATCCATTCTCCAACCTACTATACCCTAACTACAGGGTCACAGGGGTCTGCTGGGGCTAATCCCAGCCAACACAGGGCGCAAGGCAGGAAAAAAAAACCCTTGGCAGGGCACCAGCTCACCGCAGTACATATATATATATATATATATATATTATCACACCCATGTGATTAGGAGGCAGTCAAAGAGCCTAAAGGTGAGTGAACTATCAAGAGATATGGAGTGGTCACGTAGTACTTACCTAAATCTCTTCTCTCCACAGAAAGCCAGAAGGAAATTAATTACCTCCACTTCAGGGTATACAAAATGGCTGACACAAAGTCACTTCCGTCCATCTCGAATGACATCACTTCTGGCCATCACCAATGACATCACTTCCGGCTCATCCTAATGACGTTGGTTCCGGTTCCTGTCTGACGTCACTTCATGCCAACCATTTCTTGTTTCCCAAAATCCTTACTGTATAAAACCTCCATTTTCATCTGAGTAAACTGTCAAATGTTCCTTTGCAATCAAAGACTTTTGATCTCTTTTTTCTTATATATTGTCCAAGGGCAATATACGGGGACGGTCCCCAAACCTTTATATTTGTCAAGACTTGCTTTTTGAAGGGACACCTTCACAATATATATATATACTAGCAAAATAGCTGCGCTTTGCAGCGGAGAAATAGTGTGTTAAAGAAGTTATGAAAAAGAAAAGGAAGCATTTTAAAAAATAACATAACCTGATTGTCAATGTAATTGTTTTATCACTGTTATGAGTGTTGCTGTCATCAAGGATTTGATTATCATTATTTCTTTCAGTCAGGTTCGTATCTGGAGGACGTGTTGTTTTGAAGTTACATTCCGTGTTTGTCAACCGTTGTAAAGATAACAGGTTTCATTCATCGAAGTGTTCACTACCCAAATCAGTACTCGTGAATCTAAGATGTTTAACAGGCATTACCGGCATTAACTTGTGCTAAACGTACCATGGTGTGACATAAGGAGAGCTGACTGAAAAAAGGCAAGGAGGCGCGTATTTTGAACGAAAGGGAGAAGACAGCGAAGGAGCAGAAAAGTGAGAAGGAAAACTGTTTAAATAAAGAGCTAGGAAGGTGAATGGAAAGAAGCAGCCAGCGGTAAAGCAAGGAAGACTCCGTAATAAGGACAGTTCGGTGCACATAGAAGGTGTAACAATAAGATTGTTAAGCCTTATGCTAATGTTCCCGCACGGAGGGTTTAGAGAGACGCACTGGGAGAAGTATAATCTGAACCTCTCTACAGTTTCGTTTATTTTCGGGTTGTAATGTTCATCAAATTTACGTATCATCTGGTCCAGTGGCGGACCATGCATTTCACACCTAGGCCTTCAGTAGTGCTCTGTCTGAATCAACCCGCCCATCAAAAACTAATTTATGGTTATAAAAACCATCTTAATATGCAGAAATACAGTATAAAGAGCCGCTGCATCGCAGTCAGATAACTACTGTAGCCACAATAAATTCCTTTATTGAATAAACAAACCAGGGGTAAACAAGTTCCTTTCTACTGCAGCTACAGCTGCGACACACATAAAAAAGATCAATAACTCATAAACTTGCAATATTATTTAGGAAAATCGCAACATTTTACTCACCAAAAATTCGGATTATTTGTAAACAAAATCCATCCTCCTCTCTTTCCTCAAAAACAGTTCAATTACACTGTTGTACAGATTATCCGTGCGCTTCAGTTCCATCAAAAAGTCCCTTTCGCCATCGAAGCTAATGCTGAAAGTCGAACCTGCCCTGTCTTATTTCTGGCATAACTTTTAATTCGCTTTAGGGCTGAAAATGTCCGCTCGACAGAAGCAGTGTACACGGGAATGGTCACCACCAAATATACCAATGTGAACAGCTGCCCCATGCTCTCATTCAGATTTTTCTGATGAAGGAAGTCAAGGAGATCAGTGGGAGATTTTCCTGCAAAATCATCCATGGCATACATTACAGTCAGTTCTGTTTTTAGCCGAGACAAATCAAAAACTGCTCCGTGGCTCTTGTGTTAAACTGGAGAAGGCTGCATGCGGGAAATTTTTGTTGTATTCCCGAAACTTTTGGGGGTTGAGGAGCGTGACAAACATCAGTTTTTTGTGGTCTTGAAATCTGGTCTGTGTCTGGCAAATAATATTGTCCAGAATCCTGCCATGGAGTTGGCGGTAGTGCGTGCGAGGATCTTGCGCTTGGAGCGCCTGTGGTGCCTCGTAGAGTTCCTCGCATCTGCTTCTATCCAATCAATGGGTCTGAATACGGTGACATTGCCGTACGCCTTTGTGTTAGAGGGCCTGCAGAATGGAACGTGAAGACCTCTCTGCCTGGCAACAAATGATGGCTGAAATGTGATTGGTTAAATGCTTTAATACGAAAATACATGTCTGGAAGCAGCAAAACCATCGGAAAAGCTATGAAAGGAAGTGGACAGACTATTTGGAATTATTTAATAAGTATTCATGGACAAAATATAATTAATATCAGTTTGTGATTCAGATATTTTTTTAGGCCAGCAGAGAAGGCCTTGCAGGCCCTGATGGCCCACCACTCAAGCTCATGGTTAACTCATCAGGTCTTACATCACCGGTCAGTGCCTGACACAATTTTCTGCCGCTCTCTCCAATAAGATAACGGAATAATCTGACCTTAGTGTTTTCCTCTGCCTCCGGCATTGCAAGTTCTGTGTATATGTGAACTCGCCCTTCCATGTTCTCCATGACTTCGCCAGGTCTTTAGCATCGAGGCTTTATACCCTGCGTCTTCTCATTAAACTTGTATGTCGCGAATATCTTGTGCGATCTTGCGATGTCCACGGCTTTATTTAATTTTAGCTCAGACCCGGCACTTAAAAGTTTCTCTCGCACTTTCGCTGAGTTTGTGCCAAACACTATTCTATCCCTGACCATCTCATCTTCGTTTGCATAAGCACAGCCCTTCACCAGCAATTTTAACTCCGTTAGAAAGTGATCAAAAGTCTCGTTTATACCTTGCGTCCTCTCAGTAAACTTGTATCTTGAGAATATCATATTTGTCGTAGGCATGACAAACGTCAGCGGCAGCGTGTCTATGAACTTAATTTAAACTTAAGGCTTACACCGTGCTTTGTTTCCACAGTAGCTGCACTTATGAATATGCTTGCATGCGTCACTTGCTTCATATTGTTTTGCTGCCTTCTCAATTGTGTAATGTGTTTTTTGAACAGGTTTCATTCATCGAAGTGTTCACTACCCAAATCGGTACTCGTGAATCTAAGATGTTTAACAGGCATTCCTGGTATTAAGTTGTGGATTTGCCTGCGAATATTTAGCGTCAGCGTGTCTAAGAATGTAATTTAAACTTAAGCTTTACACCTTGCTTTCCTATTGATATGTGTACAAAGGCTTGTTCAGCGTCAGAGGGTTTCCGCAGTAGCTGCACTTATGAATATGCTAAGCACAGTCCTTCAAACGCAAATATTTACCTTATATGGGCAGGCACTCAATTACGTGGGAGGCGTGATGATGCAAGACGCAACTCAGCCTCACACAGCAACCAAGCTGCAGGCTATGGCTGTATACAGTATATGGACGAAAGTAGGTTCCAGTTATGAACGTTATGCATAGAATTTCGAAATGAAACCTGCCTAACTTTTGTAAGTAAGCTGTAAGGGTTGAGCCTGCCAAATTTCAGCCTGTTACCTACACGGGAAGTTGGAGAATTAGTGATGAGTGAGTGAGTGAGTGAGTCAGTCAGTCAGCCAGTGAGGTCTTTGCCTTTTATTAGTATAGATACATATATATATATATATATATATATTATAATAAAAAAGATGAGAAGTCACTTTTTCAGAGAGATACTTTCATGTCCCGCGTGACGAGACTTTGTGCCAAGAGATTTAACCACACTCGGGGCCTTAAATAGAAGACAAAGAGTAGATGACAAAGTAGAACATCGTAAAGAATTCAAAACTGTTGGCGCAAACACATGCAGAGCAGGTTAGAGATAATGAAAGTACTAAAATTTGAATGTCTCAAAAAAATGATAGTATAGATCGCATTAGAGCAAAGAAACGGAAATTATTACTCTGTGAAATAACAGAAGAGCGAAGAGAGATCAAATATATTGTTCAGATTTAAACTTTAAGTCAGAGACTTGTAGATCGTCTAATTCATGTTGCCATCTGGGAAAAGTAGTGTTTCTTCCAAATGAAGAGGCGTATCCGCAAGAATTAAATGATTTGTTATTTGGTGAAAATGAAATCCACATACGCTGTGATGCTTGGGTCACAGAGTTGCACAGATACAGTACACAGGAGACTTTAGAGACAGAAATGTTAATCAAACACTTCAAACAAACAAAAGTCTCTTTCAGGAGTGAATCGAGCTCTGTGTGTAGTCGGAGGGGACAGTTCTGTCTTTTAATTAAAAGAATAGAAAATCTTCCTCTTCATAGGGTTAGGGTTAGCCTCAGGAATGGGACCCCCAACAGGAGCAGAGGATGTCTGGGGGAGAAGAGAGACAAGGTAGTCAAACAAAAAGACAGCTGCTGCACAGGCTTTTAGATGTTCGAAGTGCTGCACGAGATGCAGATCACGTGGCATGGCAGCAGCAGCAAGCCAGCAGCTGATAGAGCAAAGAGGAGGTAAAAAAAAATTGTATTTGTTTCCCATTGTATCACCATTTAAGAGGGGGTTTCGGAGGAGCGACCGCACAACGCGGATGGGAGATGCAAAGCGGCTATACACTCACCTAAAGGATTATTAGGAACACCATACTAATATGGTGTTTGACCCCCTTTCGCCTTCAGAACTGCCTTAATTCTACGTGGCATTGATTCAACAAGGTGCTGAAAGCATTCATTAGAAATGTTGGCCCATATTGATAGGATAGCATCTTGCAGTTGATGGAGATTTGTGGGATGCACATCCAGGGCACGAAGCTCCCGTTCCACCACATCCCAAAGATGTTCTATTGGGTTGAGATCTGGTGACTGTGGGGGCCATTTTAGTACAGTGAACTCATTGTCACGTTCAAAAAACCAATTTGAAATGATTCGAGCTTTGTGACATGGTGCATCATCCTGCTGGAAGTAGCCATCAGAGGATGGGTACATGGTAGTCATGAAGGGATGGACATGGTCAGAAACAATGCTCAGGTAGCCCGTGGCATTTAAACGATGCCCAATTCGCACTAAGGGGCCTAAAGTGTGCCAAAAAAACATCCCCCACACCATTACACCACCACCACCAGCCTGCACAGTGGTAACAAGGCATGATGGATCCATCTTCTCATTCTGTTTACGCCAAATTCTGACTCTACCAATTGAATGTCTTAACAGAAATGGAGACTCATCAGACCAGGCAACATTTTTCCAGTCTTCAACTGTCCAATTTTGGTGAGCTCTTGCAAATTGTAGCCTCTTTTTCCTATTTGTAGAGGAGATGAGTGGTACCCGGTGGGGTCTTCTGCTGTTGTAGCCCATCCGCCTCAAGGTTGTGCATGTTGTGGCTTCACAAATGCTTTGCTGCATACCTCGGTTGTAACGAGTGGTTATTTCAGTCAAAGTTGCTCTTCTATCAGCTTGAATCAGTCGGCCCATTCTCCTCTGACCTCTAGCATCAACAAGGCATTTTCGCCCACAGGACTGCCGCATACTGGACGTTTTTCCCTTTTCACACCATTCTTTGTAAACCCTAGAAATGGTTGTGCGTGAAAATCCCAGTAACTGAGCAGATTGTGAAATACTCAGACCGGCCTGTCTGGCACCAACAACCATGTCACACTCAAAATTGCTTAAATCACCTTTCTTTCCCATTCTGACATTCAGTTTGGAGTTCAGGAGATTGTCTTGACCAGGACCACACCCCTAAATGCATTGAAGCAACTGCCATGTGATTGGTTGATTAGATAATTGCATTAATGAGAAATTGAACAGGTATTCCTAATAATCCTTTAGGTGAGTGTATAGATAGATAGATAGATAGATAGATAGATAGATAGATAGATAGATAGATAGATAGATAGATAGATAGATAAGAACTTTATTTATCCCGAGGGAAATTCTTTTGTCATATACATGCTCAGTGCCAACAAGAGGAATAAAGATAAGGTAATAAAGAGTTAAGAAGATCAGTAGTACTAGTGCAAACAGAATAACTAAATAAACAGAGTAACAACATAACTCTCAACAAAATATCAAATAACTATAACTATAACTAATAGTTTGTATTATAACTATATAACTCCTTTTATGCAAAGCAACAAACAAATATAACAAAAAACTATAACATATATAATAAATTACAGATTATTAGTGCAAGTGGTGTATGTGATGATGGGAAGGATCACCTACAGAATGAGGAAGAATTATACAGTCTTATTGCCACAGGTAGAAAAGATTTCCTGTGGCGTTCGGGTTCTACACTTGGAGGCAATGAGTCTTTTGCTATGCGTGCTCCGATGACCCATCAAGGTGGCATGCATGGGGTGAGAGGGGTTGTCCATGATACCGAGAATCTTTTTCAGCATTCTCCTCTCAGACACCTCCGCCAGGTTCTCCAGTCTGACACCTAGAACAGAACCAGCCTTTTTAATCAGTTTGTTCAGCCTGTTGACCTCGGCTGTCTTCAGCCCACTGCCCCAACACACAGCTGCAAAAAACACCACACTCTCTACCACAGAGTGATAGAACATAGTTGGCATCTTCCTACAGACATTGAAAGACCTGAGCCTCCTCAATAGGTAAAGTCGGCTCTGCCCTTTCTTGAAAACCGTGTTGGTGTTCTTGGACCAGTCCAGTTTACAGTCAATGTGTACCCCCAGGTACCTGTAGTCCTCAACCACCTCAACATCAGTTCCTCTGATGGTGACAGGGTGGGAAAAGGAGCCTGTTTTCTAAAGTCCACAACCAGTTCCTTTGTCTTTGTGATGTTTATCTGTAAAAAATTTAGCTCACACCACTCCACAAAGCTGTCCACCACCCTCCTGTATTCATCCTCCTGTCCTTCCCTGATACAGGCCACAATGGCAGAGTCATCAGAGAATTTCTGCAGATGACATGACTGGGACCTGTACCTGAAGTCAGACGTATAGAGGGTGAAGAGGAAGGGTGATAGGACAGTTCCTCGGCGCCCGTGCTGCTCAGGATGCTATCTGAGCAGCAGCTCTTCAGCCGGACATGCTGTGGTCGATTGGTTAAATAGTCCGTAATCCAGGCTACCAATGGGCGTCCACCTGCATTTCCGTAAGCTTATTTCCCAGCAGTGATGGTCTGATTGTGTTAAAAGCACTGGAGAAGTCAAAAAACATGACCCTCACAGTGTTCCCAGCAATGTCCAAATGAGAATAAGCCTGGTTCAGCAGATAGATGATGGCGTCCTCCACACCGATACGGGGCCGATAAGCAAACTGAAGGGGTCCAGCCAAGGTTCTACCAGCAGACGATATGTTTCAGGAGAAGTCTCTCCAGCACTTTCATAACGTATGAAGTCAGAGCTACTGGCCTGTAGTCGCTGGGGGACAATGGGTGGTTCTTTTTGGGGACTGGAACCAGACAGGATGTTTTCCAGAGTGACGGGACTCTCTGCAGTTTCAGACTCTTGTTGAAGATCAGATGTAGAACTCCACACAGCTGGGCAGCACAGCACCTGAGCAGCCTGGGACTGATGCCATCAGGACCTGCAGCTTTACTGGGATGAAGTCTACACAGTTCCCTTCTAATGTCATCAGCTGAGAGAGATGGAGAGAGACAAGCTGTGCGGGCAGAAGAGGAGGGAGGAGAATGGAGAAATTGAGAAGAGCTGAGTGTGGGGGGAGGAGACGTAGGGGAGTCAAACCTATTAAAGTGCCGATTTAGATTGTTTGCATATTCCACATCTCCATCCATCCCAACACCTCTCTTTTGTTTCAAGCCAGTAATGGCCCTCATTCCATTCCACACCTCTCTGGGATTGTTTTCTTGGAGTTTGCTTTCCAGCTTCCTCCTGTAGCAGTCTTTCCCCTCTGCCATCTTAGATTTCAGCTCCCTCTGTACCAGTCTCAACTCCTCTTTGTCACCGTTTCTGAAAGCTCTCTTCTTTTTATTAAGTGTGTCTTTGATATCTTTAGTTACCCAGGGTTTATTGTTGGGGAAGCAACAAACAGTTTTTTTGGGAACAACAGTGTCCACACAGAAGTTAATATATTCTGTGATGCAGTCTGTCAGATTGTCTATATTGTCCCCATGGGAACTGCAGAGAACATCCCAGTCCGTTGCCTCAAAGCATCCCTGCAAAGTCTCCTCTGTCTCCCTTGTCCACCTCATGACAGTCTTCTTGAATGCAGGTTGTCTCTGGACGGCAGGTTTATAAAGGGGCTGGAGATGGACAAGGTTATGGTCAGCCCTGCCCAAGAGAGGGAGAGAGATGGAGGTGTATGCCTCAGAAGCATTGGCATAGAACAGGTCCAGTGTTTTATTGTCTCTGGTTTTGCAATCAACATATTGCTTGAATGTGGGTAGAACAGTGGAGAGGTTTGTGTGGTTAAAGTCTCCCGTTATGGCCATAAACGCAGCAGGACTTCGAGTCAGGAGGTCCGCGGTTACCGAGCTGATGACGCCATACGCCTGAACCGCGTTAGCGTCCGGAGCGATGTAAACAATGATGATAATAACGATGGAAAACTCTCTGGGCAGATAATATGGCCGGAGACCGACTGCTAACAGTTCAATGTGTTTAGTACACACAACCATCCTCACCTTAACGTGACTGGGGGAACACCAGCGGTTGTTTACATAAAGAGCGAGTCCTCCTCCCTCTTCTTCTCGCTCCTACCGTGTCCCTGTCCGTTCTCACACACTGAAACCCGTTTAAATCCACAACAGAGTCGGGGATGTTTTCGTGCAGCCATGTCTCCGTAAAACACATAACACTGCACTCCCGGAAAGCTTTCTTTCCTTGTTAGCGTTGCCAGCTCATCCATCTTATTCGCCAGAGATCTAACATTACCAGTCACTACTGACGGTAGAGCAGGACGAAATCTTTTCTTCTTTAGCCGTCGTGCTTTCCCGGCTCTGCAGCCGCGGTAGTTCCTCATGATCTCCGCGGGATGTCGTGCCAAATACCAGCGCGGCTGTACTGCCGGAGCCCCAGCAGCTGCTCCCGGTTGTAAACAAAGGAGCCATGTAGCCTCGCGGTCATCTCAGAGGTGTGCAGGAGTAGTTGAAGCTGTAATTTTTAGCGAGTCTTAATAAATAAATAAAAACTCAATCCATACAAATAATGAACAAGTAATGAACTAACACAAATCAAGAAAAAAAAAAAGCAACGTAAATGCATAGAGCACGCCAGACATATATATATTGTCACACACGTGCACATGGGAGGCAGCTAAAGGGCTTGAGTAAGGGCAATTCCGAGGCATGCCGGGATGTGGCAGAGTGCACTGACTCTTTTTCTCCCTTCCCTGTAGACCATTCATGGGAGATCCCACCTGGCTTTCTTGACGTCACTTCCGGGACCGAGCCTATGGAAGAAGACCTTGCCGGCTCCGGCCCCTGTGATGTCACGTCAATCGGCTCGAACCAATGGCTGAGGACCATGAGCCCAATCCCTATGATCTCACTTCCTGTCTTCCCTTTTAAAAACCTGCACCTTTTCCCCATTCCCTCAGTTCTGTCTTGGACTCGGTTGTGTGCACATCAGTGCTGCATTTACTTAAAAAACGACTTTTGCAGCCAGGAAACCAATTACACGGGTGACTGCCCCAAACCTTTCTATGACTCTGTGTCAAGTTTGTTACAATATATATATACACAAACAAGCACTATTGTGTGAATGCACACCAGAATGACTAAAAAGAAAAATAAATTTAAAAAGAAAGAAAACGGACTTGGCAGACATAGTCGCAGTGATACATTATGCAGGCATATTGCTGTTGGAATCAAAAAAGCCCCCGTAGAGTTTCTTGATACATGTATGCTGAATGATTTGTGGGCTGAAAGTTCTCAATGTTTGTGTTAGAGAGGATATGCAGCATTGCCCTTAATGGCAGTCAGTTTTGCTTTAATTCTCTCCTTTGCTACGGCCTCCAGGGGGTCCAAAGTGCTTCCCATAACTGAGCCTACCCTTTTAATTAGCTTTTTGATTGGGTGGGACTCTCTTTAAGTGATAGTACCAGCTAAGCAGACCACAGTTTAGAAAAATCACACTGGCCATCGCTGAATTATAGAAGATGTGAAGGATCTACCTACATGAAATGAATGCAGTCTCCAAAGGAAAAACGGCCTTCTATATCTTTTCTTATTCAATTCCTCTGTGCACCAAGACCAGTCCAACCTGTCACTGATGTGGACCCTCAAGTACTTGTAGGAGTGGATCACCTCTTCATCCACTCTCTGAATACTGACTAGACATAGAGCGTCTATGGTGTGGTGAAAGTCAATAACCAGTTTCTTTGTTTTGCTGATGTTAAATTACAGATAATTCTCAAAGTTCTCCACCTGACTCTTCTACTCTGTCTCATCCCCCTTATTAATGCACCCCTAAGTGTAGAATCATCTGAGAATTTGTGACATGACCCGGTGTTATATTTATAGTCTGAGGTGTACACAGTGAAGAGATAAGGAGACAGGACTGATCCTTGTGGTTCTCTAGCATTGCTCACATCCACACTCCTTTAGTTTCAAAAACTGTGGTCTGCCTGACAGATAGTCCATTATGCAGGACACCATAGGCTCATCCACTTGCATATCTCTGAGTTTAACCCTGGTATTGAAGGTGCTGGTGAAATCAAAAAACATAGTCCTAGCATTGCTGTCAGCTTTGTCCAGGTGAGAACAGCCATACCTTATGCACTTCAGAAGAAGTCATCCACCTGAAGCTAAGCATGTTCAGGCCTGGTTAGTATCTGGATGGAAGATCATCTAGGAAAAGCTTTGTTTACTGCTGGAAGAGATGCTGCTGGTGAGGCCAGCAGGGGGTGCTTACCCCAAGGTCTGAATGTTGATCCAGTGCCCCAGTAATGGGGACAGTGAGTTGAAAAAAAATGGCGCTGCCATTTAGATGAGATGTAAAACTTAGGTCCTGCTCTCTGTGGTCATAAAAGATTCCTGGGCATAATTCATAAAGACTAGGGTGTAACCCGATGTCCAGGCTATATTGCCTCGTCATTCTGACCCCCTAATCATCTCCTATCTCTAATTGGTTATTTGTATTTCACCACTTCACCTCACTAATAGTAAAGAAATAGTAAATAATAATAATAATAGTAAGCCTTGAGAAGCAGATAGATAATTGCATCCTCCACCTCAATCTTTATCCAGTAGGAAAACTGCAGTGGGTCAAGGCGGTCTACCACTAGAGGACTCATATAGTCCAGGACCAGCCTCTCAAAGGTCTTCATGATGTGAGATGTAAGGGCCACTGGTCTGTGGTCATCATGTGAAGAAACACCTACTTTCTTTGAAACAGCAGCAGCACTTTCTGGAGCCTTATGGACAAACTGAACAGGTGACAGAAAGCACCACAAAGTTGGTCAGCACAGGCCTTAAGAACTCGAAGACTAAGTCCATCTGGTCCCACAGCATTTCCTGTGTTTATTTTCCTCAGTTGTCTGCCAAATCTTGTTTTATTTTTTATAATCAAAGTCAAAGCTCTCCTATGTACTTTGTATGCATTTATTAATTTGGATTTAATGTTATCTCTGTTTTGTTTTCGCTATTCAATACAGGCAGAAATAAAAACTGTCATTGCAGTTATGGTGGCAGAGGGGGTTCAGAGACATTACTGTGTCTAGGATGTGTGCTGCCACATTTCTTAAGATGTGAGGTTTCGGTTAGAATGGGCAATCTAAATTGTGTTAGTCTCTAAGAGTCTGTTGGACTCGTGTCCCTTACCTGTTTAGTCTTTGGCTCACCCCTTTGTGCTTAAAAAGAGAATAAATACATAAAGCCGGCACATGTCGAGTCCTATGAGGAGAGAATTGTCGAGCCTTCCAGAGCACATCCTCTATGCATTCCATTTTTTAAATGTATTTGTTTTTTGGAATGCACACAATCCCTTAATACCTTCATGCAAAGAAGAAATAACAGGAGCAGTCAACACGTAACAATATACTGTGGACTCAGAAAAGAATTCAAACTACTTTACATTCTTGACATTTTGTTATGTTGAAGCCTTGTGCTGAAATCCTTTACATTCATCATTTAACATATCAAGAAATGTTCAGTATGTCATAATGATAAAGCAAAAACCGGATGTTAGGAGGTTTTGTAAAAATATTAAAAATAAAAAACTGAAAAAGTATTCATACCCTTTGCTAGGACAACTCAAGTTTGGTTCAGGAACATCTCATTGTAATGATCATCGATGAGATGTTAATACACCATGTCTGGAGTCCATTTGTGGTCAATTCAGTTGATTGCACTTGATTAGGAAAAACACCCACGTCTCTATAGAAGTTCCCATAGCTGACTATGTGTATCAGAGAAAATGAACAAACCATGAAGTTGAAGAAATTGCCTGCAGAGCTTACAGACAGAATTGTGTTGAGGTTCAGATCTGAGCTGAGTGGCCTCCATAATTCTTAAATGGTAAATGAGAAAATTTTGGGGCAACCAAGACTCCTTTTAGAGTTGTGAAACAGGCCAAACTGAGCAATCAAGTGTGATGAGCTATGGTAAGAAAGGTGAGTAAGAACCCAGTGGTCACTCTGGTTATGCTCCAGAGAAACTGTGTGGAGATAGGAGAAACTTGCCAAAGGGCAACCATCACTGCAACATTTCCACAGATCTGGCCATTGTGACAGTGTGGCCAGAAATAAGAAACTCCTCAGTAAAAGACACATGGAGTTCTGCTTGAAGTTTGCAAAAAGGTACCTGATAGACTCATAGACTGTGAGAAACAAGATTCACCAATCTAGTGAAACTAAGATTAGCATCATGTCTAGAGGACACCAGGTACCACTAATCACTTGTGCAATACCAATCCAGTGGTGAATCATGGTGGGAAACTGAGATGAAAACAACACAGGAGTGGCTTAGGGACAACTCTGAAAATGTTGTTAAGTGGCCTAGCTAGAGCCTACACTTGAACCTAACTGAACATCTCTGGAGAGACATTAGAACAATCTAGACAAGAACAGGCCATTCAGCCCAACAAAGCTCCCCAGTCCTAGTTTACTTAATTCCAAATAACACCCTATGGTCCACCATACTAGTTAGTAACTTATTCTACCGTATGTGTCGGTGGTTCTCTGTATAGTGAAAAATTTCCTACTGTTTGTGCAAAATTTACCCTAAAAGGTTTCCAACTGTGTCCCCATGTTCTTGATGAACTCATTTTAAAATAATACCCTCGATCTACTGGACTATTTACCTTCATAGTTTTAAACACTTCACTCATGTCTCCTCTTAAACTCCTTTTGCCAAAATTGAAAAGGCTCAGCCCTTTTAACCTTTCCTTGTAACACGTCCCCTGTAGCCTTGCCTAGATGCTCTTATCTGGACTTTTTCTAGCGCTGCTATGTCCTTTTTGTAGCCCGGAGACCAAAACTGCACACAGGACTCCAGATGAGGCCTCACCAAGTGCGTTATAAAGCATCAACATATCCTCCTTGGACTTGTACTCTGCAAATCAGGGCACTTTATAAACTGACATTCTGTTAGCCTACATAATGGCTTCTGAACACCGTCTAGTGACAGTGGTGAGTCTGTTACGACTCCTGAATCCTTGTAATAAGGTGTATTATCATGTGAAAACAGCTGTCCACAGACAGCCTCCATCAGTCCTATCAGAGGTTTTAGAGGATCTGCAGAGAACAATGGCAGAAAAATCCCTAAATCCGGGTGTGTGAAACTTTTAACTGACATATGCAACAAGACTCAAGGATGGAATTATTGCACAATGGGCTTCAACGAAGTAAAGGGTCTGAATACTTGTGTCAAAGGGATATTTCTGTTTGTAATGTGCAATAAATTTGGATATATTAATAAATATATATATATTAATAAAGACCTATTTTCAATTTGTCATTCTTTGGTACTGAGTATGGCTTGATTTGGTAAAAATGCTTGAAACACGATAAAATGTGTAAAGAATGAGTTCACTTCAGTTTTTTTTTATATTTATATTGATTTGAATTATAAACATACCAGTAACAGCGCACTGCACAATAACGTGCAGTGAATACACTTGGCTTGAGCATTCCTAGTTTTCATACTCTTCTCTGTACGTTCACCATTCGTTTGCTCAGAGGTTGATGCACTTGCTGCTTCCTGAGTAGCTCTTCTTTTCTCCACTCTAGCGTCCTTCTCTTCTTTCGTTACTATCTTTTTGCGTTAAAACAGTTTAACTCAGTCTTTCTGTTGCAATTACTTAGTACGCTTTCCTTAATTCTTCACTTAAGCTGTCACTTAAGTCTTCAATCTATATCAAGAATGATTTAAGATATGAAGAAGTAGGGGAAATGACGGTGAAGGTCGTTGGAGATGAGAACGGCGCCCGTACAAATGTGCAGCATGGCCGCCCATCTGCCCGCTGCAGAAAGTTATTCTACAATAAAAATACAATAAAAATAAAAAAAGAAATAACCTGGGAGGTCAATCATCACCCTGAAAGTAGACTTCACCTAGTATATGTGTACCAAGTTTTTCTTCATTGTGACGTAAGCTTCCTGCTTCCAATTCAGTGTACTGCTGACTTTCTGAAATTCCTATGACTGATCTGCCTCATGAAAGCCTAGCAAATCCAGCACACAGCGTATGTGCTTTTTAATTATCTCGAACATCTTGGCTGCTTATGTATTTATTTTTTTTTTTGCATAAAACCTTACCCATTTCTTCCCGCAAGAATGCTCTGTATACTGGTATGTCATGGAGATTCAAACAAAATATCACAGCTCACCTTTAGACACACAAAAGGCTCCAATGTTATGTCATCTACATTGAATCCATGAAGAATAAAGTGCCCATTTAAAACTTTTCTCCATCCTGGTTAATAGGCACTGAGAAGAGCTCTTCATGTAATTCAAACTTTTTGGCCTGTCTTTACTTACTAGGCTGTTAAAGTTTAAAACTTACTTCCAGTCAGTTGATGAAGACTTGCTGTATTTTAATATTCACAACCTGTACATGAGATGCTGAGAAATAGAATTTCTTATTAGTAATTTCCATTAAACTCTTTATCTAAGATGGCTTACAACTTTTAAGATACAATTGGTCACGTTTCTTTTGCATTTGGAGTACAGGCAGGTGAAGTGACTTATTTATGGTTACATGGTGGCAGTAGTTGGATATAAACCTACAATCTCATCGTCTGAAGGCTGAAGCCTTCCCCACTACACCATACTGTCTGCATAGTACATGTTCTAAATTTGTCTGTATTCTGAGTTTTTGAAAATCTTTTGTATTTGCTATATTTTTATTGATATTTTTATTTATTTTATTTTATTGCAAAGCACCTATAGGATCTAATGTGCACCAGAATAAGTGAAGCAAGTTAAGAACTTCTCCATGGTTCATTTTTTCCATCTCACTTTCATGTTCCTGACAGATAAGCATTTCAGTTACTATTTTGTTTCACTGGCCTTTGCAATACCTGTCGGTGCTGCAGTCCAGTCCTCCATTTGGCCATTGATTAAACTGTTGACCTGTAGAGTTCATGTGTGCCTCCTCAATCCCCACTTGTGTCTTCTTGTCTGACACTGATCAAGTCGCTTCATCTACCTGCACATCAGTTGTAGGCACATGGAAATAGTTGATCCACTGAGTTCCGTCCATCACTTTAGATAACAGAGTGGAATATCTAAAGTACCTATGAAAAGTATTTACTCCCTTGGACGTTTTCACATTTTATTGTTACACAACATTAAATCACAGTGGCCTTAATTTGGCTTTTTTGACACTGATCAATAGAAAAAGACTTTTCAATGTCAAAAGTGAAAAGAAGGGCACTCATCTTGGACTTCTTGTGAGCTACGAGGTGTGGCAGAAAAGTAATGAGACTGGCAACACTGCAAGCGATCTGGCAACGCTGTGCTGTTGTCCTTGATAGAGCACGTGTATCAGTACCCTCCCATAGCTCAGTGCGAGTTTCAACTCCTTCCGTTAACTACGTGATTTTTGTGACTGCTATTAGCGAAGTTGTGTTTTTGGTTGTGCGTCACGCAAAATGGAACAGCAGAATTTGGAGCAACGTCGTGCCATTAAACAGCAAGTGTGACGTTTGAAAAGTTAAAACAGGCCTATGGGGAACATTCTTTATCCCGAGCTCAAGTTTTTCGCTGGCACAAATCATTTTTGGAAGGCAGAAAACACGTTGAAGATGAACACTGTTCAGGGAGGACTTCAACTTCGAAAACCAATTAAAACATCGAACGTGTGAAGACTCTTGTGAGATCAGACCGTCGTTTAACAATAAGAATGTTGAGTGAACAATTAAATTTGAACAGATTTACTGTTCATCACATTTTGACTGAACATTTGCACATGCGAAAGGTCTGTGCCAAAATGGTGCAGAAAAACTGCCCTCTCCATAACAGAATTTTTGACCTCAAAAGGCATTCCTGTGGTTCCCCAGCCCCCTGACCTCAGTCCGTGTGACTTTTTACTTTTTCCTAAACTGAAAAATGTCCTCAAAGGACGTCATTTCGGGACTTTAGAAAACATCCAAAAGAGTGTAACGGACATGCTGAAGACCATACCGGTTGAAGACTTCCAGCGCTGCTACCAACAGTGGGAACAACATCTCAATCGGTGTGTAGCTGCCCAAGGGAACTACTTTGAAGGGGATAACATTGATGTTTGAAAAAAATAAAAACTTTGGTAAATAAAAAATCAGTCTCATTACTTTTCTGCCCCACCTCGTACAGTAGGTTGTCCTTTGATTTGTAAATGTCTGAGTGAAGGTCTTGTAGGAGTCATAATTGCAAGGACAGTTCCATAGTGCAGGGCAAGAATTGGTCATCTTGCGGCAAAGGGCCAGTGACATCATGCTGTCACTCATATGGGGTCACCATGTCCCAATTATGGGAATCAAGCACTGGAGATAACTACTCACCAATTACTTACATAGCAATACATGCCATTCTGTTAGGTGGCAGCAGCGAAGTGTGAGAGAATAAAGTGAATAATCAAGGAGTATTATAGTTATTTAGGGGTAACATAGCATTTGTCTTAAAATTAGCATGAAGAGACTAATACTTGCCCTAGGTGGTTTAAGAAGTGACTGTCATGTGCACAGTAAGACTTAATAGTGGCCATGTACACAGAAAATTTCATAACAAAAGGGTGAAAGGTGAATTTAAGAAATGTTTAGAAAGGACAAGGATGTAGTAGAAAGAGACTTTTATTATGAGATATATTGGGGTGGTTAAGCCAGTAAAGCAATCGAAAGTCAATGTCAAATGGTGCAAGCCTACAGACCAATCAGAGTAAGAAATAATTGTTATACAAATTCAGTTATCTAAGAATGATTCTCTGCCTCTATTCTGGGACCATTCGTGATGGAGTGTATCCCAGTTCATGATGAGAAATAAAAGATGCAATGGACAAGCTTCCTCCTACCTGGTCCCTGGCTCAAAGAGGTTTTGGTTGAGAACAAAGATTCTTTCTTAAATATATTTCTAACTTCATTTTTACAAAAGTGGTCCAATGCATTATATAGTATATATATATATATATATATATATATATATATATATATATATATATATATATATATATATATATATATATATATATATATATATGCCTATAAAAACATGCAGCCAAAATGTGACTCTAATCCCTTGAGCAAGACCCTTAACCTGCAGTTGCTCCATTCTCAGTATGACATTAATCTGCATCCAGCCCTTCATGCAGGCCCTCCAATCTGCAGGGAAAACCCTGGGGTTGTTGGAACTGGCACTTCAGCTACCATAAAAAAACTCCCACCGTTCTATTCCATCTGAACTAGTGTGGTGTTGAGGGGGTCACCCGTTGCATGGCTGCACTTGGGTCCTAATCTGGGGATCCTGAGGTGGTTTGTCGCACTGCATCAGTGCAGGCTCCTAACCTCTCTCTGTCATTTGTGCATTTTCACATTTTATTATTATACAGTGGATTTAATGTGTCTCCTTTGACACTGAACAATGGAAATAGACAATTTTATGTTAAAGTGTAAGCAGGTCTTTTCAAAGTGGCCTAAATTAATTACAAATCCTAAAAAGATAACTGATCACCTAAATATTCACCCCCTTCAAGTCAGAGTTAAATAGATGCAACTTTGTCAGCCATGACAGCCTTGAGTCTGTGTGCTCAGGTCTCTCTTTTCTATCAGCTTTGCACATCTGGACCCAACCTTTTGTCACACTCTTCTTTGTAAATCTGCTCAAGCTCTGTCACTTCACACAGGGATTTGGAGTGAACCGCCTTTGTCAAATCTACCTACAGATTCTCAGTTTGGTCTGAGACCTGGACTCTGACACAGCCACTCCAGGATCATTCACATTGTTGTTTATGAGCCATTCTTGTGTTGCTTTGGCTTTAAGAGATGGGGTTGTTGTCTTGCTTGTAAACAAATCTCCTAAAGTGCAGGTTTTGTGCAGACTCTGTCAGGCTTTCCTCCAGCATTTCCCTGTATATACAGTAATCTTTCCAGAGCCTGCTGTAGAGAAGCATCTGCACACCCTCATGCTGCCATGACTAGGCTTCCCGGTGGGGATGGTGTGTTTATAATAATGTACAGTGCAGATATGGCATTTAGTTTAAAGGCAAGAAAGCTCAATTTTAGTCACAGACCACAGAACCGTCTTCCAGCTGACTTCAGAGTTTCCCATGTGCCTTCTGTCCTTTGCATTTTTTAACGGTGGCTTTCTCCTTGACACTTTCTCATATTGTTGACTTGTTGTCTGCACAGCTTCTCCAATCTTATCCAATGTATCTTGTAACTCCTTCAGCATTCTCAGAGGTCTCTTGGTGGCCTCCTTCATTCATCTCCTTCTCCTGATCACTCAGTTTTTGTGGACGGCCTGCTTCTAGGCAGATTCACAGCTTGCCATACTCTTTCCATTTCGTAATGACTGGTTTGACTGGACTCCAAGGTTATTTGGAGTTGTGCAGAATGTTCTTTTCTCTTTATTGTGTAGGTTAATTCATCATACTGACTCATAACGAGTTTAACCTCCTACGTAAAGGGGCATTTAGACTACAATTAATTTGAGACCCCAGACAGGTGATTTCCATTGAACTAATTCTGTGACTGCTAAAACCAGTTGGCTGGTGCCATAGGGGTGCTATATAGGATGGTGGATACTTATGTAATCAATTATTTAGTGTTTTATATTTGAATTAATTTGCACCTCTTTACCAAGATCTATTTTCACATTGATATTATATTCTTTTTTGTTTTGATCAGTATGCAAAAAAACAAAAAAACAAAACGAATTAAATTTACTGTAATTCAATGTTGTATAATAATAAAATGTGAAAACGTCTGTAGGCACAGCAGCTATTTTGTGAACCCAGTTCTGAGTCAAACAGCAACATTAACCAATCCTGGTAGCACCAGACATAAAATGGGAACCAACTTTGCCCAGGATTCTACTTCTTCACAAAGCACGTTCACATACTGTACACCCATACTCACTTACACCAGAGCAAGTTAGAGTTGTCAGTTAAAATAAAATGCTCATCTTTGAGATAAGAAGCCTTAGCCTTGTATCCAGGGCTGCCAAGATGAGCTTTGCCTTCCACGCAACTCAATCTTAATCCATTTCAGTTCACTTGTGTTTGAGCTGTAGAAGGAAAACCCAGACAAAGAGAGAAAATGTACATACAGTACGTCTCCGAGAGTTCAACCCCAGGACTCTGGATCAGCGAAGAGGCAACACTAACCCCAGCACCATCACACCACCCAGCAACAACAACAACAACAACAACAATATTTATTTCTATGGCACATACAAAGGATGGAGCTCAAAGTGCTTTACAAGATGTCAAAGTAGTTACATGCACAGAAAAATAAATTAAAATTAGATAAGAATAATAATGCCTGCGGTGGGCTGGTGCCCTGCCTTGCGCTCTGTGTTGGCTGGGATTGGCTCCAGCAGACCCCCGTCACCCTGTAGCTAGGATATAGCGGGTTGGATAATGGATTGATGGATAATAAATACATGAAAAGCAAACAAGAAGTAAATAATGCATAGTTACATTAATATAGAAATACAATTAAGAGAAGTATAGTTCTTAAATATAAAACTTAATTTGGTCTCTAAATGCGAGTCTGATGAGAGGGTCAAGTGGCCAACGTGGACAGAAAAAATGTAAAAATCCAGTTAAGATGGAAAAAAAAAAAACAAAATCTGCAGGGGTTTCAAGCCAAAAGACCAGCCAGCCCTCACTGGGCATTCTGGGTAACAGAAATCGTCTTAAGTAGTTCTTTATTGTTTTTTGGAGGATTCAATGCAGTGGGTCTCATGGTAGGTTAGGGGATTCCCTTTCATTCAAACATTCAGACATCACAGATGGCTGCAATCAGGTGGTGGTAAGTAAGGTAGGATCAAGCATGGGTCAGACGCATACCAAAAGAAATCTCTCAGTCCAAAAATATTTGTTTTGAAAATGTTTAGTGAAAATTCAAGCAAACGTGCCATGCAAGAATAGAGATGAGTTGTTACTCATCTATACTAATAAAAGGCAAAGCCCTCACTCACTCACTCACTCACTCACTCACTCACTGACTCATCACTAATTCTCCAACTTCCCGTGTGGGTGGAAGGCTGAAATTTGGCAGGTTCATTCCTTACAGCTTCCTTACAAAAGTTGGGCAGGTTTTATATCGAAATTCTACGCGTAATGGTCATAACTGGAAGCAGTTTTTCTCCATTTACTGTAATGGAGATGAGCTTCAACGCCGTGGGGGCGGAGTTTCGTGTGACATCATCACGCCTCCCACGTAATCACGCAGTACATAGAAAACCAGGAAGACCTCAAAAAAGCGCTCAAGAAAACATGCATTATATAATTGAGAAGGCAGCGAAACAATAAGAAGCAACAATATACAACCATATTCATGAGTTCTGCTACTTCGGAAACAAAGCACGATGTAAACCTACACTTTAAATTAAGTTCATAGACAGGCTGCCGCAGGCGTTTGTAATTTAGTGCCTGCCCATATAAGGCCGTCCGTCAGCGGCAATCCAATAGCAAACTGCCACGGGTAAATATTCACGGGTGAAGGACTGTGCTTATGGAGAGGAAGATGAGATGGTCAGGGTGGTGTTTGACACAAACTCAGCGAAACTGCGAGAGAAAGTTTTAAGTGCCAGGACTAAGGTAACATTAAATAAAGCTATGGACATAGCACGAGATGGCACCAGCACAGCTGGGAACCTTCGATGCATGTACACCGAGTGGCTCACGTGAACTGACGCAGTGCACAGATAAAAAGCAACAGTTCCAAAGAGCTGAACAAAACCGAATTACACAATTGAAAAGGCAGCAAAACATATGAAGCGTCTGATAAGCATATTCATAAATCCAGCTACTGTGGAAACAAAGCACACGGTGGAAAAAGTCAATGTCCCGCTAAAGGAAGACAGTGTAAAAAAAACCCTTGCATGCAGTGTGTCAGGTCTCAGATAAAGAAGAAGACGAGCTGTTTACTGATGCAGTAAGAAACGAATCGATGAATGAAACCTGTCATCTTTACAACGATTGACAAACACGGAATGTAACTTGAACACAACACATCCTACAAATACGAACCTGATTGAAAGAAATAATGATAATCAAATCCTTGATGACAGCAACACTCAGTAACACTCACAAAACAAATACTGTATATTGACAGTCATGTTACGTTATTTTTAAAATGTTCCCTTTTCTTTTCTACCTTTTTAACACACTACTTCTCCGCTGCGATACGCGGGTATATATATATGTATATATATATATCCCGCTCTACATACTCGAATAATGGATACTTTATTCGCCATCAATGATTGTTTTGGTAAAGCCATACTCAGTGTATTCATTAGATGAACGGTAAAAAAGTAAGAGCGAGGGAGGATGACTTATTGAGGCATGCAGACTGTAGTCGCGTCAACTCTATCTGAATTGCGATCACATTTGAAAAATATATCTTTTCAAGTTCTATTTAGTCCATATGTGTCAAACTCAAGGGTCAGGGCCACATCCGCCTGGCGTGTAATTATATCCGCCTGAGATCATTTTATATACTGTATTATTGTTATTAAAGCCGGGTATATGAAGCGCTGGTAACACAATAAACTACAGATCCCATAATGCAGCGCTGGTTAGAGTTATTGCGCACTGAGTTTGCACGGCGCTTTGGTGACTTTGAAGAACAAAAAAAGTCCGTCTACATGCAGCTCGAACCTTGTGCATGTTTGGTAGCACATATCTGTGTGAGAAGCTCTTCTCAGTGATAAAGACTAACAAAACAGCACACAGGAGTCGCCTCACTGATGAGCACCTGCAATCCATCCTGAGAATCTCCACAACACAGAACCTCACACCAAACAGAAACGAACTTGTTGCCAAAAAAAGATGCCAGGCGTCCAGCTCTAAAATGACATATGAGCAAAGACAACTGAATGATTTGATTTGTTATTGCACGTAAGAGCGGGAGTCAACCGTTTTAACAAACAGCGTATTGCACTGATACTGAAATAGCTGTGTGTGTATATATGTAGATATGTATGTATATGTATATATATGTTTATATATGTGTGTGTGTATGTATGTATATATATATATATATGTATTTGTGTGTATATATGTGTGTGTATGTATGTATATGTGTGTATATATGTGTATATGTATAGATATGTATATATATATATGTTTATGTGTGTGTGTGTAAATATATATATATATATATATATATATGACAACAACACTCATCACTCACAACAGTGACAAAACAATTACATTGACAATCAGGTTACGTTATTTTCAAAATGTTTCCTTTTCTTTTCATTGCTTCTTTAACACACTACTTCTCCGCTGCGAAGCGCGGGTATTTTGCTAGTATAGAATAAAAAGCAAATAAAAAGGAAAAAATTTTCTTCTTGTTAAACTTCAGTTGTTTCTATACTTAAGGATGAAATATTTCTCTGCGCTTTACTTCACATTCAGTACATTCTAAACGTACGGCTCTGCACATACAACTGACCATGTTAAGGCGCGCTTTGAAACTGTGTGCCTTCTATGCCTTACCTACAGCAGGGCAGGTCGCAAACTAAGACTAATTTATGGTCAGAGGGACAACAAATAATTAGAATATACCAATTCAGTTCAGCTTGTGGGGATTAAAAGAACTTCCCATAGACCAGTGGTTCCCATCCTCGGTCCTGTGGCCCCCTCGTGGCTGCAAGTTTTTGTTCCAACCAGCTTCTGTTTTTAATTGGACTCCTGGGCTAGTTAGGTGATGTGCTATTTCCTAAGTTCTGTGTTTTGGGAACAATATAGAAATTATAAAACTAAGTTTGGTAATAAATAAATATATATATATATATATATGTATTGTGGTCCCCGACCGGGGCTGGAGCCCGGCTGGGATGCCCAGGAGGACCGGAGGAGGGCTTGTGCCTCCTCCAGACCGAGAGGGCGTCCGCCCTGGTTATGTTGGGGGCCTTGGGTAAAGGGCTTGGAAGGCCAGGCGGCGCCCCAGTGCCTGATTATCCCAGGAGCCTGGCACTTCCGCCACACCAGGAAGTGCCGGGGGGAAGACGACAGGGGACACCAGGGCGGCTTCCGGGTGCGCAGCCGGCACTTCCGCCACACGGGGGTGTGGCTACGGAGGAATGCCGGGAAGCAGCTGGAGCCCATCTGGGTTCCTATAAAAGGGGCCGCCTCCCTCCAGTCATCAGTGGATGTTGGGTGGAAGAGTGGCAATGTCTGGAGAAGGGAGGAGGCGGTAAGAAGAAAAGAGAGAGAAAGAAAGAGAGAGAGAGAGGAAAAGAGAAGAAGAAAAGAGAAGGCATTGGAGTGGCCAGGACTGAGGGGTATTGGGGTTGGTGAGCAGAATTGTAAAAAAGAGAAATGGAGAATCAACCTGTGTTTGTGGGTGACATTAACGTGCCTGCCTGTCTGTGTCCGGGGCGAGGTTCACAGTATATATATGTTAAAATATATCAAACAGTTATATGGGAGTAATTTATTTTTTTCTTTTGAACAATATTATCATCTTGATTTTCATTCGGCTTTTCTAGGTGTTCTTATTGTTTAATTAATCCATTATTTACTAATTAGTGGGTCTGATGCTAAAGTACTTGGGGCCTTTGATTATTCAGTGTTGTTTGTCAGCGTGTCTCTTAATCTAGAGTGTTACCCTGGCGCATCTCTGTTGGTAAAGTATTCTACATTTTTGGTTCATAACAGCAAAAGGCTGACTCACCACTTCTTTTATGCTTGGCTCCAGGAATAATAATAAGCAGACTGCTATTAGAAGATCTAAGGTTATGACTTGGAATGTAGAGGGACAGGCATTCCAAATTATAGGAAGCATCTAGATTATTTAAGGCTTTACATGCCATTATTGGTATTTTAAAGTCAATTCTAAAAAGCGATAGGTAAACAATGTAACAACATGAAAACTGGTGAGATGTGCTCAGATTTTCTTTTTCTAGTTAAGATTCTTGCTGTTGTGCTGCATTGTGGACTAACTGCAAACGACTGATATCTTTCTTAGGTAGTCCTGTTAGAAGTGCGTTACAGTAATCTAGCTGACTAAAAGGGTGAATTCATTTCTCAGCATATTGTAGTTTTATAAGATGCCTAACTTTTGCAGTGATCCTTAAATAGAAAAATGCATTCTTCATAATATAGTTAATATGTGATTTAAAGTTTAGGCCAGGGTTATCATTAGTGTTTTTGTTACTTACAGTAACGACTGGTACATACAGTACCCGTTTCCATGATCTTCCATTTGGTGCACTGGCAGACTCAGAGACACACTAATGGTTACATCATTGTAAGTGGTGAGGGCTGAACCTGCAATCTTGTGAAATATTATAGTATTAACCTCAAAATATCCTTGTGCACACTACCTTAGTCATTTAAACTTGATAACAGAGCAGGAAATCAGAACTTTAATTTCTAAATGATTCTAAAATCATTCCTACCTCCTGTCCCTTAGACCCGACTTGAACAAAACTAATGAAAAGTTAATTTGCTGTTTGAGAGCTCCCATTGTCAGATTATCAAGAGATCAATATTGACTGGCACAGTTCCTAACACTTTAAAAGTGTCACTTATCAAAATCCCTCCAAAAAAGTTAGTTAGACCCAAATATGCCCAAGAATTATATTGCATATGTTTTTTCCTGTCTAAAGCCCTTGAAGGAGTACAGTAGTTGCCACACATCTTCAGCCTCAACTGACTTGAGAAACTCCTGGCCTGGCTTTTGTCCTGATCACAGTCCAAAAATGTTACTAAATAAAAATTCAAATATTATAAATGATGAGTGAAAATCTTTTTACAAAGGAAATGTTACTGTAATTATGTTGTTTGATTTAAACACAGATTTTGACACCACTGACTATTCAATTCTGTTACACAGGCTTGAAAATGACATTAGGCTATTAACCCTTGTGAGGTTTAATTCACATTTATCAAATTGACTTCAGCTGGTATGTGGATATGTTGTCATTATGTTCAGAAGTAAATATGGCATCCAACAGGGCTCTGTACTTGGACTTTCACTTTTCACACTTTAGCTGCTGATGCTGGTAAATTCAGTCCATGATCTGAAGTAGGAGCTGAGTCTAAAGACAAAGTTCTTGGTTTACTGGTTGGTGTATATCCTTGCCCTCACCTATGGTCATGAGCTGTGTAATGCCCGAAAAAATGAGATTGCGAGAACATGCAGCAGACACGATTTTTTTTCACAGCTTGGCTGGTGAGCCTCAGAGTAGAGTTACTGCTCCTATAGATGCAGAGTATAGCCAGTTGAAGGTGTTTTAAGGACCCCCAGGATGGCTCCCCCTAGAGTTGCTCCAGGCACATCCCACTGGGTAGAGACCTTGTGGCAGACGCTAGACATGCTGGAGGGATTATATTTCTCAGTTGGCTTGGAAACACCTGGGAATTCCACAGGAAGAGCTGGAATCTGTAGCTGGGGAGAAGGAAATGTCAGCTGAGCTTCTTGGCCTGATGCCACCATCACTCTCACCAGGAAAAGCACTTAAGAAAATTAAACAAAACGATAACATCCACTATCACAGAAATGTCTGTCCTTGATTAATTGTGTCAGTGAGCCAAAAGGGTGGATTGATGACAATAATTGTCTTTGAACACAGAAAAACAGAAATATTATTTGTTTGTGAAGTGACACTAACCACAGCAGTGTCCTGTGACTTCCTAACTTAGCAAGCCTAAAATTGTATTTCATTTATTTATTTATGTATTTATTTATGTGTTATCTTTGATACTAGTACTTCTTTTAAAACCCACATTACTAAACTATGCCCTGCCCGGGGTTTGTTTCCTGCCTTGCGCCCTGTGTTGGCTGGGATTTGCTCCAACAGACCCCCGTGACCCTGTAGTTAGGATATAGCGGGTTGGATAATGGATGGATGGATGGATTACTAAACTATTTAATATCTTTCTTTTTCCCATCTTATAAATACTGGACAATTAAAATGATTTTTTAATATTAAAGATATAAATGTTGCTGCAAGAATCAATACAAGAACTATAAAGTCTGACCACATCACTCCAGCTCTGAAGTCCTTACAGTGACTTCATGTTAAATTGAGTTGATTATAGAAATACATATAAAGCTGTAATGGCCAAGGCCCTGCTTACTTAACTGAACTTATTATTTCTTACCAACCAGAGTGCTTTTATGATAACAAAAGGTTGAGGCCCCCAAAATAGTCAATAAAGCAAATCTTTTTTTTTGTAACCCATGAAAATGGGAAGCTTTAGACCTGACTAGGGCAAGCATATAAATTCAAAACAATAGCACAAGGTTCCAAAAGAGCTTGAAGTTTACGTATCTTAGCAGAGTGAGAATAGTGAAAACGGTGGCTGGAGGAGAAACAAGGGTAAACAATGGTAAAATAATCTTTAAAATAGAGGGTGTTTTTTAACAAAATACCACCATCAAAAAGTACTTAAAATATCTAAAAATGAAACAAATGGATTTTCCCTAAAACACAACCCATTGCAACCAAGTTCTGATACAAATCCAGAAACTGAAAATATTCTGGTCATTCTGCACCATGTCTGGGAACTCCCTTGTTATACAGTACAAGCCCACAAGAAAGAAAGAAAGAAAGAAAGAAAGAAATCAACTTGGCAAATCCACATAAAACAACACAGGTGAGCTTTCTTGAAGGATTTTACTGGCTGTAACTCTTTGTAAATGGAAATTTGCTGACAAACGGGGAGAGTGTGTTGAAAGGTGGGAGGAGTACATAGAAGAACTTATCAATATAGAAAATGAGAGAGAGAGTAGGCTGGGTGAAGTGGAGACAGTAAATCACGAATTACTGAGGATCAGCAAGGCTGTAGTGAGGGAAGCTATGAAGAGGATGAAAAGCAGAAAAGGAGTTGGCCTGGACGATATACCAGTGGAGGCATGGAGATGTTTAAGTGAGATGGCAGTAGTTTCTAATTAGATTGTTTAACAAAATCTTGAAAAGCAAGAAGATGTGGAGAGTGGAGAAGAAGTATATTAGTACCAATTTCAAGAATAAGGGAGATGGATGCTAGGCTGACAGGAGGCTGACAGGAAAGGCGGCGATCTGTGAGCAGCAATATGGTTTCATGCCAGAAAAGCTAGTACTAAAGATGTTTACTTTAAGAACGTTGATGGAGAAGTACAGAGAATGTCAGAAGGAACTGCATTGCGTGTTTCTGGACTTGGAGAAAGCTTATAACAGGTTACCAAGAGAGGAGTTATGGTACTGTACTGTATGATGAAGTCGGGAGTAGCAGAAAAGAATGTGAGAGCGGTGCAGAATATGTATGAGGACAGTGTGACTGTGGTGAGGTGTGCAGTAGGGATGACAGCCTGGTTCAAGGTGAGAGTGGGATTACATCTGCGCCCTTTCCAGTTTTAAATGGTGATGGACACGTTGACAGATGAGGTCAGACAGGAGTCTCCGTGGACTATGATGTTTTGTGGATGACGTGATCTGTAGTGAGAATAGACAGCAGGTTGAGGCGAACCTTGAGAGATGAAGATACGCACTTGAGAGAAAGGGAATGAGAGTCAGTAGGAATAAGAAGGAGTACATGTGCGTAAATGAGAGGGAAAGTACAATACAATATAATACAGTTTATTTTTGTATAGCCCAAAATCACACAAGAAGTGCAGCAATGGGCTTTAACAGGCCCTGCCTCTTGACAGCCCCCCAGCCTTGACTCTCTAAGAAGACAAGGAAAAAAATCCCCAGTAGGGAAAAAATGGAAGAAACCTCGGGAAAGGCAGTTCAAAGAGAGACCCCTTTCCAGGTAGGTTGAGCATGCAGTGTGTGTCAAAAAGAAGGGGGTCAATACAATACAATACACAGAACAGAACAAATCCTCAATGCAGTATACAAATAAAACTTTTAGGAGTACGTAGCAGAATTTAACAGTAGATGATATCCCATAATATGATTTGGAAAGTGGTGGAAGGGTGCGACTACAAGGAGCAGAGGTGGTGGTGGTAGACAAAGTTGGGACAAAACTGGGTTCAACAGTGCAAAGAAAAGGAGAGGGCAGAAGAAGAGAGTGCAGGCAGGGTGGACTGGGTGGAGAAGAGTATCAGGAGTGATTTGTGATAGAAGAGTACAGTCAAGAGGGAAAGGGCAGGTCTATAAAATGGTAATGAGATCAGCTTTGTTATATGGAGAAGGAGGCACTGACAAAAAGACAGGAGGCATAGCTGGAAGTGGCCCAGTTGAAGATGCTACGATTTTCACTCGGAGTAATAAGGGTTGACAGGATTAGTAATGTATATATTAGAGGAACAAAACAGGCATGACAGTTTGGTGACCAAGTGAAAAAGGCTATATTGAGATGATTTGGGCATGTGCAGAGGAGAGATGAGGGGTACATTGGGAAAAGAATGTTGAGGATGGAACCACCAGGTAAGAGGAAAAGAAGAAGGCCAAAGAGGAGGTTTATGGATTTGGTGAAGGAAGACATGAAGGCAGTAGGTGTGGCAGAAAATGAGGGAGAAAACACAGGGATACAACTCCTGGCAACTCCTAAATGGGAGCAGCTGACAGAAGAAGATGAAAACATAGCAGACAGTATACATAAAGAAACAAAGCTGTAACATAGACATAAAATAGTCCCGCTTACAAGGCGAGTGATTGCCAGGGTTGGATCATGATGCATGTAGACAAAGATCCAGATTGTTATGTACCACAACTAACTAGACCCTGGGGTTTATATACTTTAAGGATACATTTGAGATATGACTGAAATAAGAGATACTGTAAAAGGGGTGCTTACATGATGGCACATGGCACTGTTTCTAAATGTTCACTATGTGACCTAAGTGTGTTGCAAAAGCTTCATTTATGTTCATAGCATCACTGTAACAGGTATGTTAATGAATGACAAGACAGTGGGGGTACACAATCCAACAAATAACAACATCAGCTAACAACATGTGGGGTACAACAAAAAACCATAAACAGAAGCAAAAATTCAGACAATACTTACAACACCACCCAACACCAGAGCGCATTCATTGGCCTCTACTATAATGCCAATCTCTTCTGCTGCCCATGGCAAAGACACAAGTGATAATGGGAACCAAGGAGGAATTCAAGAATGAAAGTTTGTCTTCTTATAAGACTGACAAAAATAATTCTATAGAATACTGTAGAACACCCAGAAGAGGAGGGCAGACGGTTGTGTGAGGTCTCCAGGTCTTTGTGTTATAACTGACTGTGGACCCCCAGAAGTTTAGTTTCCCCAGGGATGCTGCAGAAATTTTGTTTTTAGCTCTTCCATTGTCAAGTGGCATATCTTAATGATAATATTAATGGATTTGCTGTGTATTGCTTGGATTCCTTTCAATTAACCAATGTGATTTTGTCAAATGATGGAGAATAACTGATGAATTCTTTCACTCCAACTATTTATGGAGAAACACCAAGAGAAACAGAAGCCATTGCACCTAACTATTCTTGACCTTTAGAAAGCCCTTGATCGTGTTTTTCACAAGATGATCTGGTATACACTTACTGACCATGGTGATCCTCAGCTCACTTGTCAAGTGGGTCCAGATACTATATATAAATTCCAATAGCTAGATGAGATGTGCCACTAGCATTTTCCTGTGAGAGTCAGGGCACACCAAGGCTCAGCACTGTGACCACTGCTCTTCATCTTGGTCATGAATACCATCACACAAGACCTACAATGAGATGTACCATGGACCTTACACTATGCTGATGAGATTATGCTAGAGTCCCAACCACCACCTCAGAAGCATTGCAAAATCAAGTTCAAGTATGGAGTGATCTTCTTAGTCAATTTGGTCTTTACTTCAGAATTAAGAAGACTGAAAAACTGCGAACATGCCCAGAATTTGGTACCATCCAAGTTAGTGGTGATGACCTAATAGAGACCAACACCTTTCAGTATCTAAGTTCCCACCTCCAAAGCGATGACAGTAACAGCAAAGTGTGAGCTAGAATAAATGCAGCCTGACTGTGGTGGAGTGAGGTTACTCAAATAACAGGTGCATGCTAACTCACCTCATATCTAAACTACTTTGAACAATAAGACGCCCAGTCACAGAACAGTATGCTGGCCAAGCACTAAACGAGCCACAGGTCAGTTACATGCATTGGACAATAGGAATATCTTATCTCGACCATATTTACAATGACACAATTAGACAACTGATGAATGGGAAAATGTGGGAAAGATACCTGTAGTAGTTATGGCCCTGTTCTATAAGCAGCACCTCATAGTTACCTACTTTAAAACTGACAGTCAGTGGCCTTGTGGAAGACCAAAATAACGAGTAAAACCCAATAAAGGGAGACATGAAAATTGTGACAGTAGGCCCAGATGATATGTTTGATTCTTTAAAATGATATTCTCAAATCTGAAAAGCAGACCCTATACTAGTGAGGAAACACTTTGTGGATGATGGTTGTTTCTTCTTCTTCTTCTCTTTCATCATCATCAGTTTAAATTTTTGCTTGCTTTTCTGTATTTGTATTATACCTGAACTCTTGTTGCAGCCCTCTGAACCAAGAATGCTACCAAATAATACATTCAACTGAATTGAAAAAATTGAATTATGGATTGCACCCGGCGTTTCAACCATTAAACCACTCTCTGCCAATGTAATGTATATTTTCCTTTCCTTTTTTTGAGACAGCCGAAGGTGCCATGTTAGAAAGCAGCAGTACAGTCTATAAAGAGGTGACACACAAAATAAAACTGGTCAGGTGCAAAATATTTGGTGGCAGATTAAATGACTCTGCTCTGTAGGAGGTCCACATAGAGAATTTTTTGCATTTTCTTTGGGACTATAAAGGAAACAGTTCAATTCCTGACCCTGCCTGGGAATGCCAGGCCGCCCACACAGCTCAGATTCCAGAGAATGTCTAAAGACAAGCCAGCGCACCCCTAGGGCAGAAGCACCTGGCGTCTGAAGACGAGACAAAACCGTTGTTGGCTCCTAGCACATGGCATGTTGTTCAGACCTGAAGGAGAATTTCAAAGAGAGCTGCTGCTCTGCTGCATATGCAGGGGCATTTCTGGTGGTGGTTGTGGTGAAGGGTGTACAATTTAAACTAAAATATTCTTTGGCTAGTGACATAAATGCCCTCCTGGTCTCAGTCAGTCACTAGGGCGTGAGAAGTAGAATGACGCACGTCTGCTTGTATTTCTCTGTTGCTTGCACATGGGCTATGCAAACAAGAGTGGCACGCATGGCTGTCAGAGTTTGTTTGGAAGCCTTTTGAACCAAAGGCCTGCGACTCTTAAGAAGCAAGGACAAAAGCTGCCAAGTGTGCGTGTCAGGAAGTGTAAGTGGCAGAGATGTTAGCTGGAGCGTGCGTGCCAAACAGCAGCTGCACTGCGGCCTACATGGACCTGGCAGAAGCTCATATGTATTTAACGCCTGCAGTTAGTGATTCTCTGTTTCTGAGTTCGCACTTCTCCAGTTTTCAGTGCTTTTCACTCATTCCACATTGGCCATCTCAGCTCAGGTTCTCATCTATAATGTTTTTATGAGGACCATGATGATCAAGTGCAGGCATCTTTCAGAATTTACATTTTTATTGCTTTTTAGGAAAACCTTACCTTTCTTTTTAGATATGCCTGTTAAGTTATGCCACACTTATTTACTTACTTAGGTTCTTCACTCCCTATCCTGGGCTGCTGCCACCAGTTGGCCCCATCGCAATTCCATCTCTTTGATATTTCCATCCTCACGCTTCCCTTGCAGGTTCCAACAGCCTTGTGAAGTTTGTGCCTAGCTTTCTCAGGGTGTGACAAAGCCACCCCACCTCCTCCTCAGGATCTCCTCCTGTATGGAGTGACTGCTGGGTTCCCTGCCATAGCTCAGCATTGCTGAAGGTCTCTGGACAGTGAATCTGCTAGATGTGGTGTGGACATTAATTGATGAAGATCTGGGTTCTCTTCAGAGTGGCTTTTGGTGGTTCCCATGTCTCTGCTCCATATAACAGCTCAGACATGATGTTTATGTTGAACAGATGAAGCTTGGTGACTTGGCTGAGCTCTCTGAAGTTCCAAATGTTCCTTAGTTGGATAAATGCTGCTCTTGTCTTGTTGCTGTCTTGAGTCTTTACATTTGCATCTCTTCTGCCTTGTTTGTCTTTGCTTGATTTACATATATTTTTCACTTTAGTGTTTTCCCCAACCGCCACTTATATTGGGTAATACTTTCATTGTGGTCATTATCAGTATGGAGTATGCAAGTTCTTCCTGTGGCTGTGTGTGTTTTCCTTGGATAGTAAAGTTTTCCTCAAAAATTTCAAAGATGTTCAGATTATGTGACCTGGTGACTCCACTTTAGCAGTGTGTGAGTGCCAGTGTGTATGTGAGCGGGCCCTGTGGTGGACAGGCACCTCGTCCATACCTGGCTCTTGCCTTATAGCCAACACTACTTGAATATACACCAAACTGGAGAAGCAGGTTATAAAATTGATAAAAGATCTTCCAAGGCAGTGGTGCCATGCCAGCTGTTCCTGTGATATGTAAACTGTTAGATGTGCCTGCTGTTTAGTGGCATAGACAGCATTGCCGTGGTTATGTAATGTTTGTTCCTCCAAGACCTCTGCTTTTTTACCACAAACCTTTACAATAGCTGGTGCCAGACGATACCCAGCCTAATATGAGCAACACAAAACTAACATGGCATTCTAACATGCTATGCTTGATTCTAAAAGCAGAATTATTTCATAGCCATCAAGATGACAGTCATACAACATTAATGTAGTGCAGTGTTTTGTGCCAGTCTACAAAAAATTATCAGTAGAAATGTATTGAGTGCCAGGATGTGCCAACTGTTTGTATCACTCTATTCTTCACTCAGGGATCAAAAAATAATTAACTAGTGAGTCTTAGCCATTTATTTGTAAATGTGGCTGTGTGCTTGAGAGAGTCTGGCCCAGGCACAGTCCCTTCCTTGTGTCCAGTGCTCACATAATAGATCTCTGCTGCCACTACCACTACAATAGGGCAGTTGAAAAAATTAAAAGATATTTAATTCATACGAATTGCACCAAATATGCTGTTCTTAGGTCCATTAAATTCACAATTCCATTTAGCAGAAGTAGTAAAAGTCATAGTCTTGTCACTTGTATAGAATTCAGTGAAATCCTTACTTGAATGTCCAACCAACATTCAATATGTCACCATTCTATGGTACAACGATAAACAAGAATACCTTAAACATTAAATGCAGTGTTTAAACAGAATGTAAATTATATATATATATATATATATATATATATATATACAGTATATCAGGGGTTCCCAAATGGGGGTAAATTCACACTTCACTTAGGTCCACTAACACATCGTTCATGTAAGAGTGCTTCACGTTGCTTGACATTTCACGCTGGACTGTTGATGGAGTAAAACAGATAACCAAAATGAGAGCTGGCATGCATCTAAGACTGTCAGTACTCAGCATCAAAAAACAGTGATTGCTAGCCATTGAGTATGCATCTTCCTTGAGCCTCGCCAAACTTTCCCTTCCCATTTTATAACATGACCATGTCTCTTTTTTCCTGCCTTGGATATCGTGCCATCTTTAGTTGTCTCTCCACCCTAATAGTTAGTGTTAATGTTTACATGTCCCATTAATCATTTCTGCAGCTTCATTTGCATAAAGCACACTGTCAGCATGGCGCAGAGCATGTAAATTAACATAATATTAATAAATATCAACAAATTAAAAATGTTCTGACAAATACAAAAACACATTTTGGCTAATTTTCTTTTTAGTATAGCATCACCAAATTTCAAGTCACATCCAACAATGCATTTCTGAGATTTTGGGGTACTTAATTTTTGTACTGTGGAGGTTTTTTAGCAGATACCTCATTGATGCACTGCTGGCCTGGATGTACCATCCATCCATCCATTTTCTAACCCGCTGAATCCGAATACAGGGTCACGGGGGTCTGCTGGAGCCAATCCCAACCAACACAGGGCACAAGGCAGGAACCAATCCTGGGCAGGGTGCCAACCCACCGCAGGACACTCACAAACACACCCACACACCAAGCACACACTAGGGCCAATTTAGAATCGCCAATCCACCTAACCTGCATGTCTTTGGATTGTGGGAGGAAACCGGAGTGCCTGGAGGAAACCCACGCAGACACGGCGAGAACATGCAAACTCCACGCAGGGAGGACCCGGGAAGCGAACCCAGGTCTCCTAACTGCGAGGCAGCAGCGCTACCACTGCGCCACCATGCCACCCCTGGATGTACCATCTTACCAAATTTCAGCTTTCTAACTAAACATGAAGTAACTGTTCATGTTTATGAGTGAATGAGTCAGTCAATTTTGCATGTTATATCTTCATATATCATTTATTTATTATTATAATTTATTATAATCATATCATATAACACGCAAAATGTATTTAGTAGTATTGTAGTGCGTGTGAGCTGTTATGGTAAGCAGTTCTACCCTGGCACGAGAGCAGGAGCTGACGCTAGCAGTATCTTCTCTTTCCCTTGTACCATCAAAGGATGGTGCCAAGCTCCGCCCCCAAGGCTCTGCGAAGACTCCACCCTTCCATAAGCAACGATATAAAAACTGGTCGAATGTGGCGTCAGACTTTGACACGTCAGAGAAGAGGAAAGAGTCTCAAATCCATAGCTAAGGAAATGTAATTCAAGCATAGGCTGTCAAGAGCTGTATTTCTGTTTTGTTTTCGCTACTGCACGGTAGTATTTTTGTTATAATTAAATAGGCTATTTTGCTGGCACCCCAGCTTTTCACCTGCCTGTAACAGTCTGTTTCCTGGACATGTTATTATATATTGATTGACAGATATAAAGTGAATTCAGTAAGTATTCAGATACCTTCCCTTTTTTTACATTTTGTAATGTTTGGTCTTGTGCTAAAATAATTTAAATGAATTTTTCCTACATTAAGCACTACTCAATACCACAAATTGACAAAGCATAAACATGGTTTGGACCATGAAGTTTTGTCTCAGGTGTATCTTATTCTACTGATCATAATGTTTCTTCACCTTGTTTGGAATCCATCAATGCTCAGTTTAATTGACTGATTAGGAACAGCATACACCTGTCTAAAGAAGTTCCCACAGTTCACAATGTGAATCTGAGCAAAAACCAAGCCATGAGGTGAAAAGTATTATTAGCAGTGCTTAGACAGAGGATTGTGATGATGCACAAAAAGAAGAAGAATTCTCCATAGATGAAGGTTCCCAAGAGCACAGGGGCCTCAATAGGTTTGGAAGTTTGGAACAACCATGACTCTTCCTAGAGCTGGTCACCCATCCAAACTGAGCAATCAGGGAAGATAAGGGCCTTGGCACGAAGGGTGACCAAGAATCTGATGGTCACCTTGACTGAGCACCAGAGATCCTGTGTGGAGATGGGAGAAACTTCCAGCAGGACAACCATCACTGAAACACGTCACTAATCTGAACTTCATGAGTTTATGAGTGGCCAGATGACACATGAAAGTCCACACATGGTTTGAAAAAGGCACTTAATGGACTCACAGACTGCCAGAAACAAGATTTTTCTGGGGTGGTGAAACCAGGATTGGTCTGTTTGGCCTCAATTCTAAGCATCATGTCTGCAGGAAACTAGACACTACTCATCACCTGTACACTACTATTCCGACGGTGAAGCATAATGGTGGCAGCATCATGCTGTGGGGTTTGGGGACTGGGAGACTATTCAGGGTTGAGGGAAAACTGAACAGAACAGAGTAAAGAGATACCTTTAATGAACATCTGTTTTCAAAGTGCTCTATACCTGAGACTGGGCTGAAGGTTCACCTTCCAACAGGACAATGACCCTAAGCACAAAGCAGAGGCAACAGAGGATAGGCATAGGGACAACTCTGAAAATGCCCTTGAGTTCCTAGCCAGGTCCCAGACTTGAACTCAATCAAACATCTCTGGAGAGACTTGAAAATGCTTGTCCAGTAATGGTCTCCATCCAACTTGACAAAGCCTAAAGGATCTGCAGAGAAGGTGTGTGAAGCTTGTTGAGTCAAACCCAAGAAGACTCCAGGCTGTAATCACTACCAAAGGGGCTTCAGCTAAGTGCTAAGTAAATGGTCTGAACACTTGTGTCAATGGGATATTACATTTGTAATAAATTTCTAAAAATTCTTAAAATTCTGTTTTCACTTTGTTATTCTGAGGTATTGTTTGAACAGAGAAAAAATGAATTTAAAAGATTTTAGCATAAGGCTGCAAGATAACAAAATGTGAAAGACGTGAAGGGGTCTAAGTACTTTCTGAAGGCACTGTGTACTTCTGTAGAGCTAACCACTGAACCAAAAAATGTAATTTGCTCATACACTTAAATTTATGGACCTGCTGGAGAAAGTCCATGACAGTCATTTCTATTTTATTAGACCTTAAATTGATGGGGACTGCTAAGGGACTGGAGTAGGCGGAGGAGGCCATGCTTGACCGGACAGTGAGCCATAATGTAGACACTGAATGGAAGCCCTGCAAGAAGCCGGACATATTAGCCCACCTGCGGCTGCGGGAAACGTGCCGAGTCCTTATTCCAGCTCAAATCACCTCTTGATGGGGGAGCTGTGAGTGCAGAGGTTCACTTCGTGCTTAATTGGAGCACTTGTTCTCGTGCTGCGGCCTGAACGCTGCCATGCCTACGCTATTGTGTTTTGATGTATTGTCCGAATGAGCAAACAAAACAAGGCAAATCAAATGTCCTTCTCCGGGGACTGCCTTTAACCCTCCCCACCCCTGACGACTGTAATCAGGCCATTGTACACCCGGAGCTCCATTTGGCACTTTGTTCTTAAGCTTTACATTCTTTCCCCACAGAGGAATTCCAGGCTATTCTTCAGCAAGGCATGCCGGAATGTGTTTATTCCACGCATGTGAATCAAGAACCAGTTAAAAGCACTTCGGATTAGCGGTATGAAAGCCGTCCGCTGACTTTGCTGTTCTCTCAGACCCTGCCCAGCTTTGAAAAAAACAATTAGGTGCCAAGAGCTCTTAAAAATGGCAGTGGTATGGAATAGTGCCATGCTGTAAGTACAGGGCAGTCCCCAGAAGTGTCTTTCTTATTGACTTTAAACCATAAGGCAGCTTATGTCTGAATGTGACCTGAGCAAGTTTATTAACCTGCCTGTGAAAGAAATGCAAGTGAGCAATTGTAATGTGTCATCGTAAAAATTGCCTTGGGTAAAGGCGTCTGTCACATACTTTAATAACAGAAACAATTACATTCTGTTCAAATCTGAGCCATACATCTATTGTATCTCTTTTCAACTTTCTGAATGCACCTACATTAGTAATACAAGGTCACAAAGGTGTCTGTCACATATACAATAAAAATAAAAGTAATCACTTTTTGTCCAAATCTGACCCTTATTTTCATTGCATCTTTTGTCACCTTTCTGAACACATTAATCCAAAATCACAACAGTCTGAGGGCTGCTGCACTTTAAACCTGTCCCATCGGCACCAAGCGCTAGAAGGAAACCAACCCTGGAAGGAATGCCAGACTATTGCTGGTCTCCTCACTCACATGAGGCCAGTTTAGAGTTAAGTTAACCCTTACACTACCGGTCAAATGTTTTAGAACACCTCAGCTTTTCAGGTTTTTCTTCAAATTTAATCAGTTGAAATACAATAAATGACCTAAAATGTTGAAAACATAAGCAGTGAACTGCCAGAGTTTTATATTCAAAGTTTAAGTTAGCAAAAACTGAAAAAAAGATAATACAGCGTTTCTCAACCTTGAAGTATTTGCGACCCGAGTTTTAATCGCGCCCCCTCCCCTAACATTTTTTTAAAATGTAAATGCATGTTTTATTATGCCTACTTAACTTTTATCGACATTTATCTAACTCTATATATATTGTTCTAGTATCAGAATGTAGTTTAAGTTAATTTGCTTTGGTTTCAACAGATGTTTTTTTTCATATTTTTGATTCTTATTTTCTTTTTTTCACATCTTCGCGCCCCCCTTTTTGCTACTTCGCGCCTCCCTAGGGGGGCCAGCCCCACAGGTTGAGAACCACTGGGGTAATATTAAAATATTACAAATGGGCCTTCTTCAGGGAACAACTAATAGGTTACTACCTACAGTTCTGCAACAATTCAAGTAAATTAAGTCTTGCAAGTTGACGCAAACGATTTGCACAGGTGTCCCAACTTCTGTTGATTACTTAAAAACCCTCTCAGTCTTTCTTTCTTGAATCATAGTTGGAACAGACTGTGTTACTACACCCTCTGAAGGACTACTTGGACAATATTACACTGTCATAGAACAAATAAACAATGGCAAATGGATGTTACATTTCTTCAATCATTCATTTAGATGTGCAGTCAGAAGGTGGATGTTGTGCAGTCTTATCTGTGCATCTGCTTGGCAGATTTGTTGATTCAGGTGTTTTGAGTCCTGAAATCTGCATCCCCTCTGGCTGTTTGTTATCAGCTCTCTAAACGGCAGTCCTTCTGAAGTAGTGTGTGGCACATCGTTTACTTCAAATGCATATTCTACATTTCATATTTTCATGAATTTAGTTGGCAATTCTTTCAACTCCTACACCTTCATTGTAACGCTGAACAACAGAGGGCACACAGAGCGCCTGCGACAACATATTGTTCATGTCTACCACTTGGCCAATAATGCTGTTGAATGCCAATATATAATATAATGCTACAGAAAGGTATTTTTTCCTTGCATCAGGTTATTAGAATATTAGCAAATTGTAGACGAGAACAGGCCATTCAGCTCAACAAAGCTTGTCAGTCCTATCCACTTATTTCTTCCAAAAAAACATCAAGTCTTACTATCTGCCACACTACTTTGTAGCTTACTCCAAGTGTCTATTGTTCTCTGTGTAAAAAAGATCTTCCTAATGTTTGTGTGAAATTAACCCTTAACAAGTTTCCAACTGTGTCCTCATGTTCTTGATGAACTCATTTTAAAATAACAGTCTCGATCCACTGGACTAATTCCCTTCATAATTTTAAACACTTCAATCAGGTCTCCTCTTAATCTTCTTTTGCTTAAACTGTGAAGGCTCAGCTCTTTTAATATTTCCTCATAACTCATCCTCTGTAGCCCTGTGATCAGCCTAGTCGCTCTTCTCTGGACCTTTTCTAGTGCTGCTGTGTCCTTTTTTGTAGCCTGGAGACCAAAACTGCACACAGAACTCCAGATGAGGCCTCACCAGTGTGTTATAAAGGTTGAGCAGAACCTCTTGTGACTTGTACTCCACACATCAAGGTGCTATATAACCTGACATTCTGTAAGCCTTCTTAATGGTTTCTGAACACTGTCTGGGAGTTGATAGTGTTGAGTCCACTATGACTCCTAAATCCTTCTCATGAGGTGGACTCTCGATTTTCTGACCACCCATTGTGTATTCAAACCTAACATTTTTACTTTCCATGTGTAATACTTTACATTTACTGACATTAAATTTCATCTGCCACAAATCTGCCCAAGTCTGTATGCTATCCAAGTCCTTCTGTAATGATATGACGAATTCCAAACTATCTGCTAATCCACCTGTCTTGGTATCATCTGCAAACTTAACCAGCTTGCTACTTACTTGTTACTTATGTTCATTTTTAAAACGCGCAATATGCTATTTGCACATGCAGCGCACATTAGTATGTCTAATTGGGTTTTTTCAGGGGTCTTTTCCACTGTAGACAGTTCATCGTAAACTGAAGTTTTCTCTCTGTCCGAACAGGTTAACGAGAGCACCTCTGACCTTTGCAGTTCAAAATAACCGACCCTACTTTGAGTGCCACCTTCATGATGCATTGGATTGGTTTAAAAATTTGACACTTAGTGAGCCGTCTAATTGTTCCCACCCAGTTTTAAGCTAATTTCATTCATGGTCATCTCCAGATGTATATCTTATACGTCTGGCTTCAGCAAGACTATTTTAGAAGTGACACTCCATGCTTTTCTGAAGTAGGTCCAACAATCACTCATCTTCTGGCTGCTTCTCTTTCACTCTAGAGAGAATCAGAATCAGAAGACATTTATTGGCCCAGGATGCACATGTACAAGACATTTTGATTTGTTGATGCATGACAAGAGTACACAATTGAAGAAAACACAAAACGAAGAGTGAAAGCATATGCCCTTGTTGTGCAAAGCAGTGAAAGAAATGCTGAATGAACACTGAGTTAAGCACTAGCTGTATGTAAGAATATTGGGGTGGGAAGGGGGTGCGGAGCCAAGACTGAGCAGGGACAGATGAGTTAACTTTTTATGAGCTTCATGGACTGTGGGAAGAAAGTATTCTTATGTCTGCTTGTTCTGGAGTACTTTAATCTGTAATGCCTGGCAGATAGGAGAAGTTCAAAGAAGTTCTGGTCTGGATGTGAGGGGTTGGTGATGATTTTCTGTGTCCATTTTATGACTGTGGAATAGTACAGGCCCTCTAAGGTGGGAAGAGAAATGTCAATAGTCTTTTTGGCAGGCCTGACTGTTTGTTGTAGCTTAGTCTCGTCATATTTAGTTGCTGATGCAAACCACACTGTGGTGAGAACAGACTCGATAATTGCTGTGTAAAACTGAATCAGCAGTTCCTGTGGTTGATTAAACTCCTTCACCTGTCACAAGAAGTACATCCACTGCTGGGCCCTTTAATGATGGAATCTATGGTGGCCTTCCTGTTCAAGTGTTATGAGAGTATGGATCCCAGATACTGTATGACACATTATTATTAGGCACGGTGAAAGGAGGAAATAATGAGGGGCCACTTGTAAAATCCACAGGAATCTGCAGTTTTGCATGTGTTTAGCTCTAGACTCTTCTGACAACACCAATTGGAAGAGCTGCTCTTCTTCATGGGAATGGAAACCATATTCATTTTAGTGCATCACTCATGGTCTTCCCCCTGTAACAACCTGAAACATTATCCATTAGACACTTCATGGACTCACATGTTTAACAGCTCATAATGTCCCAAACAGGTGTATTTTTGATAAGACACTGTTAAATAAGCAGAGGAATGCATTCAAGACCTGCCTCTCGTCCTCATTCATCGGTAATTAAGCCACAACACCATATGTCTGGGTTCCTTAAGGCAGTTTGTGAAACTGCACTGTTGCAGCAACCTTCTGCTTGTTAAGAAGCCTCTGATACAGAGAAATATGAGGCATACATTCCACCTGATAATGTTTTCACTCACTTGTCTTTTACATTTAATCTCTGATTCTTCATATCTCTCAGATCACATTCTGTAATTTTAATATTACATGAATGGTCATAGCAACCAATGAATGAGCTTTGACTCGGCCGATTTCCAGACCAAAGATTGGGGTGGGAATGGTATTTTGTTGTTGTCATTTGATCACACTTCCCATCCACTCACAAGAAGTGGTTTATTTAACAATATTTTATCAAAAATACATGCGTTTTGGAAATTGTGAGGATACCACTGCGTATATGACATGCATGGGTCCCTACAGAGGTCAGGAATTGTCATTCAGGGACTTTGTTATCTTTGTTCTCCTTAAAGACATGAGATTACATTTTTTTCTTTACTATTAGTACAGACAACATAGTGAGCGAAAAAATAATAAGTATTTTCAAATGTTATTACATTTATTTCATATTTGGAGTTTTAATCCCTAATGCTGGTATTGCAATGCCCACCCATAGGTTTCAGCTGCTGATGAAATGGAGTGCAGTGAAGATAAAATCTTAGGCAAATGAAACTAACTAAGTCATCCAAAAAGAAAGAGAAAGCAAACCAATAACCAAACAACTTTAAGTTTTATTTTAAAAATGGCTGGCATCGATACTGACACTGGCACAAGTGCTGTGCTATTATATACAAAAGCAGTAGTTAAAAATGTTTGGTGGTGGTGGCCTTTCAGTCAGAATTTTTCCATGGCTAATGTTTATTTTCCTTGTCTATGTTTTCTTTATTTATTACTGTTCATGTGTTTGTTATATTCAAGTATTTGTTGTATTATTTACTAACTATTGCTTGTTTAACTGTGTCGCTTGTGTTTCATGGGTGGAACACCCCGCCCATGAGGTGTGGCCACCGTGACATCACTGCTGAAGGACCGCCCTCAGTCTGCATATTGTAAGGCTGAGAAATGAGCCTTACAGTGGTTCATTGTCTTTTTGAGTGTGCAGTCAATTGTATCGATTTTTTGGTTTATGATTTCTTTGGTTCTGCTTTCTGGAATTTGTCCTGATATTATGGATTAGGACTTGTTTTAATGTGGGTTGCCTTTTTAGGCAAACCACTTTGCTTTTCTTTTTGACATTTTTTATACTTCTGGGATTTCTAATCATACCTTTTGTTATAAAGATTCTTTATGAACTTGTTCCTCAAGCCAAATGGTTTTATGGTGTTTCTTTCCTTTGAGAGGCATTTTGATAGAGATTTGGATATTTAAGGTATTTTTGAACTTCAAAAGACTTTTCTTCAATTCTGGGGCCTGGACAGGTTGAAGCATAACAATACACAATTGGGTCCGACTGCCTGGGGTTAGACCTATTTCTGGGCAGGCTAAGGAAGGCCCTGGCCTGGTTCTGAGGGTCTTTTGGAGGCCACATATCCTTTTGCATTTTTGAGTGCACTTGATCCTAACAGGTTTGACATAAAACATCTGATTGGTCAGATTTTGTCCACTTTAATTAAAAGTGGTGAGAATACACATAATGCACCCGTGTACTCCTACCAAATTGCTCTATAGAATAAATGGATACAGTGTAATGTATGAGTACATTATTATAATTAGAAATGAGCAACATTTAATACATGAGACAAATAATGGTATTCATGCAGTTTGGATACCCAGGCTACAAAAAAGACATTGTAGAGCCTGAAAAAGTCCAGAAAGGAACGATTAGCCTGATTCCAGGACTTCAGGGTATAAGTTATGAAGACATGTTAAAGGTGATGAACCTTCACAGTTTAAGCAAATGGAGATTAAGAGGTGACATGAGTGAAGTTTTCAAATTAGAAAATAAATTAGCACAGTGGAACGAGGCTTCAAATGAGTTCAATATAAACATGGGGATACAGACACATGGACACATGGAAGAAATCACCAAGTAGTGTAGTAGAGGGGACCTTCAAAACTTGACTTGATGTTATTTCAGAGAAATTAGGTGGATAGGACTGGAAAGCTTTGCTGGTTTGGTAAGCTCTGTTCTTGTTAACATGTTTCTAATGGAGAACATCTTAGTTGAGGCTGACCTGAGATACATAGAAAGCTGGTCTTTATACTTCTATGTGGAGTCTACAAGAATCTATGATCACTGAGTTTTTTTTTTGGAGTATGTGTTTCTTCCACTGTTAAGTAGATTACTGGCACCAATGGACCCATGTAGGCATAAACATACAGTAGGTACACCCTGTCATGAACTGGCACTTTGTTCAGGGTTGGCTCCTGCTACATGAAAATTGCAAGCAAACTGAACCCCTCTAAAGGAATTTTATAAAATGGCTGTGAATACTCACTGGCACATTATATAGGATATACCATCTACTACCGATTACTGGAAGAATACCTAGGATATGCTGAAGGGGTTATATTTATTGGACAGAACAAGTAGATCTAGAAAGAGGTTAAATGACTGTGTTAAAATGGATGTGCTAATGTCTAGAAAGTGGTCAGATCATGTCTGAGAATATGCTTGTATTCTCTGTTCCCACCGGTGACTGCAAGGCAGGAACCAATCTTGGATAGAGTCTTCATCTATCGGCTCACATTCAAATGAGGATTTGCCGATTTCCTGGAGAAAAGCCCCCACAGACACGGGGAGGACGCGTACACTCCACACAGACAATGATGGTCTGGGATTTGAACATGTGAGGCTGCAACTCCCACCGCTGTGGCATGACACTGGGCCTTAGGACACGGTCTTTTACCAGATCACTTACTTTTACTATTTGATATCATGAATGGTTAAAGTTTTACAAAAAAAGAAAGCATTCTCTTAACGTTGCATTATGGCTGTTGACTTGTAACTAGACGAGCAGGTAGAGTATTTACCTGGAAAGAATTTCAACATTCCTTTCTAACCAGAAGACTAATACAGTCTTGATCTTTCTTTTTAAATGCACAAAGGGAGCCTTTTGAATGCACTTTTCAGCTTTATTATCCATAAATGCACAGCCCCAGGCTAATTGTTCAAAGGAGGAATGTGATGTACATGAATTATAATACTTAATTATACTGAAAATGATGAGAAACTGGAAAGTTTGCCATTCTCTGGATTCTGTCTCTAACCGTTCAAATTCCCCAACCTTGCAATTGCACAAAACGAGAACAGTGCTGCCTGCTGATTTAGCGCCTTCTCTGTGGCGTTCTGCAGTCTGTGCCCTCACATGTCTGTGGATGCAAGACATCTCTCCATTGTGGGTCAAAAAACGCTGTGGCATCCATGCCAGGTGCTGCTTCTTACAGGTGTGAGCCTTTTTATTAGAAATGTCAGCTCCTGTGAAAGTGTGGCGTGTAGGGGTGCTCATGAGCAGCCATGGAACCCAGAAAGACAAAACTGAGGCCCAGGTACAGAAACCTGGATGATCGTTAATGAAAAAAATATGCAAAGGGTAAGGTAATGCAGAGGTTATGTTAAACATAAAATAAAGCTGATTCAATTCAAATTGGCTCTGAGGCTAGGGATCTGAGTCGGCAATCAGAAGGTTGTCGGTTCAAATCCTGTAAACGCTAGAAGTGATTCCACTCTGTTGGGCCTTTGAGCAAGGCCCTTAACCTACAATTGCTCTGTCCTGGGTTAAGATATGTGGCAGATGACCAGGGACCTTGCCCCACCTGGACGCCTGGAACAAGGAAGGACCGGGAGAAGGGAAATATATTTCTCTGGATGTAAGAGGGCAGCCCCCCTGGATTCCATCAGAGCTGGGAAGCTCATCCCTGTGGGGGTCCGTGGCCACCACCAGGGGGCAGCTAGATGGTTTCCAAGCCATGGACTGCAGCACTTCCGCCACACCAGGAAGTGCTGCCGCAAGATCATCAAGGAGCACTTGGAGCACATCCGGGTGTGCCATAAAAAAGGCCGCCTCACTCTATTCAGGAGCTGGAGTCGGGTGGAAGAGGATGGAGCTTGCAAGGAGTGGAGTAGAGGCGGCAGAAGAAACGAAAGGACTGTGAGCATTGTGGCTAATTGTGCACTGTAGTGTTGAGGAATAAAACTTGTGTGGTTTGGACATCTGGTTGTCTCAGTGTCTGTCTGTGTCCGGGGCATCTTTCACAGATGTTAACTTTCATCCGGCCCTGCAAGCAGGTCCTCCAACCTGCAGAAAAACCTTGGTGGCTGCTGACAGGATTGACACTCCATGCGAACTAGTGTGGTGCTAAGGTATCACCCATTGCAAGGCAGTATTTGGGCCCTAATTTGTGATCCTGAGATGGTTTGTCATGTGGTGGGTGTGGCGACATGCTGTATGAGTGCCTGCTCCCAACCTCTCTCTCGCAACTCAAATCAGAGACCCTGGCACAGTGGTGCAGTGGGTAGTGCTGCTGCCTTGCAGTTAGGAGACCCAGGTTCGCTTCCTGGGTCCTCCCTGCATGGAGTTTGCATGTTCTCCCCGTGTCTGCATGGGTTTCCTCCCAAAGACTGCAGGTTAGGTGCATTGGCGATTCTATATTGTCCCTAGTGTGTGCTTGGTGTGTGTGTGCCCTGCGGTGGACTGGTGCCCTGCCCGGGGTTTGTTTCCTGCCTTCCGCCCTGTGTTGGCTGGGACTGGCTCCAGAAGACCCCCGTGACTCTGTGTTAGGATATAGTGGGTTGGATAATGGATGGATGGATTAAAAGACTTCTTTTACCTCACTCCTTCTTCTCGTACCGGACTGGCATATCTTCTTCACTACCAACCTACTCCTAGCCTTTAAGATCCAACTCCAAGCAAACTACACTCCCAGCCAAAGGGGGCTTTTAAACACCTGCTGGCAGGCCCTGAGGACATTTCATGAGACCGGAATGTTCCTGAAAGCTCCTGAGCCTTCTTGGTTGAATTTCTGATCTTCACGTCTCACTTAAAGAGACAGATCCTCCTCAAGTCATACGTTACAGAGCTTATAAAAAGTATTCACTCCTTGCAGTGTGTTCCCCTTTTGTTGTTGTACATCATTGAATCAGAGTGGATTTAACTTACATTTTTTGACAGTAAAAGACTCTTTAATGTCAAAGTGATGACAGGTCTCTGCAAAGAGGTCTAAATTAACAACAAATATTAAACCAAAAATAGTTGATTCCATAAGTATTTAATATGACAAGTCATCGGTGGTGTAGATTACTGATTTTAGAAGTCACAGAATCAGTTCACTGGAGACCACCCGTATGGATAAACGTTACCTGAAGTGTCAACTTGTGGTGTGTCAATATGGTGGATTAACCAGCACAATGAAGGCAAAAGAACTCTCCAAGCAACTCCATGAAAATTCGATTGAAAAGCATAAGTCAAGGAATAGAGGCAAGAAAATGTCCATGTCACCGGATATCCCTTGGAGTCCAGTTAAATCAGTCATGAAGAAATGGAAAGAGCATGACAGTAAATCTGCTAGAGCCGGCTGTGTGATTGTACAAGAAGAAGATCATTGTGAGAGGCCACCAGGAGACCTAGAAGAACTCTGAGACTGAGACTGGAGAGACTATGCAGACAACAGTTGTTACCTGAAAGCGTCACCAGTCACAGCTTAATAGGAGTGTGGCAAAGAGAAAGACATGGTTAAAAACACAGGGAATTTGACAGACAGGCATACAGAAGCCTCTGAAATCAGCAGATAAAAAGTTGTAACGAGACCAACGCCATATTTGGTGTAAGCCCAACACTGCACATGACTATGCAAGCAACAATTGTTGGCCAAGCGGCAAAGAGAAAGCCACTATTAAAAGTAAAAGCACCTGACACCTCGGCTACAGCTTGCAAGTAAGCTCAGGGGAGACTAAGAAGAAGGTTCTATTATTCTGATGAGACTAACACTGAAATTTTACATATCAGACATAACGCCATGTTTGAATGCTGCACTTTATCAAAAAAACACCATCCCCAAAGTGAAGCTTGGTGATGGCAGCGTCAGGCTGTGGTGATGCTACAGCAAAACATGGGGAAATCCTGGAAGAAAACCTGATGGAGTTTGCAACAAACCTGCACCATGGTAGAAGATTTGATTTCAAGTCAGACAACAACCACAAGCATAAAGCCAAAGCTAAAGAGAAATGGTTTTAAAACGGTAATGTTAATGTTCTGGAGTGGCCGAATCTGAGTCCAGATCATAATCCAATTGAGAATTTGTGGCTTGACTTGACAAAGGCTGTTCATTCATGATATCAGTGCAACTGAAAAGCCTGAACAGTTTTACAAAGAGGACTTGGGACAAATGTCAGTTGGGCAGATGTGCAAATCCGATGGAGACCTGTGCACACAGACTGAGGGCTGTCATGGCTGCCAAAGGTGCATCGACTTAATACTCACGTGAGGGGGGTGAGTACTTAATGTGACAAATGATTTAGTTTCTGTGTGCATATTTTTGTTCTCCTTTGTTCCTTGTATTTCGTGGGTGGACCCCTAAACGGCGGGGCCACCAATACTTCCCTGCAAAGAACTGCCCCCTGCCATTAAAGACAAGCTCAGAGGGCGAGTTCCTGGCAGTTTATTGGATGCGCTTTGGAGGAGAGTTAAGCGAGTAGAGCTGTTTCTGTGTTTTGTGATTTTTTTTATCTTATTGCTGGATTATGATTTATGAATTTAGGATTGGACTTGGTTTCTTTGGACCGCCTTGTTGGCAGCTCTTTCTGTTTCATTTTTTGAGACTTGTCCTTGTTAATACATTTTTTATGCACAGAATTCTTGAACGATTATTGTTCTTAAAGCCAATTTTTTTTTTCTCTTTCCCTTGAGAGAGACTTTGAATTATTTGGAATATTTAAGTATAGCTAAACATTTTGAGTCCAAAGTGTCACTCTGCCAGGTGTAGACTGATGCCAGCCTTTTCAGTAGCCAGTCTGGTTGCAAGGAAGCAAGCCTTTTCTGTCAAAGCTAGGTGGGATACTGGCCTGTTTTCAGCTCTACTTTGGTTGTTCCACACTTCTTCTATTTCTGCATATATTGACTGGCTTTGAAGGTTTCAAAAAGAATGTAAACGTCCCAAAATATATAAAAATATCCTATAAGGAAAAGGGTAGCTTTAAACCTTTGGCTTGTTGTGACAAGTCAGAGAAGGATCTTTATAAATGAGGGATTTATTTAAAAAAGGGAACAAAACTTCAAAAAAGGAGAAAACAAAGGAAGGCATAAAGCATCTGCCTGAAAAGCAGTCCAAAGCAAAATGTTTTCCAAACTCAATAATAGAAGGAAAAAGTTCACAAGAACAAAAGATCGAAAGAAAGCAATAAACTCCAAACACCAGAATATAAAAGTGGAGAGCGGTCCCTCAGGTGTGACATCATGGTGGCCCCACCCCTTGGGGTTTCACCCACAGAACACAAGGAACGTGCATAAACGTATAAAACACAGTGCAGTCATGCAACGGGTGACACGTCAGCGCCACACTAGTTCAGATGGAATGGAACCAATGTGAGGTTTTCTCTTGTGGCTGGAGTGCCAGTTCTGCCACCAACCCCCAGGTTTTCAGTGCAGTTTGGAGGGCCTACAGGCCTGCAGGGCTGATTGCAGATTAACGACATACCCAGGACTGAGTAATTGCAGGTTAAGGGTCTTACTCAAGGGCCCAACAAAGTAGAGTCACTTTTGGTGTTTACGGGATTCAAACCAGCATCCTTCTGATTACCAGTGCAGATCCCTAGCCTCAGAGACACCACTCCGCCCATAAATACTAAGCACAGTACATAAATGCTAAATAATAAAAGAATAACAGAAATTACATAAAAACATGTACGATTCAAAAATAACAAAAACAACAATAAAACAGAAAATACACAGAATCTAAGGAATAAACCTGAACTGAACTATAGCACCAGGTGGGCAGCATCGGGCATGTGGTAGTCAAGGCATTCGAAATGGCACCTTGACTTGAGAGAAGATGTCAAGTGAGTGTTATGACTGAGGATATTTAATTCATTTTGCAGGATCTACCACTCAAATTGGGAGTTTTGTGTGTCCTACAATTTGATTCTTCCGTGAGTTTTTATGATTTGTTGCTTACTTTCGTTTCTGCAAAATATTTTAGGCCAGTTCAGTCACCCTTTTTTTTTTTTTTGTTCACAATCGCCATCTTCTTCAGTTACCATCACTAGAGTAGCTTCAATGTTGTTAAGGGATGTGAACTTTGACTAATGACACACAGATTTTAAAGCCTTGAGATCACATTACTATCTGAGTTTGCGGATTCAAACCCTTTTGCTATTTGTTTCCATTCAAAGAATCTTGTCATTCACAGAAGTCCATTCATGTTTTCAACACCTGGCAGCATTTTTGACCTCAATTTTTGACTGACTCTCGTTTTTGTATACGTAGTAAGTATGCCTGAGTGCTCAGTTCTGACCTTTATTCTGCTTTCAACTATGCCTTTTCTGCCAGCATCACCTTTTTATTAGTGACCTAGCATAACAGTGAGAAGCAGAGACCAGAAGCAGTAGTATAATAATTAGCTTGTGACATTAAAAGTGATCGAGGAGCCGTGCAAGTTTGGCAGAGCTCTGCTTTTGCTGGGTTTTGTTGTCTTTCTTAGGTACCTTTCCAAGACATAACTACAGGCGCCTAAATTAAGGGGGTGTTTTCCAAAAAACAGTCATGTACTAACTCAGTGTTTGATTCAGTATGCTAACTCTTCTACTTTGTACCTTATAACATGGAATTTATGGAAAAGAATATGCCATTGGCCATAGGTGGTCCTCCATATCTTTGACTTTGACAAAGTGGTCGTCGATCCAAAACGCTTTTTGAAACACTGCTTTAGTGGGTAGTATGTTCAACTTTTCTGATGTTTAGGACCCCACAAAGCACAAGAGTCCCAATAACTGGTCAAAATTCCCACTAGAAGGGGAAACTGTCAAAACCCAAATAGCAACAAGTAATAAACAGGATCTTTATAAAATAAAAAGGCTTATTTCCAAAACATTCCTGAAGGTGCAAAAGAAAGCTCTGTGAAGCACAAAGGAAGATGGAATTGCCCGTGGCAATAAAGACAATCCAGTAGCAAACAAATTCTCAAAAAAGTAATCTGTTGGCAAAGTAAAAAATAAAGAGTAAAAATGTCAAAAATCCAGAAATCATAAAAGCACAGCAAAATCACAAAGAAACAATCAACAACCCCCCAATGCATTTGTATGAACTGCAGGGGATTGTGGGTTACCCCTGCCTTCATAGGGCTGAAGGTAGTATCTTGTGGTGATGGGTGGGTGGACAACCATCCACTAAACACATGGTACAGTATTTAACACAAGAGACATAAACACGTAGAAACTAAATGGTCAACAATATTAATATACATAAAAGACTTAAAAATGAACAAAAGAGACATTAAACAAGAATTTGAACCACAGCCATGAAAGGACGCCTGGCTGAAACCCGGATTGTAGCTGACAAAGCTGCCAATTCAATCCCATCCACTGACTCAGTGTTTGAGCCGATCAGCTCACCTCCGGCTGTACTCATTGTTGAAATGTAGAAATACACCATGCAGTCAGATCTTCAAGTATTTGGACAGTGACACGATTTTCATATTCTTGTTTCTGTTCATCACCACAATGAGTTTGAAATAAAGCAACCCTTATGTGAGTGAAGTGTAGACTTTCAGATTTCATTTAAGGGGTTTACCAAAAATATCATATGAGCCATTTTACTACATAACCCCATCTCCAGAGGCTCAAAAGTATTTGGACATTTAGCTGATAATCTTTTCCATAGACAGGTGGGAGCAGTTCCCTCATTATTTCATTAACTATTCAGCAGGTAACAGGTCTGAAGTTGATTCCAAGTCTGAAATTTGCATTTGTAATATGAGGTCCAAAGAACTGTCCATGCAAGTAAAAACAGCCCATCATTAGGCTGAGACCCTTTAGAGAAATGGCAGAAACACCAGGAGTGGTCAAATCAACCATTTGGTACATCCTTCAGAAGAATCAATCAATCAATCAATCAATCAACATTTATTTATATAGCACATATTCATACAAAAAAATGTAGTTCAAAGTGCTTTACAAAATGAATAGAAAAATAGAAGACACAATAAAAAATAAACATAAGTCAACATTAATTAACATAGAATAAGAGTAAGGTCCGATGGCCAGGGTGGACAGAAAAAACAAAAAAAACTCCAAAAGCTGGAGAAAAAAGTAAAATCTGTAGGGGTTCCAGACCAAGAGACCACCCAGTCCCCTCTGGGCAATCTACCTAACATAAGATAACATAACAAGAGAAGAATGAACACACTGGTGACTTCAGCAACCCCAGAAGACCAGTGTGGTGGATGATTGCAGAATTCTGTCCTTGGTGAAGAAGAACCCCTTGACACCATTTAGCCAAACCAAGAGCACTCGCTGAGAGGACGGCCTATCATCACCAAAGTCTACAATCAAGAGACGACTTCATGAAAGTTAAAAACAGAGGGTTTACCACAAGGTGCAAACCACTGGTAAGCCTTAAGCACAGGTAGGACACATTAGACTTTGCCAGAAAATGTTCTTTAAAAGCCTTGTCCAGTTCTGGAACAATTTTCTTTGGGCAAAGGAAGCTAAGATCAATATAAACCAGAATGTTGGAAAGAGAGTATGGAGAAGAGAAGAAACGATTCATGATCTGATGAATACCACATCATCTGTGAAACATGGGTTGGGGGCAATGTTCTGGCATGGGCATGTCTGAGTGCCAATGGAAGTCGGTCACTGGTGTTTATTGATGATACGACTGTTGACAGAAGTAACAGGATGAATTCTGATGTGCACAGGGCTGTACTGTCTCCTCAGATTCAGCCAAATGCTGCAGAACTAATAGGATGACGCTTCACAGTACAGATGGACAATGAGCTGAAACATACTGCGAAAGCAAACCAAATGTTCTTCAATGCAAAGTAGTGGAAACTTCTTCAAAGGCCAAGTCAGAAAACTGACCTCAACCCAAATGCACATGTGTTTCGCTTACTGAAGACAAAACTGATGGCAGAAATCCCAACAAACAAGCAGCAACTGAAGGCAACTGAAGTAAAGACCCAGCATAGCATATATACAGCAGAAACCCAGCACTTGGGGATGGCTGTGGGTTCGGACTTCAGGCAGTCATTAACTGTAAAGGCTAAGCAAGGGCAATGGCTGAGATGGGAGGGAGTAGAGAAGAGGAAGCTCTCCTGGAAAAATCTGTGGGAGATGGAGGCATTTAGAACGAGCTTCACCATCAAGGCTGCCTATGATGTCCTGCTGGCTTCAAAAAATCTAATCCAGTGTTAATGGAGAAGATCCCACATGCTCGCTCTGCCCGTCACCAGCAAGATTAAAACACACCTTGGTGGGTTGCCAGACCAGCCTCTCTCAAGGCCTCTACAGCCTGTGGCACAACCAGGTGCTACAGTGCTTGGCAGGAGTGCTGGAGAAGCAATGGACAAGTGTTAACACCCTCCCTATCCCTTTATTCCGTTGGCCAGCAATAACATTTGTCTGGGAAGGAGAGGGTTAAGACGGACATGCCACTCTAGGACCAGACTCCTGGCAGCTGGGTGGTACACAAGATTGGAAATTGTTGTTGGACCTAGGTCAAAAACTCTCCTTCCCAGCTGAGATTGCATCTACCAACCTCAGACCTGACCTTGTGCTATGGTCAGAATCACTCCAGCTCGTCTACATCATTGAGTTTACTGTACCATGGCAGGATACAGTGGAGGAGGCCTACGAGCGCAAGAAGCTGAGATACGCCAATCTCACAACCATTGTGCAACAAAGTGACTGTAAAGATAAGGTCCAGCTAGTCGAGGTAGGCTGAAGAGGGTTTATCACAACCTCAACATCAAGGCTACTCTGGGAGTTGGGAGTGCGAGGACAGGCCAGAGCTGCTGAAAAGGACAGTCAGTTGCTCTGGCTCAAGTGGAAGAACTCCAGCTGGGCCTCAACTGGGTAGATGGCGTCTTGGGGGTGAGTCCGGGATGCTGAGATTCACAGCTGAACCCTCTGGAGACGTCGTGGGCCTATCAGCGAAACGTTGAGGAAGGGGGGCATCAACTTGATAACCCAGAAAAGTGCCATCACTCATTTGACATTTCCACAGTATCTAAGCTGAAGGTCTCATGTATGCAATTAGGGATATAAACACCTAGTCCTATGAAACAGAACTATTTTTAATTATGTTAGTTTGTCCAAATACTTTTGAACTCCTGAAAATAAAGGGACCGTGTAAAGAACTGTCTGCCTTTTCTAAACATTTCATGCAATATTTTTGGTAAACCCCTTGAATTAAAGCTGAAAGTCTACACTTCAATCACCTCTTGATTGCTTTATTTCAAATCATTTGTGGTGGCGTACACAACCAAAATTATGAAAATTGGGTCACTGTTCAAATACCTATGGAACTGTCTGTAAGTAAATTGGAGTTACAGTGTCAGTAAAAAATTGTAACATTTAAACAACTCATTCAAATTCAGAATTGTCTATCTCAGCAGGAACCAACTCTGGATCGGCTGCCAGCAATTCACCAGGCACACTGACACACAGTGCGTTCATTTAGAGATAGCCGTTTCCCTAACATACACATCTCTGGGATTTGGGAAACGCCGCAGTAATCAGAGGGGTACCAAATCAGACAGAAGGAGAACATGCAGTCTCCACACAGAAAGTGCCTGAAGAAAAATTCTATTCCAAGAAACAATAGTATTTAAACACCTTCTCTCTGTAGCGGCCATGCTGTAGTTTTATATTTAGTTATGTCAAGCTGCTGTGAAGAGATTTGTCAGGATTTAATGCATTGTCCTGCTGCCACATGATTACCTGCCTAGATATCTGCATGGGTAAGCAAGTGTACAAGTCTTTCTGATAATTTGTTCTGTGAGTGTTGTGACCATGGGGTTGAGCACTGAGCCCCAAATCCCAGACACATTTGGGCCAGACACACTTTCAAGTCCAAGAAAAAGTTATTTTATTAATCTCAATATCTTGATGAACACAGTCCAAATGCCACAATCATAAATAAAAAAACAGCCATTCTCCTTCCACTCCTCCAGGTTAGTGTTGCACTCTGTCACCTGGCTCTGAATCTTTGATGAAGACAAAGTGGCTTCATTTTTGCTGGATCTGTGAGTATGTCTGGTGCCACAACACTGCACATTGGAAGTATTTCCAAGGGAAGCAGAGTGAGGATATCAGTCCCCTGCAGCTCCCCATGGCAGCACTAAAGTACCACAACAGGGCTAACTATTCGCACTAAAACTCCCACCGTGCCCTTTGGGTGTTCAAATGGGAGTTCCACCAGGGGAATGCTGCCACCCATTATATCAGGGAAATATATGACCCCCTTTGTCCTTCTGCTATGATCTCCCAAATAGGAAATGTACTATCAATCAACCCACCTTGAATGCCTGTGCATGCATTCTCCTTCATTATGGCATCCCGGCTGGGCAAGGACTCACCCTCCATTCCAGTCGGGATGCCAATCCATCCACTATGGTACTCACAGTGTATTTAAATGGAAGATAAAGAGCATAAGGCTGATGACCAGAGGACATAAAGACATCTGCAACAAGCAAACTAAGGTCAATGCATGGAGCAAGCACAACAAAAGAAGCAGGGGCTTCCATGACCATGAGAACAAAGGTCAAAAACTTGAGATACTTTGATTTTATATAACGTTGAAAGCAGTCAGACTCAAAAGAGAATACTACAATTGCTGGGTAGCAGTATGTTGGGTGCAAAGGACAAAATTATCCATAAACTGTGAAAGTAACACTTTAATGTTGCCTTATGAGAGACTGGCATTTTAAGATTGCTGGAGCAAACTTCTGCTTGCTGTCCTCTTCCTAATGGCTTCAGTAATAGATGAAAATGAAAAAGGACAGATGATTCTCTCGACTTCAAGATCTTTATTCTGTATTTTTCCCGTTTCAGGTTAGATATTGAGATGCCCTGCAGGCACTTTGTTGACATCTAGATGGTCTTCTTTAGCTGCAGGTAAAGCTGAAATGCAGTACATTACATAGACTCAAATGTGAAAAGCAAAACATGAGCAGGTCTTCACTGAGAGCTGACGCAGATCAGGCTGTGAAGTATTAAAAGGGCGTCCCATCATTAATAAAATAGTTATTTGCTTTTGAATACATTGATGCACCCTCCTATTGGGTACTGAAAGGCCACTTCTTCCCATCCTGCTGCAATGGCAAGTGACTGTTATGTAAAGAGAACCCCCGTATGGGTCCCAGGAGGGGCAGTGGCATACTTCCAGTGCCAGCTCATCAAAAAAACGGCGTCTAATTAGTGAGGACATTGAACAAGTGGCTTTAACTGTTTTGACTTCTTCATTACCCAAACTACAAGAGAGAAACAAAATGAACGAACAGTTTAATAAAAAATCAGGACGTTCCTGCAGGGCACTCTGGGCTGATGGAGATGTTGATTACATAAGTGGCAATTAGCGAGTGCCATTGGCAGTGCCACAAACAAGAGCAAATTGCAGGAGATAAGAACGGGGTGAGTTACACAAGTCAGTGGCACTCTGCCCTCAACGTGAAGGCAACTGAATGTGCGACCTTTTTAAGGTGCTTGCTTTACTTTTGTGAGAAGAGGACTTGTGGTGGGGAGATTTCTTCGTCAGCAGTTTGACCTCATGCTTGATAAATTGTCTATGGCACCTGTTGATGTCCTAGATCAGACAACGATGGGAATCTACATAGCTACTCAAGAATGGAAGCTGTCCATAAGAAATGAACACATCTGGAATAGACCCCAAAGCTTTATTAAAGTGAAGAACAAAGAGAATAAGGTAGGTGGGACAGGGCAGGGTAGGAAGATGATAAACAAGAGGACGTCAGCTCACCATGGCTCTTTACTTGGTGATGTTACTGTTTCACAACAATCCCAAGGAGGGTTCTCATTAATTCAAAGACTTTTGTGAGTTTTTCTTTCATCTCTTTGTTGGGGACTGAAGCTTACCAAGCTGCATCAGACTCAGATAAGAAACTAACACTGGGTGGGGTGCCAGTCCATTACAGGGCACACTAAAGCACTTAAAGATGGATTCATGTGAGCATCATTGTTCACTGAGAAAAACATTGAGACTTGTGTGAAATTTGCCAAAGATCACTTGATGACCCTCAATTCCTGAATAAATAAGTCAGAAATTCATCCCATCATATGTGAGATTGTCAAGGGTGGCTAAAAATGATGGCGACAGTGGTGTGGTTTAGGGTGCTCTACTATCTCAGGACTTACCAATTTACCACCATAGGGTCCTCTACTACCTCAGGACCTCATGATTTGCCATCACCATTCAGTTTGGTTTTATCTCAAGGAATTATACAGGAGAATGTCAGAAGCACAACTGACCAGCAGATGAGGCACAGTGGGGTCAGACAGGTAAACACTGAACGTAGATGAAATGTGATGTTCTAGCATGGCCATCTAAAGTTCACTGAAAACGTGAGTGATGGTTCTGTGGTTAGCACTGCTGCCTCACACATCCAGTTGTTTGGGTTTGAATCCTGAGCCTTTTCACGAGGTTTCGGGAAGCGGAAGCATAACCAAACAAGTGGTATAGAAAAGTGGACAGGATATCTCAGGATATTAAACAAATAATAAATAGTGTTTTATCATGACCACAGAGAGCGTAGGAGTGTTGCAGGGTCAGAGTTGACAGTAAGAATTCCACCTTACCCTGTGCACATGACGGTACCACCACTATTACTACTGCTGGACGTAGTCTATGTAGAGGTGGGATATTTTCCATGTGTCTCTAAGAGTTTTCCTCTCACATCCTGAAAAACAATGCATATCAATCAGCAATGTGAATTTGGCTCAGTGTGTGTGAGTGGGCTAAGTGGTGGTCTTGTGCCCGGTCCAGGGCTGACCGCTTCTTTAGCCTGATGCTGTTGGGGAAGAGGATCAGCCCCTAAGACCCTGAAGTGAATTAAACAGTGTCACACACACGTGTTTAAGGGGCAGCCAAAGGGTCCAAATGAGCGTGAAAGAACAAGAGATAGGGGATTGTAACAGAGTGCTAACACATTTTCTCTTCTCCCAACAGACCAAAGGAAGATTAATAAAACATTCTCACCTCAGTCCCTCGCAGTAGCACCACTTCTGGCTCCCTGTGATGACTCCACTTCCAGTTCCTTTTCTGAAGACGTCACTTCCGTCTCCTCCTGAAGATTTCACTTCCGTCTCCCCTGATGACTTGACTTCCCAGCTCCTGATGATGATGTAATTTCCATCCCTCACTAATGACGTCACTTCTTACCAGATCATTTCCGCTTCCTCTCAGTGTCTCATTTCCTCCCATCATTCCATCAAAGACCCGTGAAGAGATTGCTTGTTGTCAAATGTGTATTTATCAAATTTTGACTGTTGACTCGGTCTTCTACGATCCCTCAATCCACCCACATTATATGGGGAATTCCCCCAACTCTTTATTTTTGTGTTTCTCTGTCTTATTTCTTCACAGCAGTTTTCTGAATGTTACCTAGGAGGTTTTCAGCATTTAATAATTATACATTAAATCATCATAGATTTAATTTGGTTTTTGGACTCTGATCAACAGAAAAAAGGACTCTTTGAAAGACTCACCTTTGGCATCCATGACAGCCTGAAGTCTGTGTGCACAGGTCTCTTGATCTCTTGGCACATCCTGCCATTTTTCTCCTTTCTTCTTTGGAAAACCTTTAGGCTCTGTAATGTTGCAAGTTGATCATGAATGAACAGCCATTTGCCAAAACCAGTCAGAAATTCTCATTTGGACTGAGATCTGGACTATGACTTGGACATTCCAGGACATGTTGCTTTGAAGCCATTTCTGTGCAACTTTGGCTTTCAGTTTGGGGTTGCTATCTTGCTGGAAAATCAACCTTCTCTCAAGGTGCAGGTTTCTGGGAGACTCCATCAGGTTTTCCTCCAGTATTTCCTTATATTTTGCTGCATTCATTTTACCCTCACAGTCGTTTGAGGGTCTGTGCCAGACAAGCATCTCCACAACTTGATGCTGTCACCACCATACTTCACTGTGGAGATGGTGTGTTTTGATAATGTGCAAAGTTAAAATAAGGCAACGAAAAGCTCAATTTTGGTCTCATCAGACCACACATCCTTCTTCCACCTGACTTTAATATATCCCATGTGTTTTCTGGCAAAGTCTAACTGGGCATTTTTAATATTGGCTTTCTCTTTGCTACTGTCCCATAAAGCACCTGGGCAAAAGTTGTCTCTACAATCTCAGGGGGTGTAACTTGTAACTTCTCTTCTTGCATAATCACTCAGTTTTTGGGGATGGCCTGCTCAGGGAAGATTTACAGCTCCACCATACTTTTTCTATTCCTTAATGGCTGATTTAACTGGACTCCAAGTCATTTTCTGTAACTTGGACATTTTCTTGTCTCCTTCCCCTGACTTTTCAATCAGCTTTTCATGTAGGTTCTTGGAGTGTTCCTTTGTCTTCATTGAGTAGGTTAGACCACCATACTAACACACCACAAGTTGGACCTTCCACATACAGGGTCATTTAGACTACAATTAACCGAAACGCCAGACAGGTGATCTCCTTGAACTAATTGTGGGACTTATGAATCTTATGACTTATGGGTCACATTATGCAATCGATTATTTGTGGTTTTTTATTTGTAATTAATTTAGCCCACTTTACATAGATCTCTTTTCACATTTACATTAAAGAATCTTTTTCTGTTGATCAGTGTCAAAAAAGCCAAATTAAACACACGTGATTGAAGGTTGTTTAACCAAAAAATATAAACATGTCCAAGGGGGTGAATTCTTTTCCTTGGCATTGTATGTCTTATTATGTGAGAAATGTGGCATGGCTGGAAATAATCTGCTGACACTGGAAAATCCTACAGCCTACAATTCCTTCCCCATGACACAAATGATCACTTGATATTTAAAGGAAGAATTTATCTGCAGCAATCACAACTAAAGAAGGTGCACTCAGTAAGTAAATGTAAGGGTGTGGGATTGAGGGAAGTGGGTACTTTAACTGAACACGACATGAGTGTTGGCTTAACTGGCAACTCTAAATTGATATCGTATGAGGGACTCTGTAATGGACAGATGCTCAGTCTTGGCTTGGCTTGTGCTAGTATTGCTGTTGAGTAAGATGGGATTAAATAGATTGAAGGACACCGTATGACTTTGCCTGTGAAATAAAGAGACAAATATTCTCTTTTTGTGATAGATAGATAGATAGATAGATAGATAGATAGATAGATAGATAGATAGATAGATAGATAGATAGATAGATAGATAGGGGGCACTATCACTCCCTTGAACCCTTGTCCATGATGCCAGACACCAGATAAAAGTCCAAATAGTTGACTTTTTATTCACAAACAGTGCAGAAAGCACCCTCCTCTCCGCAATACTCATAAATAACACATTAATCCACAATAAACAATAATCCTCCATTCCCAGACGCGTTGCCACCCTTACACCCAGCTCAGCTCGTCGTCTGGAGTTCCCAGAGTCCTTTTATATTCCCTGACCCGGAAGTGTTCCCAATCCCCAGTCCAAGTGATTCCTTATCACTTCCGGGTCAGATAAAAAGTCTTCTTCTTCACCCCGGAAGCACGTTACTTCCACTACGCACTTCCGGGTTATAGGGCACATGTGACTCTCTGGGCCTCCCTGCAGCGTCCTCAGTTGGCCCCTGGGGTATCCAGGAGGTTTGTATAGAAAACTCCATAATCCATAATTCCCTGCTGGTATCCGGGGCATCTCCATGCTGCAGGGAGAGCTCCATCTGTCGGCCTGGTGGTATTGGCCGGGATGACAAGCCGGCCATAGACCACAAAAGATAGATAGAAAGGGTCTCCAGGACTCTGAACAAATCCAAATCCTATTATGTGATATCATCTACTGTTAAATTCTGCTCTGTACTTGTAATATTTCTATTGCATTATTATATTATATTGTATTGCAGATTACTTGTGTTCTGGTCTGTGTATTGTATTTTATTTACCCCTTTTTTGACACCCACTAAATGCCCAACCTACCTGATAAGGGGTCTCTCTTTGAACTGCCTTTGCCAAGATTCCTTCCATATTTTTCCCCACTGCAAGGTTTTTTTTGGGGAGTTTTTCTTTGTCTTCTTAGAGAGTCAAGGCTGGGGGGCCGTCAAAAGGCAAAGCCTGTTAAAGCCCACTACGGCACTCCTTGTGTGATTTTGGGCTATACGAAAATAAATTGTATTGTATTGTATTGTATTATTGCGGTGGACTGGCACCCTGTCCAGGGTTTGTTTCCTGCCTTGCCCCCTGTGTTGGCTGGGATTGGCTGCAGCAAACCCCCGTGAACCTGCAGTTAGGATATAGCAGGTTAGATAATGGATGGATGGATGGATGTATTGTATTATCCAGTCCAATGCATCCTTCCTTTTTATAATCCAAATGTGAGGTAATGTCCTGCAACTCTGGCATAAGAAGGACTATCAATTTAAGCTTATACAGCGCCCACTCCAGATTATTTTATTAAAGATATTAAACCAAAGGTTTACTGATAGAGACTTTCACTTCTGCAGATACAGAGCTGAGTGCGGACCTTGGTGAACTGCAGTCCGGCAGCATCATCCCAGCTTTTAAAGTCATCCTCCACCATCTCAGAGATGTGGAGACTCCTGTCCCGAGCACGATTCAGGATGCTGGTGTGACAGTAGTGAGCTATGGAGCCTCTCACTAAAATTACATACAGCTCCCTTTGACTAATAAGGGTTGTTTACAATATGTTTGATATGCTCCAGGTTTTTTTGTTTTTTAATACCACGATTGGCTGAGTGGTTATCATCCTAACTGTCTATTGGTTCATTCCTGTGGCTTGTCTGGTGCATACAGGGACACACAGGCATAGATTTGCTCAGTGCAGGCTGTGAAATGTCCTCATAGCTTATCAGTCCTTGCCAGATAGGGATGGATTATACAGCATCTGGGCGTACATTTTGAAATGAAAGTGTTCACACACACACACACACACATGTACATGTACAAGGCCTAGCTGAAGCAGCAATGCTGAACAGCTCACATTGCTGTTTTTAACACCCACACTACTCCCACTTACACACTTCAGGATCAAAGAGAGTCCATGCATATCTAGGCAGCATTGGGCACAATATACTAAATGAACCCTGGATTGGGTGCCAGTCCACCGCAGAGGACCTTCCTTAATGAAACTAAGCATTTGTGCCATTTAGTGTCTTTCAGTACAGGGCACAGCAGGGAGAAGCTTTGTAAGAACATAAACGTTAGAATCGAAAGGAGGCCATTCAGTCAGTTGCCTCACTTCCTCAAGTGATTGATCCAAGTGTCTCCTTATTTCTTAAGACAGCAGGACACTGTTGCCTTTGTTCTGGACCCTAAGCCCCCTACCACTTCATTCACCATCTGGATGACCTGATACATTGTGAATGCTTTACGGCTCTCACGACTTGATGGCTTGTTATTCTCATTCCTTAGCAACGCCTACGTTGTGTTTTCCTGCTCTTTTTATGCGTTCATCACATGTTTTTGTTTACTTCGTCACACCTCAGTGACTTCTGACAATCTGTTTGTTGATGACATCATTGGTCAGTGGCACACATGTGACCAGAAGTGATGAGATGTTTCTCCTGGTAACAGCCTCTCCCTGGTGCAGTAACAGTAAAGGCATTTAAGCAGCAGATTGGACTTCAAGTGCCATTTACCAAGACGTTTCATTTGTCTTTTGTTCTTCAGTTAGACGGTGAATGACTTTAGGCCTGAACGACTGCAAAGAAACTCTAAAAAAATAAAAGTCTATTCAATCCATTCATCCATTATTGAACTCCTTAATCCAGGCTAGGGTCCCTGGAGTCTCGGGCCCATACTGGCAGCATCAGGGCAAAAAGAAAGAATCAGTGAGGGATGATGAAAAAGTTTTAAGCTTGGAACTGAAAAGGGGGATACTATTTTGCTGAATTTGTAAGTGTGCAAAGATAGGGTTCTTACAGGATTAGCTCTTGTGTACTGCACTAAAGCATGCAAATTACAAGGTTCTAGTGTTTGTGATTTATGGCGTTTGTTTCTTGTTTCAAAACGATGTCAACATGGATACCAAAAACTGCAAGGTCAAGTGCTTTTCAGTATTTGAATTTCTAAATCTAGAGAACAATATGCCTTTGCTGATTTATTACCACCTCACAAGACCCTTCATATACCGCAGTCAAGACATGAACTGCACAATTCCATTGTGTCTGGATGTCTCATGAAGATGACCAAAGGTCTGGTAGGCCTCGGAAATTGCCATCATGGATTTATGCACGGGCTGTAGCCCAGGGCCCATATGTGCTACAGGGACCTCAAAATTACTCAAGATGTATACAAATATTTGTTCTTTGTTCTCCAAAGCAATATTCCTGCTGCTAAAGTGGCCAATCAAGTACTCTTTAACTTCTTTAACCATCATCCCTGAGATAACTTACCCACTATATGCCGTCATCCCCAAGAAACTTATCTCCAGCTTCATGACAATGTCCCGCTCAGACTGTACAGGCTGCCATCATACCTGTGGATTCAAAGAGACCCCCAATCATTCTACAGACTTGTCCCCTTTTGACTAGCATGGATGCGCCAAGCCAAGGTGTGAACACATCAAGCCCACGACCGCAGAGTCATTGCACAAGACAAAACATTTCATTTCAGTGCCACAGAACAGCTTTGTCAGCTCAACATCAACCCTCATATACGCGAATGAAAAAGAAAAGGGGCTTTAAGGGGACAAACCAGGAAAGACCTGCAAGAAGTCTGACCGTGGCAATGCTCATTATGAAAGACTCAATATAAAGTATCCATCCATCCATTATCTAACCCGCTGAATCCGAATACAGGGTCACGGGGGTCTGCTGGAGCCAATCCCAGCCAACACAGGGCACAAGGCAGGAACCAATCCTGGGCAGCGTGCCAACCCACCGCAGGACACACACAAACACACCCACACACCAAGCACACACTAGGGTCAATTTAGAGTCGCCAATCCACCTAACCTGCATGTCTTTGGATTGTGGGAGGAAACCGGAGTGCCTACCACTGCGCCACTGTGCCGCCCCCAATATAAAGTAAGGATTCACAAACACTTGGGTTACAAGTCTGAAGTCATACGCTTCAACATTTTTTTAATAAATATATATAGTAACATTACAAAAGAAAAGTCACATGAGACCTTGTAATAACCCTGTTTGGATCGCGTGACAACCACTGCCGTCGTATCTCCTTTCAGCCTACTGAGACCTGCAGATGCAGCCATTGTGCTTATTTAAACTGCCACTGTAAATACGAACACATTAATCAATCATTTTTAAACTCTCTCTGTCCAGTAGGGACCAGTCCTGGACCATCACAGGGCACCCACACTTACTCGTGAAGGACAATTTAAAGCTACAAGATGCCCAAGCCCACTAAGACACAGAGAAAACCTGCAAATTCCATACAGAGGCATTGAGGGACTGGGATTGCAAAAAACAAGTGCCTTTAAATTGTTAATGAATCTGTGATTTGAATTAAACTACATATTTATGAAATAGTAAAAGCAACTCCCATCCTCTCAGGTATGATCATCTGCTTTGTTTTATTATGAAAATGCCATTAAGAAACTGTCAGTCAGTGCTTTTCCAACCCGCTATATCCTAACACAGGGTCACGGGGTCTGCTGGAGCCAATCCCAGCCAACACAGGGCGCAAGGCAGGAACAAACACACACACCTACACATCAAGCACACACTAGAGACAATTTTAGGATCACCAATGCACCTGACCTGCATGTCTTTGGACTGTGGGAGGAAACCCACGCAGACACACAGAGAACATGCAAAATCCACGCAGGGAGGACCCGGGAAGTGAACTCAGGTGTCCTAACTGCGAGGCAACAGCGCTATCACTGTGCCACCGTGCTGCCCATGAAGAAACTGAAAAGGAGATATTTGAATGGGAGTTATTACTACAGTATTTAATGGTTTCCATAATGAAGAAAAAACAGCAGGAGAATCCAATTTATTCTGTCAGCTACACATAAAGTCAAAATGACAGGCTTGCCTGATAGAACATGACAGGCAGCAGCAAATCTACTAAAGCCCCCCGTGGTGTCATCTGCCTGCATCCTTCAAGAATGGCAGAGCAATTCCTAAAGCTGGCTCACCGACTCGCCTCATCAGGTGGATGAGCTGCCATGACTTTCATAGGCTGAATAAAACATGACAGTCTACTGTAGTGACAAAAATATGGGTGCTGCCACCTGCTGGACAAAATACAGAAACAACTGAGACTTCATCCATCTTTCCATCCATTATCCAACCCGCTATATCCTAACTACAGGTTGACGGGGGTCTGCTGGAGCCAATTCCAGCCAACACAGGGCACAAGGCAGGAAACAAACCCCGGGCAGGGTGCCAGCCCACCACAGTGAGACTTAATACTATTCTTTCTTTGTTTTTTGAATTGTATTGTCTTTATTAAAATCAGATAACACTCCATACACATAACTTGAGTTTTACAAAAAAGAAGAAAAAAAAAAAATAAAGAAAAAGGTTAGAATCAAATCAACCCCCCACCCCTGAGAAAGAGAGATAGGCTTTATGGTAGTAAAGACAAATGAACAGATAATATAATAAATGAATAAACGTAAATGGAGTAAAAGAGGGGAGAGAACCTGCTTCCTCAATTTAAATGCTAATTCTATAATGTTATCAATTAGATCCTGCCAGGTTTTGAAAACGTTTTTTACAGATCCTCTAAGTGCGAATTTGATTTTTTCCTGTTTCAAATAGTATATAACATCAGTTACCCACTGACTTAAAAGAGGTGAGTTAGGATTCTTCCAATTGAGCAAGATAAGTCAACATGCTAATAGTGTAGTAAAGGCAATCACAGTTTGTTTGTCCTTCTCCACTTTAAGCCCATCTGGGAGCCCACCACACACAGCTGTTAATGGATTAAGAGGGATTGTGACACCAAGGATGTCTGAAAGGCATTTCAAAATTTTGGTCCAGAATGATGTTCATTTGGTGCAGGCCCAAAACATGTGGCCCAGTGAGGCTGGAGCTCGATTGCAGCGTTCGCAGGTTGGATCTTGCCCTGAAAATGTTTTGGACAATTTTAAACAAGAGAGATGCGCTTGATATATTATTTTAAGTTAAATAATTCTATGCTTTGAGAATATGGAGCTCTTAATACTGATCTTTAGTAATGAAAATATTCCAATGTTAAAAACTAATAAGAATAAAATAACACAAGAATATTGTGTTTCATGGGCATTTAGCATGGCTACTCGACCAATTGCAAGATGAAAAAAAAGGATGAGATCTGGAATCCTGAGTTCAGCTCCTACCCTGATAGTGCAGATGTTGCAATTTCTCTTTTTGTCTGGGGGTTAACCTCCCACGTCCCCAAAGGCCTTGCTGTTAGGTCAATTACTGTTTCCAAATTGGTCTTGGCGGAGTGTGGCAGTACGTGAGGGGGACTACGATCAACTGTTGTCTCATCCAGTGTTCCCAGCATATCTCTTCCCTCTAATTTGGTTTAGGAAGGTTTGAGGAAGTATTCTTATTTAATAATAAGGTACCATATAATGTATATGTAAAATAATAATGTGTTATGTGTGAAAGCTGGCCCGGACAAAGACAGACGGACAACATATTTTGCACTCACACACTGTTTATTTACACTATATACAAATATTCAAAGTCACGTGCACTCACAACCCCAGTGCCTCTTGCACCGATTCCCCAAAGTCCAGGGCCCACAGTCTTTGTGCCTTCCTGGCCGCCTCCCGTCCTCTCTCAACAGTTCAGTCCTGCCACCTCCCGACATCCACCAATGACTGGAGGGAGGCGGCCCCTTTTATGGGAACCCGGATGGGCTCCAGGTGCTTCCTGACACTTAGTCCTGGCCACACCCCTGTCGTCTTCCCCCCGGCACTTCCTGGTGTGGCAGAAGTGCCGGGCTCCCGGGATCAATAGGCACTGGGGCGCCGCCTGGCGGTGGCCAAGGGTCCCTACAGGGCTGGGCTTTCTAAGCCCCCTACCCATAACCAGGACGGATGCCCTCTCTCGGTCTGGAGGAGGCACACGCCCTCCTCCGGTCTTCCAAGGCGTCCTGGCCGGGCTCCATCCCCGGCCAAAGACCACACGGGGTAAACCGGCATCGGGGCGCCGCCTGGCGGTGACCATGGGTCCCTACAGGGCTGGGCTTCCAACATAACCAGGACGGACACCCCCTCGCGGTCTGGAGGAGGCACAAGCCCTCCTCTCCTCCTTCTGGGCGTCTGACCACATATGTTAATGCTGCGCATGTTCAGACAGAATTATTATTTTTTTTCATTTCATTCTAACAGTTAGCATGGAACTAAATCTCTTGCTTCTCGTATCCAATAAGGGTCTCAACCATCCATATTTAGAATAATCCCAAAGAAGCCAAAGGTGTACACAAATAGCATTTTATTGAATACTTGCTGTGTAAGCCCATGCTGTAAAAACCCCAGGGTCCTAGAAAGTATTGAAATTGTCAGAAAAAAAACTGAAATGTAGAGATGTCAGGTAATTGGAAGGAAGTACTCTGGGCATCTCTCTCCTAGGAGGTTTTGTGTTGCCGATGTGCTCGTATCGTTTGTGCATTAGCAGCTAAGCGACTGTCTTTCGTCGGAGGTTTCCTTTTGCCGATGTGCTTGCCTCGCTTGTGTATTAGCTGCTAAGTCAGTGGCGGTTTTTGATATAGGTGACATGGGCCATTGCCCAGGGCGGCATCATGGTGGGGGAGGCACCTTGGGAATCTGAAAAAATAACATTTTTTTTTTTGCGAGCACCCATGCTGCCCAACATCATGCCAACACATTTTTGGGATTGCATGGGCACCGATCGGTTTTCTATTGCCCATTTGCAGAAAGTAAGGGCGCCCTCCATTTGCGAGGTGCGCCTGCTGCTTGCTGCTTGTCACTACACTGGTTGCCTGTGTCATTCAGGATTGACTTTAAAATACTGCTTATGGTTTATAAAGCCTTAAATAATCTCGCCCCATCTTATATATCGGAATGTCTGACACCCTATATTCCAAATCGTAACCTCAGATCCTCAAATGAGTGTCTCCTTAGAATTCCAAGATCAAAACTTAAAAGAAGTGGTGAGGCGGGTGACCTTCTGCTGCTATGCACCTAAAATCTGGAATAGCCTGCCAATAGGAATTTGCCAGGCTGATACAGTGGAGCACTTTAAAACACTGCTGAAAACACATGACTTTAACATGGCCTTTTTATAACTTCACTTTAACTTAATCCTGATACTCTGTATGTTTAATTCTTCATAATAACTATTCATGGTGGCTCTAAAATCCGTACTGACCCCAACTCTCTCTTCTGTTTCTGTTTCCGGTTTCTTTGTGGTGGCGGCCTGCGCCACCACCACCTACTTAAACCATCATGACGCACCAACATTGATGGACTGAAAGCCAGAAGTCTACGTGACCATCATCATCAGGTCCTTCCATGAAAACCCTAAATACAAAGAGGACTGTTTGATTTATGTTGGGTAGATTGCCCAGAGGGGACTGGGCGGTCTCTTGGTCTGGAACCCCTACAGATTTTATTTTTTTCTCCAGCCGTCTGGAGTTTTATTGTTTTTTCTGTCCACCCTGGCCATCGGACCTTACTCTTATTCTATGTTAATTAATGTTGACTTATGTTTGTCTTTTATTGTGTCTTCTATTTCTCTATTCATTTTGTAAAGCACTTTGAGCTACATTTTTTTGCATGAATATGTGCTATATAAATAAATGTTGATTGATTGATTGAGAGGGGCAGGGCGGCGGGGGATTCTCCTGTGTGAAGCTGACACCAGCCAGCTCACTGCGTGTGCTCTCTCTATTCTTTAGTAAATTCGCCATAATTGGAGTGCACATTACAGACTTTAAAACGGTAAAATATCGTCAATGAGATTTTGAACATGTTGATAAAATGATTTGAGTTTTTTGTATGGATATATACAGTATGTTTGCGTGCCAACTTAATAATGCAAATGACTCGCGTAGTGGAGAGTGGAAGGCGGGGAAAGTTAACCCGAAATAATAAACTGACTGCAGCTCTGAGAGAAAAGGTTTATGTAGTTGTTAGTGACCTGGTGAACTGATGACTGGAGATGGTACTAAAGTGAAAATTCTTTACACTATAACGAAATATTTTGGTGCTGTATACATGTAAAATTTGATTTTGTCTCTGTTAGACATTACATTTCCAATAGTTTGTTTTATTGCACTGATTTTGTTCAGTGTTTATTAGAACGCTGGTGGGGGGGCGCCAGAGGGGTTGTTCGCCCAGGGCACCAAACAGGCTAGGACCGCCCCTGCTTTCGGAGGTTTCGCTTTGCCAATGTGCTGGCCTCGCTTGTGTGCCCTTAGCCCGACTCCACCTCTCACTTCCGGGCCGGAGAGACAGGCACACACACTTCCACACGTAGATGTTTAGAATTAAGATAAACTACACAAGGGGCGATAAACAAAGAAAAAACAGGAAAGAAAAAAATCTTGTAGCCCCCACTGGGTCTGTCTTTATGGTAATGGCCAATCCTGGCCTCTTCTCCGAAGATGAAGTGCTGATGTCTTGGAGGATGCTCCACTGTTCTTTTTCAGACGCATCTCTCGATCCGTCTCACAGGTGCCCCTTCCTCTCGCCCATTCATGCAAATCGCTAGATTTCCTGGACTTGTTGGTGTGATTGATGGCATGCACATCGAGATCATTGCTATAAATGTGGATGAGCACACATATGTGAAGTCACAGTATTAACACACAGATGGTCATGGGTGCAAACAGTATACAACCTTGAAGATAGGTGGGGTTGGTTAGGTGATTGATAGAGAAATGTCACAATTGTACACTGAGCTCTGTATTCCACAAACCCCAGGAACATCCACTTAACAAGGCCAAAGAGGTCCAAGAAGGCAGGCAGAGATAAAAAGAGCCTCAAGAAGATAGAGGTAATCAGTATGGAAGACAATCAAGAACACTGGAAGAGTAGACATGACTTCACAATAGCACAGGGAAAGGCATATAACTTGTTACTTTATGAGGTGTTCCTCGTGGCCATAACAGCGGGAAGACGATTCTCCTACAACTATGGATCATTCATCATTAAATAAAAAGGGCCTGTTATTGGACTTAACTCTCATTTGATATGTGTGCCTTAATCTTTCAAACTGGGTGCTCAATCTTGATGTGATTGTAAGGTGCCAGGTTCATCGCATGACTCTGGAGTACTTCAGGAAAGGGGTAAAACCCTTTTATTTGAACATAAATACATCCCTTTGAATATTATTATTATCATTATTATAATCTTTGTGGTTATCCCTTAGTTTAAGTGTCAGAAAAGCATCATTGTTCTGCCCCACATACTATTAGTTGTTATTTGTTGAGCTGTGCTCCCCCTTTTGTCTTGTCAGTCAAATGTCTCACACTCACAGTGGTGTCATAAATGTCTATGAGACTCACATAAAGCATGCAGGTCCCATAATAAACGTTTGAATATCATACACCCCATGTGTCTCACGTGGGCACCACTTTATCTCTTGTCTCGCACCTGTCCAAAGCGTATCTTTAAGGTATAAGAGGTGCGATCCAGAAATTCCCGGAATGCATTTATTTAGAAGCATACACACCAAATAACAATTAATGGTGGACAGTTCCTTCAAAATAGTCACCCACTGGGTTGATACACCAATCCCAGCGAGATTTCAGCCTTTCGGAGCATCGTTTTTTGTCAGTGTGTTCAAGACGTCGGTTGTTACCACTTGGATCTCCTCCACTGTCTCAAATCTGCGTCCCTTGGGCCTCATCTTCATCTTAGGAAATAAAAAAAAATCAGACAGCGCTAAATCAGGGGATTACGGAGGGTGGGGAATGGCAGTAAACTTTGTAGAAGCCAAAAATTCGCGCACAGTCAGAGGTGTGTGAGCTGGTGCATTGTCGTGATGCAAACTTGTCAGCCCACATCTGAGGACGTGTTCGGCGAATTCGATTTCGCAAACGCCTTAGAACATCCCTGTAGAATGCTCCATTCACCGTCTGTCCTTGTGGCACAAATTCCTTTTGGAAGACCCACTTCACATCAAAGAAAGAAGCAAATGAGCATTGACTTGGTGTTGCTGTGAACTTGTCGATCACTCATTTTCACGAACAACCCTTCACAGACACAACCGAAGTTTAAACGAGAACTGCGACTTGAAAAACAACTGCGCTCACGTTATAACGCGTGATAACAGCTCTCAAGGACAACTTGAACTGCTATCTAGCGGCGATTGATATAACCAAACCCTTCTGGCTGCAGAATAAATGCATTCCGGGAACGTTTGGATCGCACCTCGTATAAACCCCTGGGTCTGGTTAGTTGTGGTACGCAGCAATTTGAACCTCTGTCTACGCGTTTCTCTTTGTCTCGATCCAGCCGTGGAAATCTCTCGCCTTGTAAGTGTCTTTTAAAGCTTTATTGTTTAATGTATACGGTCTGCGATGTATTGCTTTGTAAATTATTCTTTATTGTCTTTGGTTGCACACCTGTATATTAAACTTGTATGTTTCTTTTGTATATATTTCAGTTCAAAATGCGGTACGTCCAGTAAAAGCCTTCAAAAAGCTCACCCTTGTCGTTTTTTATGCGGATGTGCCGAGTTGTTTAAGCTCTCTGCGGCCGTGTTGCACGGACAGTGCGGAGTGAGGCAGAAAAATCAACATGGAAACTACAAAACACAATCATCAATGCCTTGTTGTGGCCCCTGGGGGTTTGGGGTTGGGCTAGTGGGTGCTGTAAAATCATGACGTCATTCATTCTCAAATATGAATCTCTTACACTTTGCCGGCAGTGGGTTGAGATGCTTTATAACTACTTCTCAGTGTCATATTCTGGAGTAGGACAACTTCTCAGCCTAATAAGGTTACCTAGGAATAATTCTGAAATGCTTGTTAAATAAAGGCCCAGGCTTCAGAAAATGTCTGCTTTCATAGCTGAGATCCGACAGCTTTGGTGCTTTGAACATAAGACAGCTCAGTGGGCTAATGGAGCCAGGGGTCCTCAGAGATTAGAGGGGACTGAAATGCAAGTCGAGAAAAAAAAATGGACACTTGAGAATCCACAGTCTTGAACAACAAACAGGCGGTGGATCCAGGGACAGGGAGGACAGCTTTGGGCAAGTGGATGAGCCAGTCAAGCAGATCACTGGTTCAAATGGGGTTTTGTTAGTTATTTTTCTGTTACACTCAGCACTGTTTTTGTTAAGTTCTTATTTTTTTTTATCAATAAACACCGTATTTCTAGTTCATTTGTAATTAATTCAGACCACTTTGCAGAAATCTGTTTGCACTTTGACGTTAAAAGGTGTTTTTCTGCCAAATCCACTGTGATTCAATATTGCATAAGAATAAAAAGTGAAAACTTCCTGGGGGTGAATACTTTTAATAGGCACTGTAGATAGTCATCTTTAGTCCATCTCTTATGGCAGGGGTGTCCAACTCCGGTCCTAGTGGGCTGCAGTGACTGCAGGTTTTCTTCTTAATTAGGGAACCGTTTTTGCTGCTGATTTAACTTGTTTTGCCTTAGTTTTAATTGACGTGGCTCACACCCCTTAGTTGTCTCTTTTTCCTTAATGAGCAGTGAAACAATAATGAGACACAAAACAAGGTGCCACATCACCAGCTCACCTGAAAACAAAGAAAGGTGAAGGCATCGTTCATGATGGTCTGCTCAGGTCACCAAAACAGCTTGACGGTGGTCTTAGAAAAAACAGAAAATCAACAGTCTGCCGTGGCAGAATGAGAGTAGCAACAAGTCATGATATTCAATTACAGCTTTACAATACAATACAATACAATACAATACAATACAGTTTATTTTTGTATAGCCCAAAATCACACAGGAAGTGCCGCAATGGGCTTTAACAGGCCCTGCCTTTTGACAGCCCCCCAGCCTTGACTCTCTGAGAAGACAAGGAAAAACTCCCAATAAAACCTTGTAGGGAAAAATGGAAGAAACCTCGGGAAAGGCAGTTCAAAGAGAGACCCCTTTCCAGGTAGGTTGGGCGTGCAGTGGGTGTCAAAGGTAGTGTCAATACAATACAATACACAGAACAGAACAATTCCTTAAGACAGCATAATAATAAAAATTTTAGAAGTACAGTTTAACAGTAGATGATATGACATAATTAGGGTTGGATATTTTTAGAGTCCTGGAGACCTCATCCATCTGGCTGCCTTTCCATTTGGCCATGTCACGGCTGAAACGCTGCTCAGATGAAAGGACCCCTCTTTCTCATGATTCCTGTGATCCTCCATCAGGGATGACTTTACCATAGGCAGGCAAACAACTTGGCAGGTGGGCCGTGGCACCAATTGCCACATTTGGGTACCGAGAAAAGAAACAGAATAGGTGAGGGTTAGTATTCAAATATAATTATCATTATCTGGCTTTAATTAACAGGAAGAATTGGCTTCTCATTAATGTAGAGAAACGCCAAGCAAAGTGACACCTTTTATTGGCTAACTAAAAAGATTACAATATGCAAACTTTTGAGGCAACTCAGGCCCCTTCTTCAGGCATTACATCTTGCCTAAAGAAGGGTGTGAGTTGCCTCGAAAGCTTGCATATTGTAATCTTTTTAGTCTGCCAATAAAAGGTGTCATTTTGCTTGGCGTTTCTCTACTTTCATAATGGCTAACATGGTACAACACCCTAGTGCTTCTCATTAAGAAATAAGTCGGAGTGAAACTGGTTGGAGTTTGACATTCCAGTTTAGCTGGTCATCTGTTGTCTTGTTTCACATCACATTTCTTTTTGGCTGCCATGTAATGTAGAATCAAATCAATTCAGAGGACTGAATCTTTAAAAACAGGGCTATTAAAATGAAGGAAAAAAAAAAGAGGGTACTTGTGTACTAAACGGACAGCACGGATGGCAGTTCCTACCCATTCTAGTGTTGGGCTCGGTTGGGGGAGGCGCCCCGGTTGGTTAATTTTTGGAGTTTAAATTATTAGACTGATCTACCCCAACCACAAATACCAACCTTAAAGTAAGTGTAGGTGGAGTATAGTTGCCTATAGGTCCCTAATGTTAATGTCCTCTTGGGGTGCCTAATGTTAAAAACGAAAATCCGATTTGTGTCACGATAATAGAAAAGGGTACTAGCCGTCTGTGCCATCTGTTTAGTACACAAGTACCAAAAAGAGTTAATTAGCAGTGAAATCTGCCCACTAAATAAGAAAAGGGTCAGAATGAAAACCTGCAGCCAATGCGGCCCACCAGGGCCAGAGCTGGACTCCCCTGTCTTATGGGGAAGACTTCCAAGGGTATCAAGGAGGGGTAATTTGAAGTGACAGTGACTTATCTGTCTTCCTCTTCACCCTCAGCCAGGAAGAGCACCAGTGACCCCGCCTCTGACTCCTCCCCTTCCAGTCAATCCAGCTTAAAACAAGTAGGAAATAGGCCTAAAGCCTAATAAACAAGAATATTGTTTTGATGCCCCCAAACCTTTTTTATTAATAACTCGCAAATTTAACAGCACCTTTCATATATTTGTTTTTTAAGAAGTGTCCAGCTCAAGACCTCAATTTAAATCTGTGGTCCGTTGATTTAGACTTGCTCACTTCTATGAAACATCACTAGTTATCTCATCATCCTTTATGAAGAACTGAAGCCAATCCGTACTGGCATAGCAGGATACGAGAGGCACTTGAGACATACTTCATAGCTGACAGACCTCTGAACCCCACATATTTGATGTTGGTAAAACTCCTTTTAATCTTCATCATCAAGTGTAACTGTGTGTCTCTGCCATGCTTTAACATTCGGGTTGGATAAATACAATACTTGGCGTTAATGGGCAAAGTACTAGAGGTAGTCACAATATTGTCACATGTACAAAGTATTTTGAAGGTCTTCCCTGCATGTTGTAGTTCTGTCATGCGTACTGTATGTTGTCACTGTCAATGTATTAAAAGGGTTCTCATGTGAAACACAAATATTGTCAGAGTTTCTTTACAGCCTTTGTCGATTTTCGTAAAGCGTTTGACTCAGTTGGGACATCCTGAGACTTTGCGGGATCCCCCTGAAGTTGCTGGATATCATGGCCGACCTGTACACTGGTACTGCGAGTGCTGTGGAGAGTGGAGGCAGAACCTCTGCGTTTCTTCCCAGTTGATTCTGGGGCTCATCAGGGGTGTGTTTTTGCTCCTACTCTGTTCAATGCTTGTATGGACTGGGTGTTGGGCAAGGGTTGTGGGGTCCAGCGGCTGTTGGTGAAGAGAGATTCACGGGTCTTGACTTTGCTGACGATGCTGTGATCTTCACAGAGTCAATGGAGGCTCTGATCGGGGTGCTTGAGAGACTTAGTGAGGAGTCTGAGTGTCTGGGACTGTGAGTGTCCTGATAAAAAACCAAAGATCCAGGCCTTTAATGAGCTCTTGGGCACAGCCATCAGCAGTGTGTCTGTCTGTAGAGTGAGAGTGTCGACCTTGTTGAGAGGTTTACTTACCTCAGCAGTGACATTCATGTCTCAGGTGACTTTTCCCATGAAGTCAGTAGACAGATTGGGAGAGCATGGGGGGTCTTGAGGTTACTGGAAAGGGATGTGTGTGGCGCTCCCGATATCTATGCAAAACGACGAAGGTCCAAGTCTTTAGAGTCCTGGTGCTTCCTGTTTTGCTATATGGTTGTGAGACATGGACGCTATTCAGTGACCTGAGACGAAGACTGGACTCCTTTGGTACTTTATCTCTTCGAAGAACCCTTGGGTACCTCTGGTCTCACTTTCAACACGTCACCTTCAAGGACTGATTGTTCACTGCTGCCTAATATATCCCACCCCTTGTCAGGTACCATTGTAACGTGATAAGTAATGTTATTCACTTCACCTGTCAGTGGTTTTAATGTGGCTGGCCAGTGTATAAATGCTGTTTGTGCCACCATTCTGGAATACTTACTATGTTAAATGTACATCTTAAAGCTCTCTGCATGCTTACTCTGAATTTTGGCCCCTAACTCTGGCACATCTGGGTAAGGCAAACTGCAATGTCTCTGTCCTGTTTATAGATTACAGGTCTCCATTTAGCACTGTTTTACCGTCAAAATTCACTGCAAAATTCCCCAAATTAGGACTCTGCACCACTCTCTAAAACTACTGATGACACCACCATCATAGACCTGATCAACATCAGTGATGAGATGGCTTTCAGTGAAGAGGCCTACCTGCTGACTCAGTGGTGCCACGACAATAATCGGCAGCAACACCATGAAGTTGGACATTGCCTTCAGAAAGTAGGCCACGCTGACGGATAGGGGGCTTTGGAAAGAATGAGCAGCTTTAAATTTCTTGGGCGTGACTATCCCTGATGAACTGAAGTGGGCAAAACACATTTCAGCTCTTGTCAAAAAGGCTCACTGAGGGCGACTCGCACTTCTCTCTCTCTTCACATAAACTATTACAGGTGCTGAATGGATTCCATCGTCGCTAGCAGCGTAACACCTTGGGTACGGCATCTGCTCGGATGGGAGAGCACTGCGGAGGGTGTGAAGGAGGCCCAGAATACAACAGGCACAACGCTGATTGCCTTCTGGATACAAACAACACTCACTGCCTTAGAAATGTAAATGAGGCCATTGAAGACCTCAGCCACCCTGCACAGCCGCTTTCTCATTCCTTCCGTCTGGCCACTGGTAGAGGCCATTGGCACTCACACAAGCAGATTCTGGGACAGTTTTTACCCACAAGTCATAAGGTTGCTGAGCAGTCAATCATAACAATAAAAAACAGGGGGTATAAATATGGTAGCAAAAATATCTATATCTATATATCTTATACATAAATGTCTATGTGTGGAAGTGTGTGTGTCTGTCTGGCCCAGAAATGAGAGGTGGAGTCGGGGTAAGGGCTCCTCCATCAAGGAAACAGAAAACTCGCTTAGCTGCTAATAACACAAGCGGGGCGAGCGCATCAGCAAAACAAAAACCTCAGAAGAAAGACAGTCGCTTAGCTGCTAACATCGGCAAAACGGTATCCCTTTTACTTTTCCTCCCACCGCTAATACACAAGTGTTGCGAGCACGTCAGCAAAATGAAACCTCCTAGGAGAGAGACGTCCGGAGTAGTTCCTTTCAATTACCTGATATCTCTACATTTTAATTTTTTTTTTTTAAGGCCATTACTGCTTAGCTTTGGTTGTATGCTTGGGGTTGTTATCCTTATGCTAACAGATCTTCTCCTATAGACACCTGGAATAAGTTACCAAGTAGAGTTGGTAGACAGTAAAACTTAAAAGGACTTTCAAAACTCGACTTGATGTTTTTTGGAAGAAATAAGTGGATGGGACTGGCGAGCTTTGTTGGGCTCAATGGCCTGTTCTCATCCAGATTGTTCTAACGTTCTATGAGACAGATGTCTTGTAGACTGTACCAGGTTTTTCTCTAGGAATTTCCCTGGGTTTTGCTGCATTCATTTTACCCTTACACTGCAAAAAATGCATGTGTAAAAGCTGGACAAGAAAACTTTAAATGGGAGTTGTTTTGCTTTTATTTAGCAAAAATATCTGTCAATGGAGTAAGCAAAATTTACCTGAGAATATTTCTTGAAGTAAGCTAAATAATTGTAAATTCAAATTTTTGGGTAAGTCAGTAATTCTTACGATAAGGGAAACTAGATTTAATGTCGTGCTATGAAAACTTTTCACTTGCTTAGATTTCAATTTTTGCAGTGTACAACCCATGCTATATGGTTGAGAGACATGGACGTTATCCAGTGACGTGAGACGAAGACTGGACTCCTTGTGTCTCTTCGGAGAATCCTTGGGTACCACTGGTTTGACTTTGTGTCGAGAGAGCGGTTGTTCATGGAGTCCCGAACGAGGCACATCACCTGAATTATGAGGGAGAGTCAGTTACGGCACTACAGCCATGTGGTGTGATTCCCCGAGGGTGATCCTGCTCGTAGTGAGGATCCTAGCGGCTGGACCAGGCCAAGGGGACGCCCACGTAACACCTGGCTGTGGCAGACAGTGAGTCATTTCTGGAGGGTGGGACTGGGCCACATGTCCAATGCATGCTCCCCAACCTGACCTGACCTGACAACCCTTTCAGGGCCTGCTGCAGAGACGACTCCCCACTGCCTGATGATGCTTCATCGTGGGAATGATGTGCTTTTGATAATGTGCAGCATTCAAACATGGTGTTATGCCTGATATCTAAAATTTCAACGTTGGTCTCATCTGACCATAGAACCTTCTTCTAGATGACTTCATAGTCTCCCCTGAGCTCACCTGCAAGCTCTAGCTGAGATGTCATGTGCTTTTACTTTGAATAGTGGCTATCTATTTACCACTGGGCCAACAGTTGTTCCTTGAATAAACTTTTCAACCTCACCCTGTCTAGCTTGTAACGCTTTCAGAGTTCTCACAAGTCTCTCGGTGTCCTCCCACACTTACCTTCTTCACTTGCATGATCACTTGGTTTTTGTGGATGACCTGTTCTCGGCAGATTTTCTGCCCTGCTATATACTCTTTCCATTTCTTAATCATTGATTTAACTGAACTCCAAGGAATATTCGATCCTTTCTTGTTTTCATCCCGTGGATTGTCCTTTTCACTGAGTTGCTTCAAGTGTTCTTTTGTCTTCCTTGGGCCACCATACTGACTCACCGCAAGTTGGCCCTTCCACCTAAACTAAACAGAGTTGAAATTCCAGACAGGTGATCTCCATTAAACTAATTCTGGAACTTCTAAAACCAGCTGGCTGCACCACTGATGGTTTAGGTGTGTCGTACTAAAGAAGGTGAACACTTATCTGATCAATTAGTGTTTTATATATGTATGTGAATTTAGACCATTTTATACAGATCTGTTTTCACTTTGACATTAAACAGCCTTTTTTCTGTTGATCACTGACCAAAAAAAGCCAAATTAAATTCAAAGTTCTGGGCACTTCTTGTATATAAATGTCTATGCGTGTAAGTGTGTGCATCTGTCCGGCCCGGAAGTGAGAGGTGGAGTCAGGGTAAGAGCTCCGCCTCTGAGGAAACAGAAAACTAAACGTCTACACGTGGAGGTGTGTTTGTGTCTGTCCGGCCCGGAAGTGCGAAGTTAACGAGTTGGAAGAAGAAAGCGACTCTGTTGCCAAAGTAAAACTGCAGAGAAACTCTTACGCAAACGAGACAAGCACATCGACAAAACTGTATCCCTGTTACTTTTCTTCCCGCGGCTGATACACAAGTGAGGTAGGCACACCGCCAAAACAAAACCTCCAAAGAAAGACAAAGTCGTTTAGCCGCTAATACAAAAACGAGGTGAGCACATCGGCAAAACAAAACCTCCTAGGAGAGAGATGCCCAGAGTTATTCCTTTCAATTACTGTACCTAACATCTCTACATTTCAATTTTCTTCCTGACGATTTCAATAGTTTCTAGGACCCCGAACTTTTTACAGCACAGGCTTAGTTTTATATAAACGTATTTGCTTGATTGAAGCTGAGCTGCTACTCTCACTCCAGCTCCACCAAACATAACCTAACAATCTATCCTCTTTCGAAATAAGTCTCAGTTGTTACCATAAACAACATGCAGCAAAGCCTGCCCGCCATTTTTATACCTGACCCTGAGCACGTAGCGACGTTGACGTTTTTTCCATCTCAACTGCCCAAGTGTAGTATTTCCTTGTTTTTTTTCCCCTACCACCTGTTCACATAACACTGGCAAGAAGTGGCAAAAACAAAGTAAAAGAAACTCCCCCAGCAGAAATGACAGTGACATAAATGAACAAAAGAAAAAACAAAAAGGACTGCCTAGACTACTTGTAACGAATAAGAATGAAAAAATAAAACCGTTTTGATCAGCTGGCATTACCAATCTTTGCCTGCACGCAACATCCAAGGATAAACAAAGGAGCCTGCACAGAGGAAGCCATTTTCTCAGGCTATGTGCTGCACTTGTGGAGTTAAGGTTAAGGCCACCTACTGGAGCAGATGGTGAAACTGCTAAAAGTACAGATGCCATTTTTGAGCTGATTAATATTTGCTAATATTCTGGCAGAGAGTAAACTGAAAGACACATGTGTGAGCGTGAGTGGGATGGCTTAAATAATTAGAGCTCAGAGGAACACGCTGGAACTGTACATTCATTTTTATTTCTTGACAAAATGTGTTTATATAGATTAAAAAAGTAAAGTGCCTTTTTTTTTTTAAATGGAACACCAACAGTCACACCAGAGACAAGATTGCCATCAGCTGAAACAGAGGTCAGAAACATATCATGAAAAATACATCCAGCAGGGGGCGATGTTCTCTACGAAAATACAGGGTGCTGCCTTTTACTGAGGTAGAGAAGACCTTCCCCTCTTCAAATACACTGTGCTGGACTGGAACGAGAAACACAACAATAACAATAGAAACACTCTTAAAATGCAGTAAAAACCATTTTGTAAAAAGAAAAAATAAATGACTGCAGCCACACAAATTCTCTGATTGAACCTACTGAACACAATTCAGTTTCACAGAGAACTGAGGAGATACCTTGTCAGGCTAGCCTGCTATTTTCTCCCCAACAGAAACTGACTCTTAGCATGACAGAGCCATACTTTGTCCAAAGAGACCTGAAGGGAACCTTTTTGTCATGTCAGCATAACAAAGTTGGCACATTGGTCACAAACAGCTACACTGAGCCCTATGCTGTCTTGACAACTAGGAAGAGCCAAGGTCTGATATGCCAGCTGGAAAGAGTGGAACCTGTTAAGCCAGACGGAATAAGGCGGACTTGGCATGCCACTGAGACAATACCATACTTTGATATGATTGCCAGAAGGATCTCTCCAAATAGGTGGTGCCATGGTCCAGTACCCGTCCTTGACAGAGCTCTACCAGTCAAATGAGACAGAAAAAGCCTGCTTAGTATGCCAAAGAGAGACAGACACAACCCCACAGAGCCAAACCATCTGGTGGCACAAGAGCTGCAACCTGGCATACCAGTGATACGGTACATCTGCATAACAGACAGACATCACTTATCCCGCAGCATGCTAATAAGGCTGTGACATATTTCAACATGGCACTGACATAGGACTGTTTCCCTCTTTTAAAAATAGAACGATGTAACATATACAATCATACCCTGGCATAGCCATGTGACTGAGCCCCTTGTTTCTGAGAGCCTGCAGAGGGGATCCAGAAATCTGGCATACTTCTTGGATTCAGGCTCTTAATCAACTGAGCTTCAGGAGGAACTCGAGAGACTATAAAACAAATACAATGGTATTTAATTATTCCTACTTGCGACCATCTGAGGCCAGTTTAATCTTTTCATGCTACAAACTGAGCAGAGCAACAGCACTGGACAAGTAGACTGCTAATGTGTCAATGTGTCCCTCTAGTGGTCTAAGTCCAGAATGGCAGACTTCGGCTCTTTTGGGCCGGTAATCTAACCTCCTTTTCTGGAATGAATGCAGTGTTGACCACCAAAGTTAGGAACCACACCATACACTTGAGCTTAGAAATTTTAAGAAGAGAATAACTAACAGCAATTCGGCTCACTTACTTCATCATGGATTCCATGCTAACAATTACAGATCTGTCTTTGAAATAATGATTTCGCCTAACTTATTCTATCCAGCCTGCTATCTGTCTTAACATGGAGTTGGTGTTTGTGAAATATGCATGTGGTAAGTTTGTCAGCAGCTGCAGGCGGGAGCATCAAGCCTGTTGGCAGCATTATGGCTGCTGGCTAAAGAAGACCAATGAGGGAGTGGGCAGGGTTACATTTCTAGAGTAAAGCTAACCCATGCATTAACTCATACAGTAAGTAAAAAGTTCTGCCCCAGGAATTTCTGCCAGAAGATGCCTGCCCCCCCACTGCTTTGCACTTCTCCATTCACACACAAAAAACATCATTTTAAAAGAAATGGAATTGCTGCTCTGAGGCTGATAGCAAGATCATCAGTCATTGTTATGGCATTCACCTCGGCCCAAACCCGTAATGATGCACAACGCTCTCTAACCATTCTTATAAACCGATTCAGATAGTAATCAATAAATTAATCAATAAATAGAATTAAAAAGGGAAAAAAAAACAGTGTCACACATACACTCAGCAGTTATCAGAAGAGGCGAAATTAAAAAAATAATAATAATAATGTCTGCCTCTTTCCAGTAACCTACAACTGACATCTTCTTTCCAGGCCTCTTGCCAGTCAAAAACCTCAAAGTTCCAAAATCCAAAGTTTCAAAAAGCAGCCATACAAAATGAAGCATCTAAGAACTTTCTATACCCCCATCCCCAAAAGTTATTAGCCATCTTCTTCGAACCAGGGCTACACTAGACACCCCAAGATGTCATGCTATGCATGAGTAAGGAGAGCCTTATACAGCAAAATGAAATGTAAAGATATTCAAAATGACAGAATTATTAAAATATTAAAGTTCTTTTCCTTGAGGAGCTATCACAGCTAGCCCACAGTTGGCTGACGTGTAATCTTATGCTGTTCTTCTTTTCTCTCACCACATATGCAGTCCGTAGCCTACTTATTATCACTTATTCCTATTAAATCTTCTGCAACTTTTCTGTTTTTTTGCTCTGTTCAGCACTCAAATTGTCTACTAACTTCCAGATTCTTCTTCCCAACTATGTCCTATTGCACTTCCACACATCTGATGAAGATATTCCCACCCTCTGCTAACCTGGCAAAATTTCAGGAAGCATGGGTTAGATTATGGAGGCGACAAAAAAAAAAACAAAGAAACAAAATGACTCAATGGCCTGATGATTAGTGACTTAAGAAAAAAGAATCAGGCTGTCGCCGTCCATCCTGAAGAACTGTGGAACGTCTTCTGTTGCCTTTGTATGCAAAACATGAGAATGAGCCAGTGGTCAACTGGACAATGATCAGCCCACCACCATTCACAGGTGACATTCAGCTAGGCAGGAGCCAGTTTTCAAGCACATAAGCTATGCTGTCCCAGTGCTTCCACAGGAAGACAAGGAAGAGAGCTAGGAAGATACTGCTAAACACCCTGAGCCGAGTCTTCATGAGTGGTGTGATGAAATTGGCCAGCGTTGATACAAAGACCAGAAGGACAGCCATCAGAGCCAGAATGACATTGATGAATTTGCCCAGCAGTGCTCGAGCATTGGCATTCTCAACTCCTTCCAACTGGACAACCTGCTGTTGCTGTTGCTGAAGCTCAAGCTTGGTGATGCGAGTTAAACATGACTCCACAGCTTCCTGGAAAGACAAAATCGGCAGAAGATTAAAGGCCATCCTCGCTATCTAAAATAATTACATGTAATGTAATGTCTTTTTTTCCTATAATTGAACAATATTGCCACCTGCTGACTGCCCTCTCCCTGAAGTGTGGCTGTATTAATCTGATTTTTACATTTATAATGTCCTTGTAAGTCCTTTTATATCTGCAGCAATAATATAAGATCCTTTAACCTCCTTAGCGTTAGACCTGAGCATCACTCACGCTGTAAAAAAGTGTTAAATATGCTAGTCCCGGGTATAGACATGCCTTACGTAAGACCCAAGATTTACTTGGGCTGCAAAAACGCCAACAGCTTTAGTGCCGAACATTACTCGGGAAACGGTATAGGTGTGTCTTGTATAAGCGTCAGACCCGAGCATCACTTGGGGAACAATGTAGACGCGTTTTCTCCCAGCCTCATAATGGCATCTCGTAAGAAATGCCTCTCATCAGCAGTGACGACGAGGTGAATGTGTCTTCAGGTAGTGAAATTGAAATGGACAGTGAAACCAAAAGTGATTCTTATGAATCACTTGCGTCACTCACACATGTACAGTGTGCTGTTCATATTATTATTATTATTATTAGGGGCTCTGCTCCCTGCTTGCCAACCCCCAGGCAGGCGCTACACGCTAGCCACTTCACGGATCTGCTGCTTGGCTTGCGTATTGGGAAACGGATGTGCAATTTAAACAGATTGTTATTTTCATGGGAATTGTTACATATGCATAATAGAACTAAGTATTTTACACTACAGTGAGTAATTAACCATGATAAAAAATAATAAAACGTAATAAATTGAAAGAAAATTATGTTTCATGTTGCGTTAGAGCTATTCGTTGTGTTATACGTTTTCATTCTGTTTGACTTTTTTTTTTAATTAACTTTTCGTCAAAATTGCATTGAATTTTTCCGTGTTTGGATTTACATCGAGACAACGGATAACTGCCCGTGAGTGAATATCATTTCTTTCTCCCTAATAAATAAACCGACTTTTTCGAATGTTTGTCCCTGTGAGCAGTTAATTGTCATAGCGAAAGCTATTCTAATGGGAAACCGTAAACGTTTTAATACGAATGGCATATCAAGATCTCCTTTGGTGTCTAATGTTATCTGCAGAAGATGTACGACATTAACTTTCTTGTCGCCAGTTAAAATTTTACACGCAATAACATTACAATACATCCTTCTTTCAACAGTAATTCAGCTGGTGGAAGACCGGACGGTGTTAATGGTTGTAGATATTCTATGGGATATTGTAAGTTGATGTTTTCATCTTCTGCACCATCACCACCAACTGTTTCAGTATGGTCTATTGATACGCATTTAACTAATTTGCCTTGTAACCGATCGACAATTTTCGCATTCATTCTTTTGACTTCATTGTTTCTCAGTGCTAAGATTGCCCTTGTACTCATTTCTTCTGTTGATAACCCTTTGGGATTTGGACATAATAAGTCTTCTTTTATTGGAAACTTAAAGTGAGGAAAATTAAAAAATTTATAAGAGCTGAGAGCGCAGGAACTGTGTCTGACAAAAGCATTCACATGAATGAGAGGTGAGAGGACCGTAGGCGTGGTTGAAAACGGTTGAGAGGAGGGCAGGACTTGAAAAAATCTCTTGGCAATAGTCTCGTCTCAAGATTTTCTTTTATAATACAGAGATTCATCATTAGAATTATTATTAATATCATTATTATACTTTCTGTACTTCTGACTTTGTCCTTTTAGTGTTTTGCACATTTTACAGGAGAAAGGTGAGATTTAATAAAAAAGTAATTTTTAAGGCAAAAAATGCAACACTTTTTACATGTTTTGTGAGAAAAAAGTTTATGTTAAAGAGGTTAATGAATATTCACTCACCAAATAGAGCAATGCATCTTAAAGACATAGCCAAAAATATTGGTACCTGTGCATTTTATTCAAGTAAGAAACTATTCATCTTGAAAGGTTTTGAAATTACTTTTGTTGGTTTACAGTGGAACATAACAAAAAAAAAAAAAACTGTGAAAGAACTTAATGTTTTCTTATTCTACAAAGACATTCCAAAATGGCTGGGACAAATTATTGGAATCCTTTAGAGGTTATAAGGAATAACAATCTTGTAGTGATGCTTCAAGCAGACTAATGTCTATAAATGTTTATTGCAGGTGTTTTCAATCCTGTATACACTCACTCAGCCAGTTTAAATGGAGAAATGAATTTACACAATTGTTGTGTTTTACATTAAACATGGGAAAGAGAAGGAAAACTAGAGAGTTGTCTAAGGAGGCAAGGCAGTTGGCAAATGCCAATTATGGTTAATGTAAAGGCGACAAGACCACATCCAAAGAACCTTATGTTTCTGTGACCACTATTGTCAATATTATCAAGACGTTTATGGCCGATGCAACTGTAGCAAACACTGCTGGACATGGACATACAAGGAATTTGACTCAAGATTGAAAAGAATGACCAATGAAACCTTCAAAACAGGCCCAAGCTGTTCTTCAAGCTCAAGTTGCAACAGTTTCAAACCAAACCCTCTGTTAATGTCCGAATGAAAACAGACTCCATGGTAGAAGACCTAGAAAGGCCCTACATCTATAAGAGAAACACAAACAAGCTCTGGAGTTTTCCTCAATCCATGCTGACAAGCCATAGTCCTTCTGAGAGAATGTCCTTTGGACAGACAAAACGAAATGAGAGAGTTCTGGTAAATCACACCAACTCTGTGTTCACAGTAAAACAAAAGGCATTCAAACAAAATAACACCATCCCTACTATGAAAGATGAAAGGGGCTCAATGATGTTTTGAGGTTTGCCTCTTTGAATAAAAGCAGGGCACAATAAAAGACTAACAGAGCATTCTAGGGTGAAACATCCAGCCTAGTCTCAGAAAGATGTATCTCAGTTGCAGGTCACAGGTCCACCATCTGAGGAAATGACCTGAAACATACCTTAAAAAACACCCAAGAATGGAGGAGAAGAAAACATTAGACCATTCTGAAGCAACCTGATTTGAACATCAGTGGAACTAGCTGAAATTCACAGTTGGAAGAAGATGCCCATCAAACATGAGAGACCTAAAGAAGAGTGGGCCAAACAGACAGTCGAGAAGTGTATATATATTTCACTCAGAGGTACAGAAAATACTTGATGGTAGTTATTGTCCTCAAAGGCTGTACCACAAAATAATAGGTTAAGGATGCCAATATTTTTGTCCATGCCAGTTTTATCTCATTTGTTTATTTAAAATAATATATTCAGTCATAAATCAAAAGCAACATTTCTCTTTCTGTTGTATTAAATATGAAATAAAGGACTGTGGATACCAAACAATTTTGTCAGTTTCAACTTAATTTTTCAAGTGAAAGGGTACCAACGTTTTCAGTCTCGTCTGTAGGTCATGCACAATGTTTAAAAAACAGAGCAAGAGTACACAGCAGGTTCAATGGCAACTCATTCTTACAGATTCTGCAATCTAAAAATGTTGAGATTTTTTAAAATTCTAACCAGAATGGTCCGTATAAAAACAAAGTTCATTTTGTTAAAAAAGACAGCATGATAACACACTGCTACCTCCAATCATCCAGTGACCTAGAATTGATATCCCACCCAGCCACTGTCTCTCGCTGTGTCTAAAAGTGTTTTGTCTAAGTGCTCTCTAGTACATGTGAGCCTGGCCTGATGTGAGGGAATTGAGTATCAGTGTGTGTGAGTGCACTCTAAGGGGTCCTTGGCTTTTTAATGTATGCTCTATGGATAAATTCTAGCTGCTTGAAGTCCTGTAATACAAAAAGCATAGAAAACATACCTGAATGTCACGAGCCCTCTCATAGGACTGGTAAGCCACCTTCTCTTCCATACTTGCGAGCTCCTGCTTTAGGTTGGTCATTTCATTTTGATGGAGCTCTGTTAGATCATTCAGCTGCTCCTCCAGACGCTCATACCTGTAGAAATAAAGATAGCCCCTCATTTCAATCAGTGGGGAAAAGAAAACTTATAATCTTCTAAATCAGTATAAAATTAACATAGTATAAACGGATACACTTCTATACTCCATATTGCCAGGTACAGCTCAAATTCCATCATTATATTTTCTGATAACACCACCAGATTTACCAATGGTGATGAGATGGCCTACAGAGATGAGATCTGCCTTGTTACACAGGGTGTGCAGACAAAGTCTTATTTCTTAATGTCAGTACAACCAAGGAGCTGTTCAAGAAGCTGGAGTTAGACCACACTGTCATCAACATCGTGTGGATGTTGAGAACAAAGTCAATGACTCTAAACTACTTGGAGTCAACTGCAACTGAAAAGATAATATATTGCACAGTATAGGCTCTCTGCCTTGCTGCCCCCTTCCCATAATTGTAAGACATACCAAATGACAATGGTGAGAAATCTCTTGGTGGTCTCATCACTTGCTGTTGTATATCCTTAGATGTACAGGTTGGCCACAAACTCAGGACCTCTGAGTGAACAACCTAATACAGTTGAGAAAAAAAGGGGAACTTCTGGTGGCAAAGCAGTAAACCAGGCCTTCTGCTGCCATCTCAGAGAGAATGGGCAGCTAAAAGTGGAAGAGGTGAGTGAAATGGAAGGGGAAAGTGCAGCAGAACATGACAGAGGGAGAGAGAAAGAAAGAAAGAGAGAGAGAGAGAGACAGTCTGCAGCAAGGGCCCCCTGTGTACTCAAAAACCTGATAGACTGACAGATTACTCCTTAAATATAGAGGCAGAAAAGGTGGCTTTATAATCTAGGGCCCCAAATTCAATCCCTGCCACCAACGCCACCATTTTGGGATTAAGGGGGAATTGGGTTAAGGCAGTGGGTGTCTCCTTGAGAAAATTCTGTAGTGTCATATATTGCTAGCAGCCATTGCAAACATTACACTAATTAGCAACATTCACAAAAACGGCTGAAGAAACTCAGCAGACCAACTCATTATTACAAAAGGAAACCCTAGTGAATTCAAGAAGATAAGTATGGTGAACCTGTAAACAACTCTGAAAATGTATGAGGAAACACGGTGAAAATCCTAACAAACACAAAAACAAAAGTTAGCCTCATCTTAATCCCGTTATCCCCTAGTCACCTGTATCTCTCCTCTTGGAGACACTGGGTCATGTATGTATAGTCTCTCTGGAGCTGCGTCTTTAGGTCATCAATGGAATCCTCCAGGTGAGACTGGCTTTCCTTAATCTCACGAAGCTCATCCAGCAGGGTGTCCAGACTGAGGTGATGGTGACTGTCCAGGGTGTTGGACTTGGGACTACCTATGTTTGGGCCCAGACCTGTTACACCTGCTCCTGAATTACTGCCTCCAGCTGAGCCTGAGGTGGCACTGGAGCACTCATCATCACTGCCATTGTACTTAGGGCTGGAGACCAGAGTGGCACTTCCGCTAAGTGCCCGTTGTGATTCCTCTGGCAGTGGATCATCCAGAGTATCCTTCAAATGAGCAATGTTGTCTGCACTGCCAAACTTGTTTCGGATGAGGCTGGCAAACTCGCGGGGTTTAGATACAACAGCAGTGTGAGAAAGTGCTGACACACCACCTTTAACTCCTTCTACCACACCTCCACCAAAACCACTGATGCCAGCTCGGACATTTGCACCCACATCTTTCAGACCTTGCTGCATGTCCCGCAGAACATCTTTGGGTTGCCGAGTAGGTCCGTTCTAAAAAAAAAAAAACACACATTTGATCAGCATACAAATGAAGATAAACATTATGGCTTCTTCCTTACTTGTCTCCGGGATTCCGAGATCAATGAATCTGACAACCCTGAGAATGGCACATGATATTGCAGCTCAATTTAGTCATACCAAAGACCTAGTCATAAATAAGGGTTTGAACTTCACTGCCTTTCCAGCTGACGACTTCTACTAGTCTTGAAAGACAACTAAGAAGCAGAAAAAAAATTCAAAATGATTATTTTTAAATAAAATCAACAGATTTTCGGGGCAAATTACAATGGCCAAAATAAACAGATAATTGTGTTAAAACAAATGTATATAATTCTCATTGAATATACTGTATGTACTGTACTTCACCATTTTTATGCATTGTGCCAAATGTTGCCACCATAATCTCCCACGATCCAAATTGGATTAATTGGTTTTATTTCTTCAAAGTTTAGCTATGTACTGTATAGAGTTAATCTTTCTCTATGGGTGCAAACAGTACTATGAAACACAAATATTTGGTCTACCTGCTCAATTTCCTTCAGCTTCTTGTGGTAATGCTCAAGTTTCTTGTGAAGCTGTGAGATGGTTTGTGCCGACTTCTGGTTCTTCTTCTCAAAGACCTGTTTAATGCGTGATGCCTGCTGCTTATCAGCGTTGTGAGCGAGCTTGAGGTACTCTGCTACATTCTCATCTCGGGCCTCCTGCTCCACTCGAATCTGTTCAGTGATCTTCAGAATTTTCTGCTGCAGGTGCTCAATTGCGGCTTTAGTGCGATGGGGGTCTGGAGCTTCTGGCACATCCAGACTGATATTCCCATCCGAGCCGCCATGACCAGTGTTGGCAGGAAGACCCAGTGTGGTCAACTCTCCCTTTTCCAACTGCAAAGCATAACCAAAACGAAGGTTTTAGATTAGATATACATATGTATGCATATACAGAGAGATAGATTGATCTAAGAACTTACTAAAAACAAGTTAACCACCTGGTTACATTAAAAATTGTGAGCCTGATTTGAACATGTGTGAGGCTGTTCTCATTACAGCAAATAAAATGCTTAAATAAAATGACTTGTCTCCTTTTTTAACTTCTTCTTCAACTGCTGCCTACTCTAAGAATGCCCTGCCTAAGTCTTTGTTTCCTGTCAATTCCTTATTTTATATTTTAGTTCTCCTTTGCCCTGGGGCAGAGGAGTGGTCTCTTTAATGTACTTGTTATTTAGTAAATCCCACTGTATGGATCTGAGCATTTTCCATATTTGCTATTGTGACCTCTATCATCTGAATACTATAATTCAGAATGTTCAGTTATGCTCAAACACACTCATAATCAAAATCACACAACTTTAGATACTGTACAACTTATACCACAGATACCAGTCATTAGAAAGCTTTCTTCAGACCCTCTGTGCCATTTGTGTACAGTACTTTCGGACAACTACATATGTTTATGTTTTTATATTACCCTCTGGTACTTTCCTTTCGGATGTATAATACCTTAGGTCTGCCAGATATTATTAACTACAATTTGCCTTATACATGTCAGTCCTCTCCACAAAAGAGTACTTTTCCCCTGTTGTATGATAATACTGCAGTACAACTCCCGGTAGCTTCTTGATGGAAGTCTCTTGACAAGCTAGCTCTTGGAGAATGGTAAACCTAGTTATATAATCAGCCGCTTTGGGAGTTCTATGCAGATAGGATTAATGATGCAACTCTAAAGGGTCAGCATAGAATATAAACTGAATAGACATTTTTCAAATTCAACATTCAGTAAGGTGTTGTTTTAATATGTTTATGCTTCAGATGAGAAGCAGGACTACAAAGTAGAAGGCTGAACATAAAGGACTTAGTAATAATGCTCTGTATCTTTCATCTCTGATTAATTGTCTACCTTCATACAAGGAATATTACATTTTTTTCCATATTGTAGTAATAGTGGTAGTGATAGAAGTAGTAATAATAGTAGTAATGTCAGGTGTCAAGAGTAAAGTGAAATTCTAGCAACACTTCACCGCTGTCCAGTATCACAATAAACAAAAAAGTTTTAAAATATTACTATGGTCAAAGCAAAGCCCTCACTGACTGACTGACTGACTGACTAACTCACTCGTCACTAATTCTCCAACTTCCCGTGTAGGTAGAAGGCTGAAATTTGGCAGGCTCATTCCTTACAGGTTACTGACAAAAGTTAAGCAGGTTATATTTAGAAATTCTACGCGTTAAGGTCATAATGGTTGACACTGTCCCACATGTTAAACTTTCTTATTTATGACCCAATTTTCATGAAATTTGGTAGGCAGTTTCCCTGCACTAACTGAAACTGATGTACGTACTTATTTTGGTGGTATGACGCCACTGTCAGCCACCATATTGAACTTTCCAACAGTCTTTGTTGTCCTCACTGACTCACTGACTCATCACTAATTCTCCAACTTCCCGTGTAGGTAAAAGGCTGAAATTTGGCAGGCTCATTCCTTACAGCTTACTTACAAAAGTTAAGCAGGTTTCATTTCGAAATTCTACGCGTAACAGTCATAACGGTCGACAACGTCCACCATGTTAAACTTTCTTATTTATGGCCCAATCTTCACAAAATTTGTTAGGCGGCTTCCCTGCGCTAACCGAAACCGATGTACGTACTTGTTTCGGTGGTATGACACCAATGTCTGCCGCCATATTGAACTTTCCAACGGTCTTTGTTACCTATCGGCCCATCTTCAAGAAATTTGGTACGTGGGTTCCCAACGCTAACTCAGTCCTACTTACATACATATATACCTCCTTAGCCTGCAGCTCGGTCGCCGTGTGAGGCGTTGGGTCCCCCATCCCCACACCTCCCACGTTGTTGACTGCCTGCCTATATAAGGCTGTCCGTCGTTCCGGTCTCTTCATTCCCTTCCTTACTTCCCCACGGTATTCACGTCTCCCTTCTGATAACTGTAGCCTATTTATTTAATCCACGGCTTCTCTGCTGTTTTATTGTTCGTTTATTACGATTATAGTTATTGTATAGGTATTTTAGACTTACTTTTTCAGGTACCCATTTTCTTTATCGTTCCAACCGTACCCCCATTAACATGTCTATCGAGGTGATCACCATCGATCAAAGAACTGTCACTTACCGAGTGGTTCACCGTTGTGAATCGCGGGCATTTTTCTAGTGTATATATATATATATATATATATATATATATATATATATATATATATATATATATATATATATTGTGAACTGCGACCCGGACACAGGCAGACGGACATCATTGGCTCCACCACACACTGTTTATTTACACAATACTTATTTACAAATCCGTGCACTCACAACCCCAGTGCCTCCAGCACCGATTCCCCCAATGTCCAGGCCACACTCTTCCAGTCTCTGTGCCTCTCTTTCGACCGCCTCTCGTCCTCTCCCGAGCTCTGTCCTCTACCACCCGACATCCACTGCTGACTGGAGAGAGGCGGCCCCTTAAATGGGAACCCAGATGGGCTCCAGCTGCTTTCCGGCAATCAGTCCTGGCCACACCCCTGTGTGGCGGAAGTGCCGCGCGCCGGAAGCCGTCCGGGTGTCCCCGGTCATCTTCCCCCCAGCACTTCCTGGTGTGGCGGAAGTGCTAGGCTCCAGGGTTCCTCAGGCACCAGGGCGCCGCCTGGCGGTGGCCACGGGCCCCTACAGGGTTGGGCTTCCAAGCCCCCTACCCGTGGCCCCCAATACAACCAGGGCGATCGCCTCCTTGCGTTCTGGAGGAGGCACAAGCCCTCCTCTGGTCCTCCTGGGCGTCCCGACCACACAGTAGCTCATGAAAGTGAGTACACCCCCCCATATTTTTGTAAATATTTTATTATATCTTTTCATGGGACAACACTGAAGATATGACACTTTGATACAATGTAAAGTAGTCAGTGTATAGCTTGTATAACAGTGTAAATTTGCTGTCCCCTCAAAATAACTCAACACACAGCCATTAATGTCTAGACCGCTGGCACCAAAAGTGAGTACACCCCTAAATGAAAGATGTCCAAATTGTGCCCAATTAGCCGTTTTCCCTCCCTGGTGTCATGTGACTCGTTAGTGTTACAAGGTCTCAGGTGTGAATGGGGAGAAGGTGTGTTAAATTTGGTGTTATCGCTCTCACGCTCTCTCATACTGGTCACTGGAAGTTCAGCATGGCACCTCAGGGCAAAGAACTCTCTGATGACGTGAAAAAAAGAATTGTTGCTCTACATAAAGATGGCCTAGGCTATAAGAAGATTGCCAACACCTTGAAACTGAGCTGCAGCACTGTGGCCATGACCATACAGTGGTTTAACATGACTGGTTCCACTCAGAACTGGCCTCGCCATGGTTGACCATAGAAGTTGAGTGCATGTGCTCAGTGTCATACCCAGAGGTTGTCTTTTGAAAATAGACATATGAGTGCTGCTAGCATTGCTGTAGAGGTTCTGGGGGTTAGGGAGAATGGGGTCAGCCTGTCAGTGCTCAGACCATACATACGCTGCACACTGCATCAAATCGGTCTGCATGGCTATTGTCCCAGAAGGAAGCCTCTTCTAAAGATGATGTACAGGAAAGCCCACAAACAGTTTGCTGAAGACAAGCAGACTAAGGACATGGATTACTGGAACCATGTCCTATGGTCTTATGAGATCAAGATAAACTTATTTGGTTAAGATGGTGTCAAGTGTGTGTGGCGGCAACCAGGTGAGGAGTACAAAGACAAGTGTGTCTTGCCTACAGTCAAGCCTGGTGGCGGGAGTGTCATGGTTTGGGGCTGCATGAGTGCTGCCGGCACTGGGGAGCTACAGTTCATTGAGAGAACCATGAATGCCAACATGTACTGTTACATACTGAAGCACAGCATGATCCCCTCCCTTCCGAAACTGGGCTGCAGGGTAGTACTCCAACATGATATCGACCCCAAACACACCTCCAAGACGACCACTGCCTTGCTAAAGAAACTGAGGGTAAAGGTGCTGGACTGGCCAAGCATGTCTCCAGACCTACTGTAAACCCTATTGAGCATATGTGGGGCATCCTCAAACGGAAGGAGTGGAAGAAGATTCCAGTGGCAACCTGTGAAGCTCTAGTTACTCCATGCCCAAGAGAGTTAAGGCAGTGCTGGAAAATAATGGTGGCCACACAAAATATTGACACTTTGGGCAAAATTTGGACATTTTTCACCTAGGGGTGTACTCACTTTTGTTGTCAGCGGTTTAGACATTAATGGCTGTGTGTTGAGTTATTTTGAGGGGACAGCAAATTTACACTGTTACAATGTAAAGTAGTCAGTGTACAGCTTGTGTATCAAAGTGTCATATCTTCAGTGCTGTTCCATGAAAAGATATAATTTTTGTGAGATACTGTGTGTGTGTGGATATATATATATATATATATATATAAAACCCTTGCAGACATGTCTCTCTAGGAAGACTTGGAAGGAGACGAGACGTCATTTTCTCGGAGACACTTTAACGTCCCACGAGACAAGGTGGTTAGACAAAAGGACAGCTGCTGTACAAGCTTTTAAATGTTCAAAGCGCTGCGTGACATGCAGATCACGCTGCACAGCACAAGTAGCAGCAGGAGCAGCAGCAGCAAGCCAGCTGATCGAGCATAGAGGAGGTAAAAAAAAATGCATTTGTTTCCCACTGTATCACCATTTAAGAGGGGGTTTTGGAGGAGCGACCGCATCTCCTTAGTGTGTGTTCAGCCCCCCTCTTCACAACGCGAGAGGAAGAGATGCAAAGTGGCTGGTGCAAAGCGTGCCCCGGGGAAGGGGGTGGGTGAGCGAAGCGAGCAGGGGGCAAAGCCCCCTAGTCTATCCTAATATTTAACAAGAAAAACCAAAGACAAACATTAAGAGCTACTGTACAGTGCCTATAGAAATTATTCACCTCCTAGTCAATTTTGGCATTTTATTGTTATTGAACATTGATTTCAAAGTGGATTTAATTTTGCTTTTTGACACAGTTCAACAATAAAGACCCTTTCATGTCAAAGTTAAAGGAGATGTTTGCAAAGTGTTCTAAACCAATTACAAATATACAACACAGAATAATTGATCGCCTAAGTATTCATCCTCTTTAATATGTCACCCCTAAATCATCACTGGTGCTGCCAAGTGGTTTTAGAAGTTACAGAATTAGTTTGACGGAAATCACCAATCTGCAGTCAAGGGGTTTCAATTGATTGTAGTATAAATGCTCCAGTATGTGTGAAGTCCAGCTTGTGGTATGCCAGTATGGTGGCCTAACCTATACAATACAGACAAAAGTACATGCTGACCAACTCCATGAAAAGGTAATTGAAAAGCACAAGTCAGGGGATGCAGACAAGAAAATACCCAAATACACACCAATATTTCTTGGTGTCCAGTTAGACCAGTCATTAAGAATGGAAAGAGAATGGCACAGGTGTAAATCTGTCTACAGCAGGACATCCACAAAAAATTATTTAAATAAATTAATAAACATTTTTATTAATTTAGACCACTTTACAGAGATCTGTTTTCACTTTGACATTACAGAGTATTTTTCCATTGATCTGTGCCACAAAAGCCAAATTAAATTTACTGTGATTCAATGAATGAAAACTCCAAAGGAGGTGAATACTTTTTAGGCACTTTTGATGACAATGCCAATGTCATTTTCCATAGTTCTGTTCGTTATAAAACACTCCAACTTCATACTTTAACTCTGATGGTAAAGTGAACTAAGAGCTCATATAGCCGTGTTAAAAACTAAGACTTAACTTGACTAATAGTCTCTGTGTTCTTTGTAGCCACATAAAACTTCCATCCTTATTGTGTACATAAGTGTGGCCATATTTTTGGAGAGTACCAACCTTGAGTGCAATCATGCCAGGACACACACCACTTTCAACAAACCTTAAGTTGATAAGCGGATTTGAAAATGGACAGATAGATGAAGATTCACTGGGCCCTGGAGAGCTAACACCCATTTAGAATTAACAATTAACCTAACACACATGTAGCTAGAATGTGGGAAAAAACCACAGTACATGGACAAAATCCACGTGGAAGGGAAAGCAAGTGCACATTTGAATCAAACAGTTGTAAACCCGGGAACCAAACTCATGTTTCATGTGTATGAGGCAGCAGTACTAACCACTGCGACGGTGAAGGGGTAATATATCTAATTTAAGAATATCTTAAAAGCAAGATTGGTTCTTGCCTTGAGCATTAAACTGCTGGGATAGATTCTACCCCCTGTAACCCTGAATATGATTAAGCAGCTCAGAAAATGGATAAATGAATTGATAAGTGGTTTATTACAAGATGGGGTGATGAACACACCCTGTGATTTTTTTCTTATTTTCCATAGTGTGCCATCAATGCTGTCCTCCTTGGCTCTAGTGAAGGGTAAGATGTGTCAGCTGTGAAGAGTTAATGCCTACTGCCTTCTCTGCTCCACATTCCCCCTTCCCATTGCATATCACTTCTCACCGTAACGAAAGCTGGAGGACTTGATCTCGCCTTTTGCACAGAGCTGAGATTCTAAAAAAAATAAATCTTTAAACTGCTAATTACAGTGCCACTGTCTCTCTCGTTTGTGTCGCTGTCTGCCTCACGCTCTCTGTCACGTACCGCCTTGCTTGCACACTTCAGGACACTTGATTCAGCAGCTCTGTGACCCAGATAAATCCATGCATTCTTGTGCACCAACTTCTCATCTGAAGTACTATAACACAGGCTAAAGACCATGGCTGCTGGCAGCTGGAAGAGAACATGGACCTGTGGGCCATTGAAAAACAATGCCAAAGCAGTTGAATCACACCTGGAACCCCCCAAAGCAATGGCTAGAATCATGTATTCCTGCCTAAGGATATTACTGTCAATTTTAAAGTGGCCAGGGAAGTCAAAGTCAACACTTACAGTAAAGTAAGGCAGATACTTCTAAATCTGCCCTGAAAGGGAGCCGACATGACCAGAGGCCATGACATGACTGAACTTGGAATTGCACTCCTGGTCATCTTTAAAGCAAAATGGAGACAGAGGGAGATAACAGTTGATCTGGGCATAGAAACAACCCCTCAGTCTCTTTTAATGCAGAAAAAGGAAAGAGTCAGATATTAGAAAGGAATCAGCAATGTTAACCAGTTTTGAAACTTTTTTGTCTTTCACAGTGTCTACTGAACCACCAGGAGATGACCACTGATGCCAGACAGTTACAATTGCTTGCCGAGGGTGACACAGAGAGACAGTTGCTGAAATGAGACTATTTACTTCACAGCCTTCTTTGCAGCACCAAGTGGTGAGGAAACTGAAATCAAGAAAACCATGACCCTGGAGTGAACGCTTCTGGTTTCTCATAGGCTCATCTGAAGCATCCTTGATACACAAAGAGCAAGTGGACAAAGGGGGTTTGAATTTCTGTGGACAACAAGCCAGCAGCCTAACCCCTGCACTGAAATAAGCAGTTGAGCTATTCTTGGCCTGAATGAGACTTAAATGTATTCCTCAAGGAAAATCCATGCTGCACTTCATAGAGATGATGAAGATTTTACGCTGAGTCAGTCTGTCACTTCAGAGAAATAATGCACACAATCTATAACACGGGCAGCACTATCCAAAGCTGATGAAGGGACAGTTCAAAATAAGATGAAGCAGGCAGCACTTGCTTAGGCACTGCCGTTTAAAACTACAAGGTTGCCTCTTCAATGCTTTATTGTATGACCCTAAACAAGTCAATTAACCAGGCTGAGCTCAAACTGTTATAAAATATACTCATCTTGTAAGTTACCTTGGGTAAAGGGGTCAGCCTAATTCACAAAACAATAATAATAAGAAGAAGCTCCAAACCTTAGCAAGCACCCAAGAAGGTAATAAACAGAAACAGTACAAAGAGTTCAAAGGATACAGGAAAGACCAGGCATTTGTCACATTTGTCTAGCACAGAACCCACCTGCCCAATTTCACTCCAAGAAAGGATTATGAAGAACCTGAATAACCAAACTGGTTTGCATGACAATCACATCAAAGCTCAGGAGAGCACCACTGTAATTATTTTAATTCATACCACCATCTTTATTTATTTTATAGTACATTCCTCAGAAAGAAAAATTAGAACAACGCCCCCATTCTGACACCAGGCAAACCTAAACATTTTTACTAATGCCAGCTCAGAAAGCTAAGCCTCATCACCTCTCCTGGTCAATGTCTCCCAACCCCACAACCCAGCTACATTACCATGCTGCTTCATCCCAGGGCTCCGTGGTTCAGTTTGCTACCTTAGCGCCAGTCCCATATTTTAAAAAATAAAAAATAAATTGTATTGTACTGGTCAGAAAGAGCCTAACAGTGGCAGAATTCCCAGAGAAAAAAGCTGAACCTTCTCTCACGCTCTCAGTTTCTTCCATGTGTGCCGACACACCAGTGAAACTACAGAAATGCTCCTCTTTTTCTATTCATGAAATTTTTATCTTTGCGTGTTAAAGGAGATGTGAAAATTCAGACTGTCTGAACGGTCCAAGTCTGCTCGGCTTGCAGCTGCTTCTCCAACTGCAGCAGGGCTGTCACACACTCTGTCTCTCTCTCTCTCTCTCTCTCTCTCTCCCTCTCCCCACCCCTTGTGTCTCTCCAAATCCTTGGATGGGGGGGGCTGTGATGCGCAGAAGGACGTCTCAGCACTTCACTGAAATGAACGCAGAAGTTTCTCATGTGCCAGGGTCCCAAAGGTTCCGCTCTTGCTATTGAAATAAGCAGCAGCCTGAGGGTTCACATTTCATGGTCTCGAACAAATCATGACCCGGTTATACTGCCTATGTTTTTTTCTGTCAGACACTCGAGGAGTGAAGACGTTTGAAGATTTTTTAAATTTTGTTTGGAATTACAGTATTTCCAATTTCAATCTTGTAAGTGGATGCTCTTCCTGCTCTTGGGGTAACGGTGGCCATTCTTTGAAACTGATCAGTACAAACAGAAGGTAAGTGGGAGTGCAGACTCGAGGCATTGACGGAGGTTCATAAGAGTACAGAAGGTTGTCCCCAGAGAATGTGTTTTGTGTGTCTCTAGCTGCTCACTTGTCACTGATTTTCCATATCGCAGCTGTGCTTGCTGTGTCCCTTGGGTCTTGTGCTATTTAGGCATGTGTTACAAAATACTGAGAGGTGCCCTCTATCATCCTAGCATCATCAAGAATAGGTTCTGCGACAAAGTGGGGGTAGGGGCTGGCACTCCACTCAGGGTGGCGTGAAAATGACTAGACCTGGGTAGAGCAGAACAAATTTTCAAATGATGACTGGTGACACACCTTAGGTAGCCGAAGGAGAACGACTGCCCTTTCAGGCTCAAGAGTAACTGGGCATTCTGTCATGTCTCACTGGACAAACTCAGTGGTCTGTCATATCCAATCAAAAAAATATGATTCTGATGCCATATTAGGATCTTTCTTCTCATAATTTTGACCAAGGGAAACAATGAATAATATGTTTTGAATAAACATACACAAAAAAAGCGAGAAAGTAATAAGGTTTAGAATAGAAATCCATGAGGCCAGCAGAACAGTAAAAAAATCACAGGACGTGAAGGTTTTTTTAATTCTGACATGTCAGCACTATTGAAGATTCTGACGTCAGAAAGGAAACCCCACCAGAATACAGGAGAGGCTGGTCTGCAGCCAGAGAATCCAGTTACTATAAGTATGATTAAGCTTGAAGGCATGTGTTAGATGCTGCTCAAATGACACTTAACATCACTGCAGGAACGTGAACATGCAAATAATGCAAATATTTTATTAAAGAAATACCCGTGTACAGACATAAAACCATCTGTATTCCCCAGACACATCAGCCCATCTTTAAACACTGTTGCTGTGTCAGCAGTTATCAGACTTCTAACATGGCTCTTTGAGCATGATTATCTACAAAAGGTTCTGACTACATGAGACACAACCTCGATACTGTCCACACTGCTACTATTATGGACAGTTTTTCAAATGCCCACATATCACTTCTTATGTTGTACAGCAGGTGTGTCAAACTGAGATCCTGCAGGGCTGAAGTGGATGTAGGTGAAGGGAAAAAAAGAAACACTTAAATGCACTGAATCTTAGAAGGCAAGACAACTGAAACAAAGGCAAAAGAAGGAAGTTCCATTAGCAGCAGTAATTGGTTACTAATCAAAAAAGGGACCAGAAGCCAGCCTGGCCCTCCAAGATCTAAGTCTGATACTCCTGCTATACAGGCAGAACAGGTATGTCTGCATGGTTATCAGCACAGGGGAGCTTTTACACAGGCCTGGTACATTACAAGGTCCTGAAGAATGGCAGAGGATGGCAGTTAGAAGAGGGCAGCATGTAGATTCTACATATTATTAACAGATATCTTGGTGGGAGGGGAGGAACGAGAGGTGCAGGAACACCAGGGGCCTGTCAGAGGAAAATCTATGCACATAGCCTCGGAGCTTCTGTATGGCAATTGTAATACATAAGTGGCTTTGGTTTGGGGCTGTAAAGATGTCCTTGTTTCCATTAGTCCACTCAAACTAGAGTACAGAGCAAAGCTAGAGACGAGGCCCAGCCTGCCAGGAAGAAGACAGGCAGGCACGTTTGTCAGAGATGGTGTGTTATGTTTAGAGGGAGATAAGGGACTTGAATCTTGTATGTGTGGGAAGCTTTATCAGTCACTCCATGTGCTAGTTAGGGCCCTCCACTTGAATACACTAGTCTGGCCTAGTGAGGTATACAGTTTTATTGTTTTGTATTTTCTTTGCTAGTAAACTCCTTTTTAGCTGTACATTTGGCTTGATGGTGGCCAATAAAGACCACAATGTTAAAAAGACTTTTCATCAAAGCATGATGAAATTCTTACTTGCATGTATTAAGCAAAATGCAAAATGTCATCATGATCAGTGACTGTTACTACCTTACCTGGGATCTTTCTTAATTTGAAATGTCTGTCTTCTTTATCTAAAATAACTACCTTACCTCAAAGTTAAAGTTGTATACTTTATCTAAAATTTACAATATACTGTATGCAATTGCCCTTGGGCTGCACTAAGTGAATAGCATCATGCAAGAATTAATCAAATTATACCAAGTAGAATTGATGTTACCAAAGAGCACACATGCAACCTATTTGCCCCTAAAACTGATACTCCTGAGAAGCATACTGGCACCTTACTAAGTCCATGTTTGCACAAATTATCATTGAAAAATTGTGTTTTTCAATGAAAACAATCTCCATCCACACTATAGAGTTTGCACATCATTTACGAAAGTGTCTCCGCTCACACTAAAATTAATAACAAATGCACATGAGATAATCATTTGCATAACTGGGCATGCATGCTTCGGCTGAAATAGGAAGAGGAAATGGCCTTCATTCTAGACATTCATTTGCACTGGCAATGGCAACTGTGATTGCAATGACGATTACAAAAATCTAAAAAACATTTTTTGGTTGGGACTGACAATGGGAGTAAAGCACAAGTATAAGGCAAGCAAAGAGGCAGAGAAAATGTAATGAGTAGAAACAAATCAGGAAAGAAGTGTGGATACATCCTAAGAGGAAGAAACGCAAAAAAGATACCCCAGGAACAGGCTTCATAGTGGGACAAACCTGTCCCATACTGGTAACACCATCTAATATTACAGAGGCGGAAACACGGGCATATGAAAAGCACCAGATTATTGGTATTACTATGAATGAAAGAAGTATCAGAGCTCTGTTATGAACATACATTATAGGTGGTTAATTAAGGATTTAGTTTTAATAAAGACTGCAATACAAGACTAGAAGGGAATAGTAGAGCCTCTCCCTGATGTTATTGCAAGGGTGACAGGTATTCTATATAGGGAGAACAAGCTGTATAAAAAATTGCTTTTTATCTTAAAACATTCAGTAATATTTCCATAGAACACACAAACTACAAAGTATGCGATGGAAAGACGAAATGCGTGAACACTGGAGAAAAGCATCACTTAGTATCTTAGTGAAAATAAAAACAACTGCTTTAAAACACTGGAAGGATATACATTAACATCAGCAAAATATGAGTCTCTAGTAAAGACAGAAAGGAAGTGTCTTGTCTGTTATGGAGTTCTTGACTCTTCAGAAATCTCTAGGAGACTTGGTTTTGAGATGAGATCCAAAGGCTGGACAGCATGAAAAATTTCAAAACATTGCACTCAGATGTTATATAATTGTGATGGAGAACCGGCAGAATATATTTAGAATTCCATTATGGCAAATACAGATTATTTTTTGTTTAAATTCTGAATTTTACTGCTATCATTTTTTTTTACTGTCAGGATCTCACTTAGGAATTTCCAAATTAATTTCATTTTTAGAATTATTAAAATTGTAATTTCAGTTGCTAAGAATTTTTTTTTTATTTTTGTGATATCATCGTGGAGTCATTTTGTTTGAAGTTTTGTCAAGTAGTGTTGTCATTTCGATGTGTTATATTTTATGAGCTTCACCATGTTGTCAACACCAACAGCACCCATTATCAACCACACAGGTCAACAGCAAGGCAATGCCTGATATCATCTAATTGCTGCTATAAAAGATAACAACAGGCACAAATACACATCAAAAGTTTTGGATCAAAAAGAAAACAAACTGCAAGAGCCAAGCGCAAAGATATCTAAAAATACACCTCTCTATTATAAAAAAAAAATCCTGGAGAGAAACACTAGGGCGTTGAGACATGATCTTCACATGAAGATCATGGAAGACACTTAAAAGAAACTGTGAGATGAAAGAGATTGGCCACGGAGCATCTCACGGGGACCTTAAACATGAGGACAATTTGTGCCAAGAGATTGACCCAGAACCGTCTCGCGATGATGTGGAACATGAGATTGTTGCAAGACAAGCCCTACTTAAAATCAATATCAAATAAGCCCAAAGGCAGCAAAACACTCAGTCGTGTAAAGTGGGCTTTGAGACACACAGATCCGGGGCTCTCAGCGCATATAAAGCGTATAAGGACAATACGTTATAAATGAAACGTAGACAACTAAGTGAAGAAGAAAGCAGCGTGGAGAAAAGAGACTCAAAAGCGTTGAAGTGAAAAAAAGAAAAAGAAGAATCTAGGTGTAAATTCAGAAAATAAGAAAAGTAATTATCAGCCCGGAACAAGTGGAATTGAAAAAAAGCACGTCCAATTAGAATTAAAAGACAGAGAGTAAAAGACAAAGTAGAACTTCGTAAACACGTTCACAAACGTTGGCACTATACACATGCAGAGCAGGTTAGAGATTATGAAAGCAGTGGAATTCAAAAGGCTCCAAAAAAAAGCTGGCATGATACACATGTGGAGAAAGTTAAAATTAAAATTTGAAAGTATAAAAAAAAGAAAGAAAAGATCGCAGCAGCACAAACAAACGGAAATTATTACTCAAAAAAGGGAAAATAATCACCACGGACCAGGTGTCATTGAAAAAAAAAAGCAGGACAAAGCGAGGTCAGAAATAAAAGACAGAATAGAAAACAAAGAAAAAAATCATAAAGAGGTTAAAGAACAAGGGAGCCAAACACATGCAGAACAGGTTAAAGAAAATGAAAACTGGAATTCAAAAGACTCAAAAAAATGTAGGCACGAAACACATGCAGAGCAAGATATAGAATATGAATTAGAATACAGAAGTTCTGAAATAAAAGTGAAACTAACGAAATAGTAACAATTCAAAGAAAAAAAATGGCAAGCGAGCAGGGGGTAAAGCCCCCTAGTAAATAAATAAAATAAATAAAAAGATTTAGTTTAGGTAACAGCAAAAAGAGATCTGAGTTAGCTTTGACGAAAGGTACAGTAGGAAAAACAGAGAATTAAATGCTTCAGCTTGGCTACAGTATAATTTTTAACTCATGTTTTGGTTTTACTTCGCTTGACTTCTCACTACATCCATAATGGCTAACACAGTACAACACCCTAGTACTATAGATAAAAGAATAGACTTATGTGAATCAGACCTCTGCATGTTTAATGACTATTTCTTTGTCTTACCCCAATAATAAGAACTCATCACTTTACTGTTCAAACAAATTTAATTTTACAAAAGTTTCCAATTACTTGTTGAGATTTATAACCCTTTTCAAGTATGTTTAAGAAAATTTATTTCAATAAATGGTGTTTCTGCAGTAATTGTACCTTCTTCTTTCTTACTTTCTGTGAAAAGAATTCTATATCAAGTTCTTGATTATCCTGTTTAATAAAAGCCCTGTGTGCGTCCAGGTGTCCGTGTGTGTGAGTCTTCTGGTGAAATGTGCATGCGCGGGACCACACGGCACGTGTTCAGTCTCTTCCTGTGCATTCCCTGTGTGTGCAGAGAGAGAGACACACACAGGCGTGCGTGCGACAGACACACACACACACACACACACACAAAGGCGGACGCGAGACAGACATACACACACACACAGGTGCGCGCGAGACAGAGACACACACGCAGGCGCACGCAAGACAGACACACGCACACACAGGCGCGCGCGAGAGAGAGACAGACAGACAGACAGACACACAGGCAAGACACACACACACAGAGGCGCGAGTTTAAGAGAGACAGACACACACGCAGGCGCGTGCACGAGATAGACACACACAGGCGCGCGTGAGAGACACACACACACACACAGGCGTGCGCATGCATTGTTGCAATGTTACTTTTCTTGGTTGTTTATTAAATTACGGATTTTTCAAATGTTAATTTTTTTCCCCTGTGCCTAAAAAAGTGTTTTTAGCGAGTGGGTCGTAAGGCTATAGCGCGAACGCTTGCAGTGTTAGTTTTCTCTGTTGTTCAAGGTTTTCTCAGTGTTATTCAATGTTTTTACATTTAGTTTACTATTACGCAGTGCATTCTATGGTATAATAAACTATATTTGTACTTAAACTTAAAAAAATATATATTTACATACAGTGCATACGGTCTAGAACGGATTAATTGTATTTACATACAATCCTATGGGGGAAATTACTTCGGTTCACGACCAAATCGGGTTACAACCAGAGTTTTGGAACGAATTATGGTCGTGAACCGAGGTTCCACTGTAGTACTGTCAGAGAAAATTACAGGCATTTTACGGAAATACAAACCAGTATTACTGAGAGAGAAAATTAAAGGCACACAATACAGTGACACATATTACAGCCACATACAAGGTCCCTTGCCATTTAATATAGACTGTTCCTGCTAATGTTTATGCACTACTGTTCCGTATACAGTTCTTGTAAAGTTCTTCAGATCTGTCTTATAATTGACCTTGTCTTTGGTTGTTTCCACTTGAAAGGGGCCTTGTCTCACATCTATAAAGATCATCGTCAATAGTGTTTATAGAATTTTAGTATAACCTAAAATACTTTTATACATTGGGAAACATATAAGAACTGAGAGAACTATGAAGTTTTTACCAGTACAGGACACTAAGATATTAGATATTAATGTGCAAGATATTAGATCCTTAGTCAGAAATTTGCAATAGAAGTGCTTTAAGTGCCTGGCAGCAGCAGTAATCGCCTGTTAAGACCCAGACTCATGCAGAGGCTCTTGGGAGTTGTAGTCATTGTAGGAGTTCTGTTATGCTGCACTCACAGGCTACCGACCAGGTTGGAAAAATGGTTTCCAAGAAATTTTACTTGAAGGACCTTCCAAGTTGGGAATCCCAGGCAGTCTACCCAAATTCCCTGAGTGTGAGGTTAATGATGACCTTTTTATTGGTATTTGGTACACTGCACTATCATGTCAGTCAATAAAATAAAATTAACCTAGTCAGCCCATAAATTATGTTGTTAAGATTTAACTGTATTTAGAACAATATGATAAACTTTTAATAATTTAGTTTGCTCTTTATTTTTATTTAAAAAATGATTGGTTATCTTTAATTGCGCTTTTGTGTGGACCAAGTAGCAAATCAATTGCGGCCTTGCTTTTGTCCTAAAATGCAAACAGGAAATGAATGATATGAATTCAATGAACTGGGAACTTCAAAAATTCTGAGTATGTAAACATGGCATTACATGAAAATGTGATCAGGAAGTGCTTCCTGGAAATACCCCTGGGTCTGGGCTCAAAAGGGGCTTCACCTCCTCAGGCAGACAAGAAGAAAAGGTAAGAGATAATCTAGAAAGGGGGCTAATAGACTGAGGAATACAGGGATGTATGATAGACCATTTTAGTTGATCAATCTGGTAGCAAGACTAGGCAAATGTAGAGAAGGCCCAGCAAGGGCAGTCTTTTTCATTTTCTTCAGAATTGTATTGGGTACATTCTTTCTATTCACCCTCACTTACACATCTTGTGTTGTTTAATAACCAACCCTTCATAACCTTTATCTGGAATTCACTGTGTGAGTCTGAAACCTGCTCTACAGTGCCCCCATCTGGTCACAGTTTATCTAAATGCAAGTTAAACCTGTTTGGGCAAATACAGCAAACACAGCATATTTATTTGTCTTCATAGTGATTTAAATCATAGTTCCACAACAATGATTGGAACTATTGATCACTGAACTATGATCTGTCGTTACTCAGTGGTACAAAGTCATACCATTAGCACCCACTAAAGGATGCTAGTGAAAAAGCATGGTGACTCCAAACCTTGATATTATTATGTTGGAATAACAAACACATGAACTCCTTATGTTACAGAGAAGGAGACGGGCACCACGTGGGCACTCCAGGTCCTGATAAATGTGTGGTAGATGAGCATACCAGCTTTTTGATGTTATAGAGGTTAAGGCTTTGGAATATGGACTTCAGATCTTGAGGTTGTGGGTTCAAATCCCAGTGCTGACACTGTGTGACCATGAGCGAGTCACTTCACCTGCCTATTCTTCAACTTGAAAAACAAATAAAAAATGTAAAAAATTGTATCTCAGATGATGTAAGATGCCTTAAATAAAGGTGTCATCCAAATAATAAAAAATAATAATAGAGAGACACAAAGGCACACCGCTGGACCCATCACTGATACTACAACTATTAAGAAACAGACTGTACTACTTGAACAAGGAAACAGCAGTTTTTAGAGAGAATGGAATCAGAAGGTGGCAGGGAGAATTCAGAATTTTTGCAGGGGTCCTAACCAGGTAGAAAATAACTAAATAAATAAGCTCAGAACCTGTAGCCAAACTTGTAGCTAAAGAGCCGAGTGGTAAGTAATAAGCCTAAGAGGGTACGTGCAACTAAAGCAAAGAAACATGAGATGTAAATCAAAATCAGAGGGCCACAGGAGAACATTAATAGAATTCTTTTTAGCATGTTAAAAACAAAGGAAGCAAAAAATGAACATAACAAATTCCTTGGCCTCAGAAACCCAGAAAAGCATACTTAAATAATTTTTAGTGGTCAAAGAACAGTTGGATAAAATATAATTCATAAGCCAGATCATGACACAGACTGGAACCCCAGATCCTCATACTACTTATGTATGTGTTCCACTTGCACAGAAGTTCAGCTACTATATATGAACAGACAGGCATGTGAGATCTTGATGTGCACCCTAACGACATCATGGTGGCTACCAATCAAAATTTGTTACAAAATGCAATAGCTGATGATCTCCAACTTCATCAAATGTTTTCACTGAAGCACTGTTTATGTTGCATATCTAATTACGCCAATAACTGCTGCCCCCAATTCGCTAGGCTCCACAAGCTAAGCTCATCAAAAGGCATGCAAAAGTGTACACAGACTCCCAAGTTACGTATGTTATACAGTACAGGATAGAGCAGTGCAGAAATATAGCCTGGTCTCCAATTTTTCTTTTACTAACATTACAAGCTGAATGGTTAAACATGCTTCTAATAGCTTATATACATATTCTTTAAACACAATTCCTTTAAAAAGGCTATGATAATTGGATTAAAGGCCTGATGTTTATACCCAATATTTATTTCTTAAATTTAAGAGATTTGCATTGCAAACAACACTAGACAATATTGCTTATCTTACTATAATGTTATAACCAATAAAATTAGCATTGGCCCAGACATCAAAGATTACCTACAAGTGGTGACCTCAAATATTTTGCCCCTCAATCTGGAGGCAGTTGGAATGCTGCAACTGGATTGACTGCTGCTAGGCCTCACACAACTGTTGAGATATCCTTTTGTTGGGATTCCGTGTCCTTCTTTATTCTGCTTAAAATGTTTCCCTTCGAAAATCAAGCCATTCCCCTGCTGGACTTAATCACCTTGAGAAAGCTGTGTCATTAATATAAAAGGATACTCACAAAGACTCCCAGGATCGAATTCAAGAGGAAAGCATGCCTCTCGGATGCTGAGCTAGGACATGGGGCTTCGTGTTCCACGCCACCAGTAAACAAGTGCCCTTCCGTGCGCATAAGGGAAGGCCGGAAATGAGGAGTGTGTGCCCCTCTGTCCTTTGATTATGACAGATGCAGGAAGGTTTACTGTCACAAAGCTACAAAGGTAAAGAAAGGCGAAAAGAACTAAAGGCTGTGTCTCAGTGGCCACTCCTGGGCTCGATCAGTATTCAGAGGCAGGCACAGCTCTGGAAACTCATTATCCCCACATGGCTCTGGCTGCTGGCGGTTCTGCCTCTTTTCCTTTCTTCTTTTCTTTTTCTTCTGCTCAGATCCTTGGATGGGGGTGGGTGTTTTTGCTGGTGTAGGGAGAAGCAGCAGACTGAAGAATTGGCTCGACAGGAGGTCCTTTAATGGCTTTTATATAACAAGGACCTTACTCCTATCCTGGAAAAGGATTTATTTACTTCTCTTCCAGCTTGCTTCCCTAAAAACATGTGGTGCTGAACGCTGATGTGAAAGGCAACAGAATAAGGAGGTGGGGGATATGGAGCTGCTCTGGAAAAGTCCCGATTCCCCATACTGCAACATGCTCATTCCCTCAGTGCGAGCACCTGTTGCCATATTAAAAATAGAAAAGTTCAGCTCCCATTTAACCCATCTGTAGCTGCTCTTGTGCTCATCAGTCTTGCACAGGACCGAGTCTTTACTTTCTGTTTCCAAACTCCACAAGCTATGAAAGACTTCTAAAAGTACAACTAGGAAGCTACCAACAGTTAAAATATTCTTTTCAAAGATAAATCTGCCATGAGAGGGTGAAAAATGGGGTCATTTGGCGAAAGGCAAACCCTTAAGATGCCAATAGACTACAGAACATAGGGCAATATAGCCTCTTTCACTTTTAAATCTAACATTTCTGTCCACTAATTCACTCTGAGATCAAGAGTAAATTTCTTAAGATTGTCCATTACAGAAATAAAGGAATATACACACTTGTAATTCATAACTAGTGTGGATAAAATATCAGCTAAGTAAATAATAAATAAATGTAAATATAAACTACAAAAAAAGGTGCCACAGTAGCAGAGTGCTGCTGTGGGTTCAAATTCTCACACACTGTGCAGTTTGAGTATTCTCCCTTTGTCTGCACCGTCTTCTCTCCAGGTTCAATAATTTGACCTCTCCAAAACAGGTCTGTTAAGCTAATTTTGGTGAGTAAGAGTGAATAGATCCTGCAATGTACTGGAGTCTCATCCACGGCCAGTTCCTGCTCTGTGTGCCAAATGCTTGCTGAATGAGCTTCAACCCCTGTAACACTGATTTGGATTATGAGGACCTGAGAGTGTGGAGTTATTTAAGAAACTAGATGATATATTTTAAGGTTGAGAAGAAACCACACAACATAAGATACCATGAATCTTGAACTCATCTCTTTGTATTTTATCGTGATAAGTGAATTATTGAAAATATGTGATAGGGCAGCAAAAATGTTAAGGGGTCCTGCATGTTGCAATCTTGAGTGTGCTAGAAATTAATCAGGTTAAAGAATAAATAAAGCCATCTGAAGGGCTATGCTTACTAAATGCATTATTACTTTGGGCCCTTGACAATTTATGAGGTTTCAAAGGTCTCAACAATACTGATTTATCCACTAGCTAGATTACTAATTAAAAGTAATGTTTTGTTTAGTGAAATGCTAAAACGAAGCCGAGACCCACCACCCATACTTTACTCCTGTAGGAAAGAATGATGGTGTGTGCAGATGGAGATGGGTATATGAAACATGTTGCGTATGAGGCATTGTGTCAGAAAGTGACAGAATGCCCACTCCCCACCTTGCCACTGTAACACGTGTCCTTTTTGCGACACGTAATGTGCTAAACTGCGATAAAAATGATATATGAAAACTTCTCCTTCCTGACAAATTTCTACCAGTACTATGCACCACTACGAAATATGGTAAATTATTTGTTTTTTTATTATCCATTCATTGTATGTTTTAAGGCATTAGATGCCTAAGTTCAGGGTATTTTTAGTTATATATGGCAAATTTCAGACAAATATTTATTGAGTTGTAATATTTATATCTACTGTAAATTGTGATTATGAACTTATCTGCAATAATATGACACGTCTCTAATTCTGACATCATTGTCATATGAGTGCTTTTAGATTTGTGATTCTAGGACAGCATACCCACATCTTGTGTTTATAACATGGATATTCAATGAACACACACGTAAAAACAGTAAAGTCCTATATGTTATGTATATTAAAAGTAAAATATCCAAATTTTTTCCTTTTTAATAATCTATTTAACCTTTCTCTATTTTGAATGATTTGATACAAAACCAGAAGTACTCTCAAAAAATAAACACAGGAAGAAAACAATCCCTGAGAAATTACGGTAAATGGAACGAATATTTTGAAAAGGCCAAGCACTGACAAGTCAGACCACCACAATCTTCTCCATGTTTAGACTGTTGTTACAAATGATTATCAGTACAGGGGTGTACATATAATTTACTGACCAGATAGGACTTTTTTTCTTGTGCTATAAATTCTTGACTGAATATGCTCTCCTTATTAAGGCACTCATCATGATGCAAGCACACAGTCAGTCAGTCAAACTCCAATGTTCCTTTATAATAAAGGTGTTTAACACCAGCAGTAAACATACAAATTCTGTGATATGTAATGACATGCTTGCATTTACTATAGGAAGGAAAGATTTACATCTAAGAAGCTTAGAAAAAAATACACTATAATCTAAGGAAAACTGCTGTAACTTCATTTTGCTTAGTGAAACTAAAAGAGGCATCCATGGCAAAGTATAAATAAAAGTTACCAAGTAAGACAAAGTGATGAACATTTCCAAGAAGAAAATACTTCACTTTGCTTACAAGTTTCAGCTGGAAGTATGCTTTTAATTTGATAAAGGTGTAATTTAAATATTGTAATAAGAATATAAAAATGGTATACTGAACATTACAAAAACAATCTGGACCAGAACCTACAGTACAAGGGTACCAGTGTCCTCTTCTATTGAAATCAGTGGGCAGGCCACCCAGTAATCCACTGGCCCAGTTGATGGTGATGGCCATGCTGCATCCAAGTGAACTGAATTAACTGTGACCAAATTTCTTTAAGGTGCCTGGCAACTTTGTTCTGTTCATATTTCAGCACTGTTCATACTGAATAGCTGCCAAAATCTCTCTGACGCTTGTATTAATATGCAACTCAATGTGTATCATGGATTCAATCTGAAAACTGGAAGCAACCTCGTAATTAGTCATACACTGTGAATTGTCTTGTGGTGACAGCTCCAGTGGGGGGATTTTAGTAAATGCAGTCCTTAAATGTGACATACCTTCCATGTAAAACTTAATGAGAGTTGTTTCAAGATGTAAATATGATACTGCCTTTAGGACCCCTTAACATTGTCCTTCTTGCCCTCAAAGCCCATGCTTTCCTGTAACTCTCACAAACTTTCAATGTTTTAACTTATAACATGAATTAATTAAAAATGTGAGTCTTATTTTGGGCATGGCTTTTATGTGGGTATGCTTGTAATTGTTTTTTAATATATTTTTATGCATTCCTTTTTGTTGTAAAATTGCTTCAATTATTTGTTTGTGATGCCCATCATTCTGTCAAACCAATTGCCCTCACTAATAAATATTTTCTATTGAAAACACAGAGTTGTGCATTTAAATAAAGAAGTTTACTTTTCATAATCAAGCCATTCAGGTCTGGATCAAAGTCAGCACGTGTTTCTAAAATAAAGGTGCATTAATGCCTCATCCTGTTCTACCCATTATTTAAGTAATTGCCTAAAAAGAAACAGCATGTTTGTATAATAAAAAAGGTTGTGATAAAACACATCTGGGGTCTGTGGCAGTGTGTAGTTTTATAATAAAAACAGTGCGCTCAGGCTCCGCACGGGTGTGCACTGGTGCAGTTTTGGGCATCCGCAGGGTGTTTCGGTGTGGACAGCAAGGTGATTATTTGATTAGGTCAGCTGCTTCACAGAGGCACTCGGTTGGTTGCAATTAAGACACCGCACCCATAGGAGAATGGAAAAAGGAAATTGGGAAAAGAGAAAGAAAGAGAGAACAGAATTGAGTGGAAGCTAGTGAGTGTGAGAAGGCAGCAAAGCAGTCTGGGGAAACTTTGCGTTACAGTAGCGCGAGGGGCACTCAAGGGGTAGATTGGACTGCTCTTGCGGCACAGTGGATAATAGGAGGAATTGGGGCTATAAGAGATCCAGTGAACGCCAAGCTGACAGGGAAAGTGGAGCCAGGTTCACTGTGTCTCAGAGGATGCCAAGGGATGTTGGCTTGGACTAGAGTCAAGAAGGGGCTCATAGGGAACTACTTGACCCCAAGACAGTAGTGAAGATGAAGCCGGGCTATGCGCATCCCAAAGGACACTGACTGATAGTGGCCAGGACAGCGATTCTGTCTTTTGCTTTTAGCCTTGGTTTTAATGAAATACTTCTTGCTATTTATTTGATTTTTAGCATATTCACCTGCACTGGTTTTTATGGATGGATTATTTATTTATGATGATTTTGCACTGCACTTTAATTTTCATTGGACACTGTTTGGATTGTTTTAATAAAAGCACTATGCACAATTTTGCACCAGCCTCTTGCTGTGCTGTGTCGTCATTCAACCTAATCCATCTCGGTTTCAAGACTATCCATGTCCCAGGTTCAAGGAGGATTATGCCAGCTACAGGCAATGCAGACGGCCCAAGAGTGAACAATGTAATGGTAAAAATGATAGTAAGGCACACCAGATCATATATGTCCGCTTAAACTGTGGAGAAAAATTACATCAAAAAAATCTTAAACCTTTGCCTGTAGAGCTCAGATAGTAAGGCAGCTTGCTTTCCCAGTGTTCAAGAAAGCTGTAAGCACAATGAATAAGGTTTAACATTGTGTTCATTAGTGAAGAGAAATATGAGCTTCCTAGTGAAAAATATGACATAAATCCCCTTCCCAGTGAATGGTCCCAGTAGGACAATTGAGGGATAAATTTGTTATCCAAATTCACAAGAGTTGTAACACAGCACTGACCTCACCTCATTTCATTATATAAGTTAAAAAATAATAATCTGCTCAGCAAGAAATGTGGTATTTGGCCATCACACGGCATTAAAATCAATGCAACCACAGCCTGAGCATTTCCTTTCCTTTTTATTTTCAGGGAAAAAAAGTAAGAGGTAATCTTCATTTGCTTTTTGGATCGAGCACCAAATCAGTAGCAACTTTGCAGTCCTTCTAAAAACTCCAACTGGAAATGCAGGTAAACAGAACAAAGGTGTGTAGTTACAAATTATATTTCTGAAAATTCACAGAGAAGCCAAATCTGGGAGAAGTCTGGATGGAAGGGTAAACCCAATTTCACTTTGCAAAATCAAAGAATAAACAGAAGTTGCCAACAAAGAAAAAAGAATAACATTTGCAAGCTAAAAGTACTATATTTTTCTTCCAAATCCGAGATGGCAACATCCTCCCATTTTAACAACGATGCAATTAAAATAATGTTGAAATAAAAAAATTATACTAATTACCACAAAAGAAATATAGAAAAACACCTACAAAAGAATACCAGCGTTTCCCGTCATTGAAATTAGTGGATGGGTGTCCAGTAATCTCAGTCATCCACCCAGCAATTCATATACTGTATGCATATACTGTACAGTGGATTCAGAAAGTATTCAGACCTCTCTAATTCCTGCACTTTATTGTGTTGCAGATTTACTTTTAAATGGATACATTTGCCATTTTTGCACTATAATCAACACTCAATAATCCCTAATGATAAAGTGAAACATTTTATAAGAAGGGTTTGTAAATATGATAAATATTAAAAACTGAAAATTCTCATTCATGTAAGTATTTAGCTTCAGTAATTTGTAGAAGATACGTTGGCATAAATTGCAGCTTTGAGTCTTCCTGGGTAAGTCCTACAAGCTTTGCACACTTGGATTTGGGTAGTTTGTCATATTCTATTTGGCAGATCCTCTCAAGCTTCATTAAATTGGATGAAAAGTATCTGTAAATGGCCTTCCTCAGGTTTCTCTTATGATGTTCTATGGGGTTTAAAAGTCTGGGCTTTGGCTGAGCCACTCAAGGACACCCAGAGGCTTGTCCTGAAGCCACACCAGTGTTGTTTTGGCTGTGTGCTTCAGGTCATTGTCGTGCTGAAATGTGAAATATCACCCCAGTCTGTGGTTATGTGCACTCTGGTGCAGTTTTTCTTTAAGGACCTCTCTGCAGTTGGCTGCATTCATCCTTCCCTTAATTCTGAACAGTCTCCCTATACCTGCTACTGAGGAACATCCCATAGCATGATGCTGCCACTACGATACTTCACAGTAGGGATTGCATTAGACAGTTGATATGCAGTGCCTGGTCTTAGCCAGATATAGTGCTAGGAGTTCTGCTCAAAAAGTTCAATTATTGACTCATCAGACCACAGAATCTTTTCCCTCATGTTTTTAGATTTCCATTAGACTGGGCAGTCTAATGGTCTGGAATCCTACAGATTTTATTTTTTCTCCAGCCGTCTGGAGTTTTTTTGTTTTTTCTGTCCCCCCTGGCCATTGGACCTTACTCTTATTCTATGTTACTTAATATTGACTTATTTTATTTTCTTACTGTGTCTTTTATTTTTCTATTCTTTATTATGTAAAGCACTTTGAGCTACTTTTTGTATGAAAATGTGCTATATAAATAAATGTTGTTGTTGTTGTTTTAAATTCCAATTGGCAAACTCCAAGCAGGCTGTCATATGCATTTTACTCAAGAGTGGCTTCTGTCTGGCAACTGTACCATAAACACATGACTGATAGAGTACTGCTGAGATATTCATCCTTCTGGCAAGTTCTCCCATCTTAGCTGAGGACTCCAGAATCTTTGTTACAGTGACTTTTGGGTTCTTGATCAAGTTCCTGACTAAGGCCCATCTTTTTGGCTACTCAGACGGTTCCAAACTTCTGCCATTTCACAATTATTTAGGCCTGTGAACAATCAAAGCTTTAGAAAGGTGTTGTGATGTGAGATTTTACATATAACTTGATACATGTTTTGTATGTCTTTATTTATAATTTAGGCAAACCAAGTGGTGAGAGGTATTCATGTTTGCCTTCCCCCATCCCCCTTTTTACGACTGTCTCTTTGTAATTTTATGACAGGATTTGGGGGGATGTGTCTTAAACCAGTTTGATCTCCCACACAAAGCCAGGTTAGCTTAACATATGGTCTTGGGGGGGTTGAGGTGTTAAATGTACTATTTCTCTCATTGGTCTGAGATATGGCTGTTTGGAATTGGCTTGTCTCAGAGGCCTTTAAGTACCATGATGTCCTATTGGTTCTAGGAATTGGAGAGAACATCTATAAATGTACTTGCTCAACCACATTCTCTCTCTGACTGACCCACATATGATGAAGAAGCATCTCTCTCTCTAACCAACATATGATGGAAGAAGCATCTCTCTTGCTAACCTGAAATGATGAAGACAACACATTGAAAAGCACAGCTCAGCAGCCATATTGAACAGACATGTGGCTGAAAGCTGAGAACCAACGATGCCTTAACTAGAGACATTTTAAGTAACTGCAAGTCTGTGTGCCACCTGAATTACACATCACCATTTTATCAGGTTGTATGGTTGCCAATATTCAAATGTACTTTGCATTTTGTTATTATTTATGAATATTATCAGTAATACATTATTTTATGTGTAACTTAACTCCTGCTTGTCTTTTTACTACATCTAATTGCCTGAGGTTATAGATATAGAAGGGAAGGTGGGGATAAGTTATATAAAATAATATCTTATAAACAGTGGTAAGTCTGTGAGATTAGGTATTCTAAGGCTACATATTTAATAATACAATAGGGGAAAGTAGAGCAATACATATATTACTCTACCAAGATAAAACAAAAGGGATTTACAGTGGGATGCAAAAGTTTGGGCAACCTTGTTAATAGTCATTATTTTCCTGTATAAATCATTGGTTATTACGATAAAAAATGTCAGTTAAATATATCATATAGGAGACACACACAGTGTTATTTGAGAAGTGAAATGAAGTTTATTGGATTTACAGAAAGTGTGCAATAATTGTTCAAACAAAATCAGGCAGGTGCATAAATTTGGGCACCATTGTCATTTTATTGATTCCAAAACTTTTAGAACTAATTATTGGAACTCAAATTGGCTTGGTAAGCTGAGTGACCCCTGACCTGCATACACAGGTGAATCCTATAATGAGAAAGAGTATTTAAGGGGGTCAATTGTAAGTTTCCCTCCTCCTTTAATTTTCTCTGAAGAGTAGCAACTACTCTTAGCAAAACAACTCTCAAATGACCTGAAGACAAAGATTGTTCACCATCATGGATTAGGGGAAGGATACAGAAAGCTGTCCCAGAGATTTAAGCTGTCTGTTTCCACAGTTAGGAACATATTGAGGAAATGGAAGACCACAGGCTCAGTTCAAGTTAAGGCTCAAGTGGCAGACCAAGAAAGATTTCGGATAGACAGAAGCGACGAATGGTGAGAACAGTCAGAGTCAACCCACAGACCAGCACCAAAGACCTACAACATCATCTTGCAGCAGATGGAGTCACTGTGCATCTGTTCAACCATTCGGCGCACTTTACACAAGAAGATGCTGTATGCGAGAGTGATGCAGAGGAAGCCTTTTCTCCGCCCACAGCACAAACAGAGCCGCTTGAGGTATGCTCAAGCACATTTGGACAAGCCAGCTTCATTTTGGAATAAGGTGCTGTGGACTGATGAAACTAAAATTGAGTTATTTGGGCATAACAAGGGGTGTTATGCATGGAGGAAATAGAACACAGCATTCCAAGAAAAACACCTGCTACCTACAGTAAAATATGGTGGTGGTTCCATCATGCTGTGGGGCTGTGTGGCCAGTGCAGGAGCATGGGAATCTTGTCAAAGTTGAGGGACGCATGGATTCCACTCAGTATCAGCAGATTCTGGAGACCAATGTCCAGGAATCAGTGACAAAGCTGAAGCTGTGCCGGGGCTGGATCTTTCAACAAGACAACGACCCGAAACACTGCTCAAAATCCACTAAGGCATTCATGCAGAGGAACAAGTACAATGTTCTGGAATGGCCATCTCAGTCCCCAGACCTGAATATAATTGAAAATCTGTGGTGTGAGTTAAAGAGAGCTGTCCATGCTCGGAAGCCATCATACCTGAATGAACTAGAGATGTTTTGTAAAGAGGAATGGTCCAAAATACCTTCAACCACAATCCAGACTCTCATTGGAACCTACAGGAAGCGTTTAGAGGCTGTAATTTCTGCAAAAGGTGGATCTACTAAATATTGATTTCATTTCTTTTTTGTGGTGCCCAAATTTATGCACCTGCCTGATTTTGTTTGAACAATTATTGCACACTTTCTGTAAATCCAATAAACTTCATTTCACTTCTCAAATATCACTGTGTGTGTCTCCTATATGATATATTTAACTGACATTTTTTATCGTAACAACCAACGATTTATACAGGAAAATAATGACTATTAACAAGGTTGCCCAAACTTTTGCATCCCACTGTATATCCTTGCCCTGAACGACAATTTGATCAAGGAGTTCCTTGAATTTCATGGCTTGGTTTTTGTTGACATGCAGTGTGAATTGTGAAACTTTATATACAGAAGTGTGTAACTTTCAAAACAATGTGCTATGAATTTAGTTTGCCACAGGCCGACACCAATCTAGTTCTCGATAAATCTCAAGGATAATTAAAACAAGCAGGATGCTCCTGACCACAATCAGCAGTGCCACAGCAAAGGGTCTGAATATTAATATGAATAAGAGATTTCAGTTTTAGTTTTTTAATATCATTTGTAAACATTTCTGGAAACATGTTTTCACTTTTCATTATGGGTTGCCAAGTGTAGAGTGATGGGTAATAATGGCAAATTTACCCATTTAAAGTTAAATGTGCAACATAATAATGTGTGCAGAAAGTGAAGGGGTCTGAAAACTTTCAGATGCCAATGCATATTATGGACCATCATAACATAAGATACAATAGCCGTACTTCTCTATATAAAGTTTTCATACATTCTACTTTTAACAGTATTCCTCATATAATTTATTTATGAAAAAACTAGGGGGCTTTGCCCCCTACTCGCTTCACTTGCCACCACCCTGGCCTGCACTAAGTGCTAGCCTCTTTGCGGTTCTGCCAGTCACGTATGGGGATGTACAATTTAAACAAATTTTTATTTTCATAGGAATTGTTACATATGCATCTGCATCAACACAACATAAAACTGCCTGTGACTGAATTTTGTTTCTTTCTCTCTGTTTAATAAAATGACTTTTTCGAATGTTTGGCTCTGAGATTTGTTAATTGTCTTTGCAAAAGCTATTCTAAATGGAAACTGTTAATATTTTAATACGAATTGCATATCAAGATCTCCTTTGTTGTCTGATGTTATCTGTGGAAGATGTACTACATTACCTTTCTTGGATACACCCTTCTTTCTAAAGTAATTGGTGCGTTGTTAGACCAAACATTGTTAACAGTTGTAGATATTCTTTGGGATATGACAAAGTTGTTGTTTTCATCTTATGCACGATCACCAACAACTGTTTCAGCATAATCTATTGATACGCATTTAACCAATTTGCCGTGTGTCCGTTCGACATTTTTGGACTTATTTAACCAATTTGATGTGCAACCGATTGACATTTTTGCCGTTAATTTGTTTGACTTCCTCGTTTCTCGGTGCTAGGATTGCGCGTGTACTCATTTTTTATGTTGATAACCCTTCGTGATGAAATTATAAAACAAGATTTGGACATAATACGTCTTCTTTAATTGAGAACTTAAAGTCAGGAAAACGTTAAAATGTAAAAGCTGAGAGTGCAGGAAGTGTGTCTGACAAAAGCATTCATACGAATGAGAGTTAAGGTCTGTTTGAGAGGAGGGCGTGACTTGAAAAAATGTCAAAAGCATCATCTACAAATAGTCTTGTTGCGTCGAAGGATTTTTTTTATATAAATGAGAGATATATAACATAAACAGAGCAGAACAAAACAAAGTATTTTCCTTACTTCATTTCACCCTTTCATTGTGCTGTCTCTAGAAATACCAGGCCAGCTTGCAGCTGCACCTTGTCTATCTATCCCAAATTCTAATATAAATATGATTGTTGTCATGCTGTCTTCTTGCCTGCTATAGCAGCACTGCCATTTGAGATGCAGAAATTCTGAACAAGGTAAAACATTATGTGTGAACAAAAACTCTGCTTATGATCAAGAAACTGCACACCTTTCGAAGAGAAAGGTACCTGGTGAAGATGTTGATATAATCAGCTTTCACTTAAAATGTTCATTTAAAGACAGTATTCCTGAATTCTTAACACCATACATATTTGGTAAGGATTTTTGTCTTAATTACAATGTAACATGTCGTGTTGACAATCAATGTATTTTTTTTGAGAACGAGGTTGATGTTTTTGTAATTGACTATCTGAAAGAGCAAATTTTACTATGACAAGGCCTCCTGCTTGTATTTTTTTTCAGTTAGTTTTCAAATCAATTTGTGCAAAGCAAGATAATGCTTTAGCATCCTATTGCCAACTCTGTAATAATAAATTTGAAAAGAAAGGTGACAGAGTTTTCATCCATCCATCATCCAACCCGCTATATCCTAACTACAGGGTCATGGGGGTCTGCTGGAGCCAATCCCAGCCAACACAGGGCGCAAGGCAGGAAACAAACCCCGGGCAAGGCACCAGCCCACTGCAGGGCACACGCACACACCCATACACCAAGCACACACTAGGGACAATTTAGGATCGGCAATGCACCTAACCTGCATGTCTTTGGACGGTGGTAGGAAACCGGTGCACCAGGAGGAAACCCACGCAGACACGGGGAGAACATGCAAACTCCACGCAGGGAGGATCCGGGAAGCGAACCTAGGTCTCCTAACTGCGAGGCAGCAGTGCTACCCACTGTGCCGCCCCAGAATTTTCATGATATACTAATATTGAAAAGTTGCATTATTTTTGAATGGCTCTTGCATCCTAAAGTCATAATTTGAAAAAAAAAATTACAACTACAAATATATGCATTACTGATTATGCAGCAAGGCTCAGTTTACTGAGGTCCTTGAGAAGCAAAGCATTCTGGTGAGCAAGCTGAGATTCTAGCCTGTGTATGAAATAACATGCCTCTCAGTGAAGCAACACGGGACCATCTTCTCTAATTGCAGTCTAAATCCAGAGAAAGATGGCATGCTAGTTACACCAACAGAATGTAGGCTGGCTAATGATGGCATGAGACCGAATTTACAAAGATTACCATTTAACCTTTTCAGTACCTTGTACCTTGATTTCAGATGCAAATTTAGTTTACCACAAGTTAGGTTTGTATTGTTATAGTTGAAAGGGCCCTGAAAGGTCTTTATGATGTGAGACGTACAGTCAGTGCCACTGATTTGTAGTCACTAGGTGAACAGGCCCAATACAGCTTTTGGAACAGGAACAATGTAGGATGTTTTCCACTGCAGTGGCATTTTTGCAGCCTTATAAATAGACTGAACAGACAAAAGAGGACACCACAAAGTTAGTCAGCAAAGCTACAAGAGCTTAAGGTCCAACTCCATCTGGTCCCACACCACTCCCTGTGTGTAACCCCCACCATTGTTTCATTACTTGGTCATCAGTTATGGACCAAGTTCTTATTGATGATCAGAGGTGGACTCATCACTAGCCATTCCAGTTGAAGTAGTAGGATTTGGTTATTTAGTAGGTACAGTAGGTTTTACGGGGACTGGTCATTGGAAGAAGGTGGCAATGGGAGGGAAAAATCTATTAAAAATTGGTTCAGGGTGTCAGTCTTGTCCACATTCCCTTCTAGCACAAGCCCTGGATTTTCTGAGTTTAGTAATTATGTCCAGTCCATTCCAGACATCTTTCATGCTGGCAACACAGTGAGAATTACGTTTTCTGAATTCTTCAGTGCCTTTAGTATCATCCAGCCATCACTGTTAAGTGACGAGAACAGAGCTATGCAGAAGGATGAGCCTACGGTGTCCTGGATAATGGAAGACTGCAGTTTGTGAAAGCAAGGACTGTGCCTCTGCTCTGGATGTGAGCAACACTAGGAACAGTCCTGTCTGGTTTTCTATTCACTCTGTATACCTAAGACAACAGATATACATATAGATATACATATACATACATAAATATAACACCAGATCATTTCATTTTCAGGAATTCTCTGATGATTCTACACTTATAGGATGTATTGATAAGGAGGATGAGAACTTTGTTTTTTGGTGCAAAAAGAATTGTCTGCAACTTAACATCAGCAAAAGCAAGTAACTGGTTATAGACTTTTACTGTACCAATCAACCTCTACACCTGGTAACTATTCAGGAAGAAGATGTTGAGGTGGTGTACTTTACTATGCTTAGAGGGTCCATATCTCTATATAAGGAACTATATAAGAACGGGTAGAGTAGACTTTTCGTTTTTAGGAGACTGCATTCTTTTAATGTGGGTAGTGACACGTGTCACATATTTTACAAGTTTGATGGTCAATGCAATTTAATTTTCTATGGTGGTGTGCTGGGCCGGTAATATCACTTCAGGACAAGTGCAAAGAATCAACAAGCTAATTGAAAGAATAGGCTCAGTTATGGGACACACTCAACTCCCTGAAACAGTAGCAAAGGAGAGAATGAAGAAAGAAAAAAAAAAAAGTGTCAATATGAACAATGCTGCACATCCTCTCTATGACACACTAACATGGAGTACTTTTAGTCAATGATTTGTTCAGCAGAGGTGTGTCAAGAAACACCACTGAGGCTCCTGTATATCAATGGAAATAAGCCTTTATAACGCCTCACTGTGACTGTAACTGCCAAGTCAGAAGTTTCCTTTTTAGTCATTGTGGGGTGTGTGTATGTGTATATATATATATTTGTGTGTGTGTGTGTGTGTATATATTAAATACAGTATATATTAAGAATGATCATTGACACTGTGCCTTGTCCCCTGGTACAGTATCTGCCTTGGGAAAGACACATTTTTATACATCGTTCTTTTATACATCGTTCCATTGAGAAATTAAAGAAACATACCCTCAGATTGTCAAACACTCTTCTATACAGGCATTCTAATGTAAAACAAACAAAGCCTTGGATCACATAATGTAGGATCAGTTGCCGCCGGACCATGTAAAGCACTTTTTGCGCATTGATATGAGTCTTTAAAGCCAGTTTACTCACCTGTTGTTCGGTTCTCTCTTTGTCCCGGACCCTGCTATACTTCTCCCTGTGGCTGGATCCCCTTCAGAAAGACACCTACGGATTTCTTTCTTTCTTTCTTTCTGAGGCAGTCATTATTAAATTCACTACTGTTATAATAGACTATGACTTTCTGTGCCTGAGACCACAGAAATCAGGCAAATTAAAAAGATGAATGTGTCTTTTCAGCTGGTACACCTTGTCTTTAATGAAGTATTTATTTGGTTGCAGGTGTATCACTTTTCCTGGGGTTCAATAATTAAGATATATACATACATACAAAAAACTATTTTAATATATTGTATCTCTAAATTTGTTAATGCTCCTTGGGATGGTTTTTAAAAAAAAATCAGGCTGGTAGTAACGCTTTCAACATATTGTATGACCCTGAGCAATATAATATTTCTTCATTTGGTATACTGGAGTTTTCCACAGGGTTTTTTCAGCATTGATTCATAAATTGGGAGCATAACTGACAATAAGGTGTGGAAACAGGGGTGAGGTATTTGTTTTCTAATATACAAAATGAAATTACTATGTATTTTCATAAATTCTTATTTATCGTGGTAATGGAGAACAGCAACATGTTGGTCAGATATGTAAATTAGGATTTCACTGTACTTTGTACATTTGACGATACTAAAACTACTATGACAAGCCATTTATGAGGAATAAACCCTACAGGAAAATTAAACCTCAAAATCAAATATGTAGAGAAATGTTTAAAACAAATGTCAATGTGAACTGTGGTGTCTCAAAACTCTGCTATCTCCAATGTTCAGCCAGAAAATAAATGGATGAGTGAGACTTTGAAAATTGGTGCTTAAATACTTGTAATTTCCTATTAGATTCTCCTTCTATCTTATTTCAAATTGTAAAAGTAATCCTGCCAGACTTAGATATATTATTTATTTCTCTTCTGTCATTCAAACATATCCAACTGCAGACAAAATTCAGTGGTCCCCAAGGCCACCAGTGCTAAAACATCTCTATTTGCTAGAAAATAACAGAACAATTACATTCATTTAGCTACAAAGCTGTAAGGATAGGCGTGTGGGCTATAATCTGTATGCGAGAACCTAACAATTTAGTTTTTGTGCTAACCCTACAGGAGAGTGCCTCTTACTGACAGGGGACACACTTCACTGTTGATTAAACCTAGGTAGTTAAAGCACCGAAAACTGAAATCATTGAGTTAATTAAAAGATGCTGTGAGAACGGTTCTTTAACTTATAAATCATTCCACCAAAATGGATTCCCAGAAGGCTTTCTAGTCTTAACATCTATATGTGGCTGTAACATCCAGGGTGGATGTAATGGACTTCTGTTCCTAACAGGTTAAGGCTGACAGAAGAAAAGATTGTCATGAAACGATTCTCACCAGCTGAAAATATACCTTGCCAGGATGCCTCAACTTCAACAAATTCTGAAAATCTCAAAAAGAATCTCAGAAACAGTCAGGAAGAAAATGCATAAATCCTCTCCTCCTAGTGACAGAACACAAACCTTGTGGCAATAAAAAAATGTTTTGATCTGTCACCTCTGCTAATTTCAGGGGTTGACCATGTCTGTATAAGCAAGAAAAAATGTTAAAAAATATAATTTCAGCAAATAGTCAATAGAATAAACTGATATACTGTTAGGAAATTATTAATTAATTATTAGTGAAACAAAATAAAATGAAAGTTAAGCAGGTCTTGAATTTCTGCACAGAATTGCAAGTGTCAGGCTTACCTTTTAAAAATCCTGCATAGTTTAATTGAATAAAACAGAAAAATCAAGCTGTGTTTTTAAAACTGCCACTTTAATGTCATTCTAGAAGCTGTTGAGGAATAAAACTATACAATTCATACATGCTTTGAGAGTCTGATGATGTGACCAATCAGCTGTCAGATCAGTGACTGGACGGATTGTTGGCTTTTTAATACAGTCTGTGATGGACATCTGGGATAGATTATCATCTCTCCTGGGATGGACCTGGTTTTCTTGATTGGCCAGGAGGCGCTCCCCATCTCAGCCATTAGGTGGACATGCCATGCCAAATTGGAAGGACAAGTCACAAATGGATGGACTGGCATCCTGGTGGGGCTGGACAGAAGACCCTTGCCAGGAGGCCAATGTGGCATGGACTAACATGGGGAGACAGCCTTCAAAGACTGTATGCTCCACCAGTGTCCTGGGTGGGAGCATTCCATGGCTGGTGTTCTCAAACACACACCCAGAGGGCGTTCTGGGAATTGTAGTCCCATAGGTACCACCAAATGGGAGTTGCAGGGAATTACTGTCCCTACTTTGAACACTGGGAGTACTCCCGGTCCTGCATAAAAGGAGTTTCCTTATCCTTGGAATGTTACGCAAATATCTACAGTTGTCCATCCAACCATCCAACTTATAACTGCTGTATCCAGTTCACAGTTACTGAGAGTTTATACCTATACCAGCAGCACTGGGACATGATGCAGTACAGGATGGGTTGCCAACCTTGCACAAACCTGTCTACACATATTTCCAAAATAAAAGGATTATTACTGTTTCAAAATGTCCACACTGGCCAAACATTCTAGAATGTTCTGAAGTACAACACAATTCTCTGTATTAACAGAAGCACATAAGTTCAGAAACAAGTAATTAGCAGGGCTACTGAAAAGGCAAAATGAATTCCTGAAAATGTGAGGTTCATTTCTATGGTGGGGTTTTGCAACCAAAGTAATGTTTATTAGTGTAACAGCTACAATGTTAGTAAAACACATACAACATGTCTAATGGCATGCTGTCTCCAAGTATTGGTAATTTCTGCATTTATATTCTCTCCAGTTCCAATTCTGTATTAATACAGAGGCATAAGCAATCACAAAGTCTCATCATTTATTTGAGGTGGCTTGAAAACAAGTTTGAATTCACAAAGGTAGAAAAATCTAAAATAGAGGAAAAGATTTGGAAAATGTAACTGAACAGGGGCAATCAGAGGCAGCTGTCCCTCACTGGATCTCCGTGGGTCATTTAGTGCACCTTTATGTACACACGACATAAAAGGAGTCTGAGCAGTATAGGAAGGGAATGGTGACAAGAAAGGAAAGAATAGAGAGACTGAGCCAGTAGAAAGGAGGGAAGGCAATCTAGAAGAGGCTCTGTGGGGAGAGAGAGGCATGGCACTCCAGGGGCAGATCACTCCTGCTAAGCATCCAGGGAGCAGGAGCAGCCAAAGGCCTACAGATGCCTGATGGTGTTGGGACGCTGGGACTGGGCCTTATGTGTCCCAGTGGGAGACCAACTGAAGTGACTGGGATAAGAGCTGTTTTAAAGGATGATCATGATTGCCAGTATCTCAGTTCAGCTGAGAAGACCCAAAGGGTGTGTAGGAGAGAAGAGTGACAAGGACATACTGAGTTTGCAGGAGAGAGAAAGAAAAAGGTTTGAGAAAGAGAGGCAGAGCAATTAGAAGGAAAATTAAGGAAGACAAGTGAGTTGCAGAAAAGGGAAGTAAGATCAGAAATGTAAGCAGGTGCATCGGACAAAAGGCATGGCTATCGTGAAGAAGCCCTGTGGCAAGTGAGAGAAATGGTGTTCCTGCTGAGAATCAAGTGAGCAGAAGCAGGAAAAGGGCTTTAAGGGATCATACTGTGGATGCCTGGGATGGTGGCAGGATGATGCATCCCAGCAGTGATCGCACATTGTGGCTTCTCAGCCATGCTGCAGAGACCTGATGGGTGAGCAGGGCAAAGACAGGAGGAAAGAAGGCATTGAGGCTCCGGGAACCCAATTATAACCCCTTGTTCGATTTTAACCCTTGTATGGGTTAACTTATTTATTGATGACTGATTTTAACTCACATTATGAGCACATATTTTTTCTGTATTCTTTATTGGGTACTCATTTTAAGAAGAAATGAAATGCACTCATTTATTTGGACAATGACTTATTTACATGAATAAACTGTACTAAGAACTTTCGTTGCACCAATCTTGTTGTTGTATGTCCTTATCGTGTTAGTTCATCCTGGTCATGACTATTAATGTCAAGAAGATGCCAAGGCTGCAGGCTCCTGGGCATCACACTCCTTCATATACTGCTGTAAACATAAATCTCACAAGAGCAAATGCCAAAAACATGACAAAGTGATTTTTCTGGTAGAAATATTGAATTGTTACAAGAGTCTGTGTAACTGAGAAACCCCATAATTATCTTGATGTTCAGTGATTCATGTGACAATGACTATGTTTGAAGATTTAGTATTATTTTCAGCTACTAGAAAGAAAACATCAGTGAATAAATTTAGTGCATGCACATGTCCATGATAGTCATATCATTCTTTACACACCCCCCAAGCCAATAAAATCTAACTATTCATTATTACAGTAAGGAAAATCCCCCTCTCTGTCACACTAGAAATTTAAGCCCTTAATGGGAAACAGATCAGAAGATGCCAAGATTTCAGAGTTGACTGTCATAATAAAAGTAAATTTATAACTAATATACCTCACTTTCGATGACAATGATTATGTGAATAGCGTTAAAGTTAATAACAACACATTACACTGGGAATTGTGATATTGTGGTACCTGAGCCATGCCGTGATTAGAATTTTTTTTCTGTAATTGCTGAGTTTCAACTTAGTTGAGCTTGAGGTTTAAAACTGGATGCATGGGACAGTGAAAGTCACCTACAACATTATTTAAAGAGGCTCTAAACTATGGGAAAGGCAAAAGAGTAACGAGTGAAGACATGGTTACACATGCTTGAAATTTGAAACATGAACTTGAGCAAAAGGGGATGAAAGGGCAAAGCAGGAATCTGTGTCAAGAAATAGTGGAAAGTTTAGGCTCAAGTGAATCATAACTAAATACAAAATGTTAAATTAATATATGGAATAAAAAAAGTTAGTTACATAATTGGCTTAATACAGAATAAGCCTCAAGGGAGGACACCAAGCCACTGGAGACAACACTGGCAACAACAGCAAAGCTTAGGACAAAAAATGTCAGTCAGACTACTGGTTGGCTAATTACAACGAGCAACTTTAAGGTTCGCCTGTTTCATAAACCCTCTGTTTACCCTTCCATGCTTTAAACTGGGAATGCACTGTGCAATTCTGGCAAAATTCTAAGTCTGATTTGTCACCATCAAATTACCTGAAATTTACTGCTCAGCAACCACAGTCACGTTCATTTTTACCTTTTTGATATCAAAAGGCTATCATTTCAACGGCCAATGACAAAACTTAACTGGATGTATCCGAAATAAACATGCCCACTCTCTGTAAAACAAACAGAAAGTACTGTCCGCACCTTCCCTTCCCAACTACCCATGTCGAGTTATGCCTTTCTCTTGTCTTTGTAGTTGTAGAGCACGGTACAAAAAGAGTCAGCTTTCTTTATTGACATTTTGAGAAGCGTGTAGCCATATTGGTTTTTTTGAATGGGTAAACTTTATTGCAAAATGTCATTCCATTAAAGGATACTACATAAGAAACAACAAGAACTAAACAACTATAAATAAGAAACATTTTTTAACATTATAACTAGAGCACAAAGGCTTCTAACTTTATACTTGAGCACAAGACTTCCAACTTCTTAAATATATTTATAAAAATGTAACAGGTCAGGTAAACTACCCTTAACTATAGGTAAAAGTCCAGAGGGTCCACAAAGCATAGTATCCAGGATTTGAATTTCTAACAAAGAATATTCATATTGTTATTTACCAGGCTGATGGGTTTCGGAACTCTACCCCTTCATCAAGGCTGGACAAGCTGGAAACTAAAAATAAATCATTTTCTCATCTCAAAACACAGAAAAAATACATACTCAGAAAGGGATATTTACAAAAATACTAATGGGCACACCAGAATCTTTTAACTAGTTAGTGCCATTTAAATAGTGGAGATGTCTGTGATTTTAAATTGCAGATGCCTTGCCTGAGAAGTGTTACAATATCTTGTATTTCTGGTAGGTTTACTGCTCAAGTAAATGTCACATTCTCAGCCGGACTACCATAACTACCACATAGATGGACTGCCAGATTGTGCAATTAGACTGCTTCAGCTCATTCAAAATGCAGCTTTTGCCAATGTCTATAGTTAAATAACATTTGTAAACCACTCTCTTCTTAATATCTATTTCACAGCCCATCAGATGTAATATGAAATAAAGTCAAAAAACAAATGTCTGTTGGCCAACAAGTACATCAGCCCCAGCGTAACTTCAGAGGGCTGTCAAAATATTTATACCACTCAAGTCTTGTCAGTTAACATTCAAGGGGTATTTCATTACGCCACTATTAAGCAACAGCATATTTACTAACTCCTAGAAACACAGTGGTGGGATGGTATTCCCAGCACAAAAAGAAATTTAAGTTCCAACTCTAGTATTTGAAAAGAACTAAAGAATAATCTTTACACGGTTTATGTAGCTTCTTATGTCTGACCTACTGTCATGGATTTTTTGTAATTGTTTCCACGACTCGCTATATAATTACTTGTATATTTCAGTATTCTAAGAAAAATGTTTCAATAACTATTTGTGCAATTACCTTTATTCATCATCATCTTTAGCAGTTTAGCTGCTATATTCCAGGTTTGCTGAGAATACCAGCATATCTCTCAAATCCTTCACTCAATGAGGTCTGGGTCATCCTTTGTGGCGAGATCCATTCATATAATCTTTCTCCACATTTTTTCCACTACCTTATTTCCTCTACCTCCATCTTGGCATACGTACTGCATTCGTTCAGTCATCCTTGTTTTGAGTTCCACATGCCCAGAACAACTTACGAGTAAGTCAGTTACTCCTCAGCAGAACCCATATCATCTCCACACCTAGCCTTAACTTCACATTCGTCTTCCATTCACTCCACGACACTCCACATATCCACCTGATCACTCTCACCTTACATCAGTTATATCTATTGTCTGTAAAACACTACTCTTCATGCAGCTTTCATGAACTTTTCCCTCCAATGCTAGAGAGGTTACTTTATAGGGCTGTGTATTGGCAAGAATTTTGCGATACAATGCATATCATAATACAGGGGTTACGATTCAATATATTGCAATACTATAAGCAAGGTGATATATTATTTTTTTTTTAAATCTAATTTTAGGAAAACTATCATAGTATAAAGAACACACCACTATATGCATAAAATCTGAGTTAAAAAATACTTTTTTATGCAATCAGAACAGTGGTATCTGCAACTGCATTTATCATAGTCTCTATAACTTTCAGATATCATAGCAATACCTTTTGTGCAATCTGAGGAAAGGAATTAATATGCTCCTATATCACTAAAAAATCACCGTACTTTTTGATCCTGCTTTAAAGGTTCACAGTATGCTACACTATGTTTCAAGTAGTTTATAAGAAAATGCATAACATCATAGCACTGTAATCTGAACAAAGAAATTAACATTTGTTTACAGTATATCAGTAAAAAATAAAAGCGCTTGCAGGATTCTTTAGTTAAACAAATTGAGTAACTAAAAAAAAATCAAACAGTATTACATATAAATTCAGACAGTATACAGTATATATTCAATTCTGCTTTAAAGGTTCACATTCTATTCTATGTAGGTCATTTTTTAATTTTTCAATCTCAAGTGGTTAATAAAAGAAAATGCATTGTCCCTGTAACATCCAACATCATAACACTATATTTTCTGCAATCTCAAAAAAGGAACTACATCTGCCTATATCAGTGAAAATTAAACGTGCTTGCAGGATTCCTAAAGAAAATATTAAACAAATGTAAGAAAATACAAATATATTGATAGTTAACATTTTCAGATGTTAAACTTGGATTGCACATGTTATTACAGTTTGTATGTATGTCAGTGCGTATTTTTTTAATGTCAAGGTTTTTGTAGAGGAAGAGCTAGTCAACATGCTCAGCTTTTAGAACACTTCTCTGTGGTAACAATCTCTTGCGGCGGAGCTGAGAGATTCCAGTACCTTAATTTTTACCTCCTCGTACAACTTGGGCACAGCAATGTCAGTGATGTGTTGTCAGGAGGGTATGATATAACGAGGCTCCATTGTATTCACTATATTTTGGGGGGCTTCATTCTCTATAACACTCAGAGGGTGCATATCTTGCAAATGAAATAGAGTATTGACTGAGTTCTTTTGTTTGCTTGATTTGAGGTCTGTTTACGAACTTCGATGTGTGAACTTGTTCCAAAGTGAGTTGAGAGGGACCCACTTTTGTAACGCTTGCCATTTGCTGCTCCTTTATCTGTACATCAGAATGGTGTCTTGCTAAGTGTGCTCTCAGATTCGTTGTGTTCCCTGAATATTTGATTTTGGCATGGCACAATTTGCAGACGGCATGGTTCTTGTCAATCTCCTTGGCGCCTTCTTTATTGTGAAAGCCAAAATGAGCCCACAATTCTGCTTTGTACGCTGCAGGAGATGGTCTATCTCCTCTGGATTCAGCCATCGGTTGTTGTGTTACTAGTCAGCTCAGTTTGTCATTGCACAATTCACATTGTGTGCCAGTTGCACTCGCCTGAGCATTGAAAGCCTACATACGTCAACCCTTATGCCATTTCCTGTCTCAATTTATGTTGTTACGTTAGCTGCTATCTTACAATCGGGGATTTAAATACAAAATTAACTGTGTGCCTTGAATCTTTGAATGTAAAGTAGTAATTAAAAATCGATACTATGTTTTTGAGAATCGATGCACTATCAAAAAACATAATATTGCAATACTGAAGTGTATCGATATTTTTTTACACCCCTATTACTTTAAAAGTCAGAATACTTGACAACTTCTGGAATTGTCTTCCATGTTTCCTCACTATCACTGTTATGCCTCACTTAAGCTGCACATTTTTCTTACTTTCTCCAAAACAATTCCACGGCCGATACCTAAATTTACACTTACTACATTAGCATTCAACACCCCTTTCACACACTTTCTTAAAAAAATGTTACACTTGCTGCCTGCAGATTTCCCTTCACACCACATCATTTATGCACCCACTTCTGACAACCCGTGCCACCTATTCTTAGATTCAAATTGTTTTTTTTAAGCTGTTTTAAGCTTTTTGGTTTTAAAGCGGTAGCTACCCAAATTATAAGGGATCTGGATTTGATTCCAGCTCACTGTCTGTGTGGAATTTTCCTGTCCTCCTGATGTTATTACTTACCTACAAAGATGTGGAGGTTGGGTTCAAAGGCAATTATTATAGTGGATGCTAGTTGTTACTATAATATGGCACCTCCAAATAAAATACTAAGGCAAAGAACTAAGTTGGTTACAGGTAAATTTTACACAAATGTATGAAAATTGCTCTTCACACAAAGAACTATATAATGTTTATACAGGAGTAATGCAAGAACCTTCACATCATAATTTGATTGTATTTAGTAAAAACTGGGTGAATAGGTCTGATGAGCTATGCTGAGCTGAGTTGCCAGTTCTTTGTTCTTTAAAATAAGTCACTGTTACAGTGTGTGTGTGTGTGTGTGTGTGTGTAAGGTACACTGGGAAGGCCAGCTGTCAAATCCATGACTGTTTTTCCCCACTCAATACTGAAAAACTGGGTTACTGAAGTAGTGGATAGATGGATGTTTTTCCTTAAACTTTAACATTCTTAATGAATGATATACTAGGAGTAGGCAGTATGGCCAAATATATAAAAAATAGGGTTGCTTCAATAGTGAAATATTTTAAAACATTTACATTTAGGAGAAAACATCTATAATATCGATTACACTGAATTACAAGGCCTTGCCATCATATATGGTTTTGACATTAAGAATATATTTTCTATTACTTTTAATTCTCATTTATGATATATTGTTATTACAATATATGTTCAAAAATCAGTCTGATATTAATGCTTTCCATGTAGAAGGTTTGCTGAGACAACACTTCATTGTGCAGGACGGTTGATTTTCCATATAATGTGATCCCACATCATTAGGGAAAAAGCTCTACACATTTTAATAGTTTGGGACAGCATGTCACATAGGCTAAAATTATTCAAAACATATGATTTACTTTACTTCTTTAATTTTTTTAATCATGATTTATTGCCCAGAGGAGTAGGGCGAAGGACTGTAGCACATCAGAGTGACAACTTAAATAAAGGTGCAAAAAAATATATAAACATACGCAAATAATAATAAAGAATTCAAGCACACATAGTAATTTACTAAAACACCTTAACAAAAAGCAACACATTTTAGATTCCCTCTCTCTCTCTCCCTGACAGGCTTAATCAATAAAAAAAGTTGTTTTTTTAAGCATGTAAAATACTGAATTTCACATCTGAATTAGACAAACTGAAACAGGCAGATCTGTAGTAAGTGATTAAAATTCTGCACTCTGCAGTGAAAGCTGCATTTCTCCCTTAACTCTATTGTATAATTCATGGACTGTTGATTTACTGATGTATTTTTCAACCAGGCATTGTACTGGAAGTTAAATGCATGGATCCCATCTTTAACAGTTGCCTTTTCTACTGTGTGATAAGGGAGTCAAAAAATTGAGTCAAAAATGGGTAATAGCATTGGTGCAGGCCTTCCATGTGACACTATCTTCTATGTATTTTGCTTGCTTTGCAAATAAAAACTTTATGTCTGACAGATCCTCTGATGAGCCTCCATGTGAAGAGTTCATGCTGATGTTCAGTGTAACATACTGTACAGGATGTGCAGTCTTTAAATGTACTAGTAAATGAATTTATTGCTTTTTCTTAATACTTTTTACTGCTCAGCTAACAAATGGCAGTACTGAGATTAGCCACCTCACTGCATTCATTCAGTTTAAAACTGAAAAAATGCTGAACATGTGCCAGTTTTTTTTGGACACATCATCATGCATTTGGCAGCAAAAGATAGCATGCTCTGGTGTCGTCACCGGAATCTTATTTTCTTATTCATGTGTGAGTTGGATCCCAGCAATGCTTTAAGATCCAGAATCTTTTATTTCTAATCTGCATACAGTAATTTTGAAGGTCGTTTATAGTTGTTAAAGAAAAAATAAAGCCTGAATTCCAATTATCTTAGTAGAGAACAAAACTGTCAATAAAAAAAGCAAAATACGAAATCATTAGATGATACACACTTGAACCAACAGACGTTCGGCTTACTCATGCCAAGCAAAAACAGGACAATACATGGATTTCTGTCTGACCTTACTCTCTGTTGACAGCTGACAGCTTCAAACACCCATACGTTGTCAAACCTGCTTAAATAAATGCAGATGTGCATTAGGCCAGAAGGACTTGCCAATCACGTTTTTCCACACATCACTCTGGCTAATATTCTTAATGGAGTAGGTACTACCTATAGTCGATATACAAGCCCATACACAAGACATTAGTTTTTATTCCAGTGTAATAGTGTCTTAAAGGTAATTTCCTGTTTTCTTTCTGCATGTATAGATTTACACATTTTGTGATATAATGTGTTTTATGTTTAACTCTTTGATTGCTGAATATTTTTCCCAAAAAAACGATGGTTTCACACAGAAATCAACATAAAATGTCTGTTGCTGCATGCTGTGGCTGCCAGTTTGCCAAGAATGAGCGACAGGCTTTCTGCCAGGCTGTGTTTGCGTGGCTGTGACAGCAGCAGCGGTGGTCATGGTCACAGTGCTTTACAATCTGATTGTTAAGTGGCAGTCCTCCCTGGCAAACATTGTCAGTACCACTACTAGCTGGGGACTGATCCGCTGAAGCTGGAACCTCACATTCATTTTCGAACACTTGTATCAAAATCTGAGTCTGACAAGTCATAGTCCAGTTCAGAGATAATAGGCAAGACATCGTCCAGAGTATTTTGCTTTTCGCATTCACTTTGATTTCTTGCCAGATGTCACTGCCATTTTTGCCATTGTGTGTGCCTTGCTACTCACATGAGTGCAGGGAATCTCAATCAAACCAATGAATCTAACTTTCCTTCTAGCAACGAGAGTCCAACGTAACGGTTGGTTTTGTCACAGTTTACAGTTGATTACCACCAACTCCTCCTTTTGACAAAAGTTGACATCACCAATTTTTTGTATACCAGTGAAACATTTTTTTTCAAAATTCACACTGCAAGAAGAATCATATCCTTGTATTCCAGATCAACCAATACATTACTCACTCCTATGATATACAGCTAGCTAAAATGTGGTTATAATAATACTTTAATCACTGCCTTTGCATTTGCTCTTATGGCCTTGTGATTTGTAAAACAGTTTGAAAAAATGTGTGCCAATTTAAATAAAGTGAGAAAAGCAGTTTTGACAGGTTTAGTTTCAATGCTGAAAAATGCCAAAAAAATCCAAAAATAGGTATTTGTATCGGTCCATAAAGAAGGACTGAAAAATCAAAAATCAATATGCTCTTAGTTTTCTTAAAACCTGCACATATTGCATAAAGTCATGATTCATAAGACAAACAAAGGATAAATGAGGGCAGCATCCTCTTTGTGTGTGTGCTGAGCTTGAATTAATCACCACCTGCACCCCCAATGCCCACACCATGTGCACAACAGCCACCTCTAAAGCACTGTGTGTCCTTGTCTGCCAGAACTCTTGTATTTGTGCTCATCGCTACTTTGCATATGTGTCTCGATTCTTTGGTTATTTTTCAGCACAGTTCAGCTTTTATCTATTTCTTTTTTGTTCAGTCAAATACCCTCTGAATGCATGATTGGACAAAAGAGGTTCTGACATGGTCATACGATCATGTGGAATGTAAGGGCACAGTGAAAACAAAATTTAAATAATCCCAGTATGAAAAGCATGAAGCTAAGGAAAATGTTGTTGTTCTATTACATAAAACTAAGATAATAGCAATACTGGTCATTATTATGTAAGTTATCAGGTCATCTACTGTATTCATATAGTGAATGTTGTGGCAACAAACAAAAGGCCAGGAAACAGTGAAGCACAGAGCTCTACTGGAGGGCACAGTCATCACACACCCAAGTTCATTCACAGACGGCTAATACAATTTCCAGTCAGTTTTCAGATTTTTTGGACTGTGCACGGTCTAGTGATTGTGTATGCCGTTAATAGCCTTATACATATGTTCATTGACTGGCTGCTGCATAGCGACATCCAATAAATTCATTACTTTACAAAGCAATTATTACAAAGAAGAAGATTAGGAACATAATCTCAAACCCGCAGTGGCAGTGGTATCTGAGCACATATCAGAGTACAAAACAGGAGTGAGCTTTAATAACAGTACTAAGTTGAAATAAAAAGAAAAAAAAGGAAAAACAAAATAATGTTTTGTTAATATATAATATAATCTTTAAATGTTTGGCTCATCTTGGATATTGCGTTATATTACTATTAATAATCATACATTAGTATAAACAAAAAAAGAGCTTCAAAGAAAGTGAGGACAATGCTGGTGGTGGGAGATTTGGCTTTTTCTGTAGACCTCTCTAATGACATAACTGTGGCTGGAAGTCATATTTGGAAATGGAAAAACGATGGAGAAGCCTTGTGTGCTTAAATGTGCCGTCGCTTAGCAGCCAGATACCAGGGAGCTCATTACGAAATAAGAGATGTGGCATCAAATATGGTTAACCAAAGAGAATCAAAATTCCTCACTCCTGGTTTTTTGCTGTTGCGTGTGAATCAATCCACAGCAACATGACTAGTTAAACATAATAGAAACTGGTTCTGTATAGAAAATGTGCTCACTTCCAGTCTGGCTCAAATCTATTCCAGTAGTAAAACGCTGACACCCCCCACATGGACACCAAAGGAACAACAATTTTGCTCAGCTGGGAGAAGAAATTATTGGATCTGTACTTTTGGTGCCACCTTGTGTCTAAAAATATTATGGCAAGAGAAAAAAACAATTTGGGTTCAACATTTAAGATAGATAGATAGATAGATAGATAGATAGATAGATAGATAGATAGATATGAGAAAGGCACCATTTAGTAGATAGATAGATAGATAGATAGATAGATAGATAGATAGATAGATAGATAGATAGATAGATAGATAGATAGATAGATATTGCATTATAACTATCAGGGGACACAAATAATCTGAAGTTTACTAACCATTAATCACACTGTAAAGTGTTTTAGTGTGAAAGTGTGGCAGACATATATTCTTTACGCTTCAGTCACAAAAAGACAATGGCAAAACTCAGCAAAATACTACCGAAGTGCCCTTGCTGCTATATGCTATAAGGTAAAGGTTATAATGTTTGAAAAAGATCGGGGAGTTTTGTTAATTTCTGAATTCCAAAAACTGAACACCATTGATAATAAATAATCTACTTCAACCCCACAGACAGTCACACGCCTTATACCATCTCAAAGAGATACACTATTATTGTTTTATGTGCGAGACTCTGTATGGCCTCCAGGCGGCCAGATTCTGTGCAACGAATGACAGATTTATTTAGAGTCATATGGCATCTAACGCCCAAGGTGACAGATGCACCATATACAACCCAAATATATATTCCAGGCAGCTCTACCATTTCTTCCTTTCAGGTGACCTACCTGCGCCTGCACCATTCTGACATCTGTTCAAGTTCAGTCAGTAAGAAAAAAGCCCTGAAGGGCTCAGCCAGTCCCCAGGTTCAAGATCCAGAGAGGGTCATTTTCTCTTAAAGTCCAGTTTTTGAGATCCAACAAAAAAGTAAATGACAAAAAAAAAAAAAAAACAAGTGGCTGATAAAAACATAAATCCCCCAGAACAAGAGGACACTGGAAACGACGGGCAATGACCTCGACAAAGAATACACTGTCCGCAACAGGATCACAGAAGCGTCTGAGGACAGGCTCACGGCTATAATCCACTTGTGTCTAGGCTACTGAGCACATGGCAGGCCAGCAGTAGTGCAGAAAGGGGCTGGGGTGGGGAGAACGAGAGATCATTCAACCTTGCAGCAGAAAGTTAACATGCCCAAGAATCAGCTGCCACCAGATTTAGAAAGTCTAGCAGTAATGTGTGAAAATTTGAGTTTAAAGAAAAGAATAGCATGTCACTAGATATTAAAGCATAAACTGAATGAGCTATACATTTCACGTGTGGTCTTCAGCATAGGAAAAAGAACTAAAAGAGCAGCTGCAGAAACAGTCTGTGTAAGCAACTTCATATACTAGCTTGCTTTTCCTCTGTGCCCACATGATGACTGTGCACCGACCTTTAATGCAAGTGCATCCAAAATGCCATCAGGCCACTGCACTCCATTTTTAAACCTCAATAATTCAAACAGACAGGGAGCTGTTAATCCTCATTACCATCAAACAAATGCATCCACGTCTAATCCACCTGTGTCTCTTTCTACTTGTCAAACCTCTGACACTTCACAAGCATTATAAGTGCAAATAAGAAAAACATGAGGGGTGTATTTATACAGCAAAGACTGCCAGCTTACTCCAGATTGCTATATCCAATGATGAGCGTCTGTCCTATCAATTACAGGCACAGGCACAGTGGCACACACAAAACTTTCTTTGCACATACAAAAGGCCACACTTGGGTAGAACTCCAGTTCCTCAAAAGCCACATTTGCTAACATTTCTGGGCAATTTATAAGGTACAGCCTTGTTTTTAGAAATGCAGGAGGAAACTCTTATGAGTACAGGAAGACATAAATACTATTAGCTCTGCCACAAAGCCACACACACCTGCACTATAAATAACCACACAGAGCGACTCTCATAGTTATGAGCAAGGTTCAGCAAGCTTTATCTGTAGACAAGTACATTCACCCAGGCCATCATTATTAAATATAAGTGAGCACAAGTGTTCTAATACTACTAACATTTACTGTGAAAGACATTATGATGTAGGAAAGTAGTCATCTTAGTTCTACATAGGTGACTATAGAAAACTGTATGAGGTGTTAAGGCTTAGGACTTCAAACCCTGAGGTTGTGGGTTCATATACCACTACTGACACTGTGTGACCCTAAGCAAGTCCCTTTGAAATTCCTGTGATCCAATTGGACAGCCAAAAGAAATGGAATCAATTGTATCACAAATGTTGTAAGTTGCCCTGGATAAAGCGTCAGCCATATAAGTGAATGTAAATGTAATGAAGACGTAACATGAAGTAAAGTTGGAAAGACCAGAGAAGAGAATGATCAGGTGGATGTCTGGAGGATCACGAAATGAGAGTAAAATAAAAGTTCAGAGAAGGAGCTGGTGTATACTAGATGCAACATGTGATGTGGTCAAGAGAATGTGAATTTCCCCTTGGGGATTAATAAAGTATCTATCTATCTATCTATCTATCTATCTATCTATCTATCTATCTATCTGAAGCAGACTGAGGTGGTTTGGTCATGTGGAGCAAAAAGGCAGTGGATGACTGGGTCAAGTGGTGTACCAACATGGAGTCAGTGAGAATGAGGCCCAGAAGAATGTTGGTTGACCAAAAAAAAAAAAATACCCTAAAGAAAGCTCAGGATGTACCCAGAAATGGGCTCTTAAACTGGTGATGCTAAAAATGAAAAAACACTACAATCACTTCTTCAGCAGCATGACACAATAAGCGCAACTGATCAACTGGCAATCTTTAGTGACTTTCATATACAGCTATGTCATTCATTCAGAATCCGTATTACACTATGCAAAATCATGATGAGCACTACGAATCAGACATTATGCTATTTTCATGATTTACAGTATTAAGCATTATTCATAAACTGCCCTTTATGGAAGGCATCTATTATTTTTTTCATGACAAACTTTTTGCATTGAGCAATATTACTCATTCAAACTTTATTGTACTGGGTCAGTCAAAGAAAATATTACATATCCATCATTCAGAACAATATAATTTACAGCAAGGATGTTGAAGCAATCATATAGAATAATGTGTATAATCCATCGTTTTCACAACCTGCTAATCCATGGCAGGGGGTCACGGGGCAGAGGGAACCTATCCATGAATTCATCAGGAACAAGGCAAGGACAACACCTACACAGGGTGAAATGCACACAATGATTTAAAAACATTTTTACAGCGAATTTTTCATACTAAGCACTTCCAGTATTCACCTTCTGTATGTCTTGCCTTGAGGGTTCAAATGTTGAAGAAACATGCAATGGGGTGTCTTTCATCCTAAGCGCCATGAGATTATTTTTATTGTGTCCATTTCCTCACTATCACACACAACATCTTGTTGACTGTATTATTAATCAATTGTTACACGGTGTGTTTCAAAGCGGAAATTATAAATCAGTTATTGAGTGCCTTTCATGATGACCATTGCCAAGTGTTAAGTCTAAATACTCTACGTAGCTTGCTGTTAAAAACACTATAAATCAATCATAAATTAATCTAACGACTTTCTAAAGTAAATAATATTAATCAGTCATCACTCTTTATAGATTTTTTTTTATAGTGAGCAACACCAATCATTCAGTTTCATAATTTTACTGATTCTACAATACAAGTCAATGGTAATCAGGCTTGGTTTTAAAAACGTACCGTTTATAGAGAAGGTTTTCAAGTTCAGTACTGGGCTTCAGGTTTCACGTCAAACAATTTCTTCTTTTATTTGGACTCCTTTCTCAATTAAGCAAGTGGTTATTTCCCAGTTTCTATGTTTATTTTTATCACTCAAGAAATCACAAACTGGACATACTAAATTTTGATAGACAGAAGCAAATGTGTATGTGTGTTAAATAGGTAAGAATTATCTTTTTACACTTTTTAATATTTTGCTCATATTTAATGATTTGCTATTTAAGCCATTATGTACTACTAAGCTCACAAGTTGGTGACAGTGAAATGGCTGTCCTTTAGCATTCTGTGTAATTTGCAATTGAATTGTATTTGCTCTCCTTAACATTACTTGTCAGTAGCTGAATACAATTAATTAATTTATTTATTACAAAAAAGTAAATTAACAAAAAAATAACAACATAGTTAAGCATTACAGAACATAGCATAAAAACGCAAATATTTCATAATTTCTAAGAGGTAACAATGACTCACTGATTATGAAATTGTTTTTAACTAATGCCTGCAACTGCAGTGGGCTCCCAGGTCTGAACTTGAGAACTGAAACCACCGGTTTATATTTAACATCCTTCATTGTGCATATTACCAATCATGACTGGACTAACGTTTTTCTGATATTTTAATATATTACATTTAAATTAAATTTACTTTTGACTGTTTATACTTGGGTGTATTCTGTTCACTTGTGGCGGTTAGGCTGCTATAATACTATGATTTCTCCTTTGAATCAATAAAGTATCTGTCTATCTACACAGCTAGTCAATGAGAGTACTGATATTATGTCTTTCTTTAAGGAATCAGCATCATTAATCAAATATAATTTTATATACTAACATATAATGATACTTTAGTTATAATATTGTACAATGAATTTAGTTTTTCAAATTCTGTTCAACCTGTAATTAAGGACACTGATAAATAAACACCGTTTTATGTGCTGCAGCCTGCCCTGAAAGCATGTGGAGCAAAGCAGGAATTAACCTTAATTAAAGCAAAATGTCTTTCCCCCCAAAATAATCATCCATACTCTTTAAAATCATATGAGTTTACATTTATCAAGCACCATTACATGTTTTTGAAATGTGGGAGGATGTCACCACTAGCACTGGTAAAACAGCTAAACTTTACAAGAAAGGCGTTGTGGTGGGGTATTGAAACAGGGTACTAAGCACTGAGTGATAATGGCACAATTTACACAATACTGTAAGACAAACTATAAATATTTTATACAGCAACTTCCAAGGACAGGAAATCTTAACATAACCCTACCATTTGTTTAAATATCTAGTCTCTCTCTCTCTCTCTCTCTCTCTCTCTCTCTCTCTCTCTCTCTCTCTCTCTCTCTCTCTCTCTCTCTCTCTCTCTCTCTCTCTCTCTCTCTCTCTCTCTCTCTCTATATATATATATATATATATATATATATATATATATATATATATATATATATATATATATATATATATATATATATATATATATATATAATCAGACTAAAAGTGCATGTTTTTTGTCATGCTTTAAATTGGGCTTATTTTAAAACCTACATATATATGTTTGGTATCATTCTTTTTAGAATTTATCAAACTTTAAATGTGATGTTGTTAGATTTTCTGATTCTTATTCCGTTTTAAATTATAAACTAAAAAATATCAAGAATTCACGTCCCCCGTGAGACAAGACTTTGTGCCAAGAGATTTAACCACACCCGAGGGCCGGAAACAAAACAAAAGCAGTAGGACAGCTACGATACAGGCTTTTAAATGTTCAAATGAGATGCAGATCACACAGCACGGCAGCAGCACCAAGCCAGCAGGTGTTTGAGCAAAGAGGAGGTAAAAAAAAAAACTGCATTTGCTTCCCATTGTATCACCATATAAGACGGGGTTTTGGAGGAACGACCGCGTCTCCTTGGGGTGCGTTCAGCCCCCCTCTTCACAACGCGAGCGGCAGAGACGCGAAGTGGCTAGAACATTGCGTAGGCCAGGGGGATTGGCGAGCAAAGCGAGCAGGGGGTAAGCCCCCTAGTATATATAAATAAAACAGAATGTGTTTCTGTATGTCACCTATACAATCATAAACCTTGTGACCGATCTGGACCAAATGTTGCATACAAGTACAGTAGTTGCCCTCTAGGACCATACAGACAAGATAGACTAATTCTGAACCCAAAAGTTTGACCTGGGGGTTCCATTGTGTTTTTTTTTTTGCCACTGTGCATTACAGCTTTCACACCCTTGCCATCTGCTAATTCAGAGCAAGTGAAACATCTGAATAGACTGTAGCTAGACAAGCAGACAAAATGACCGAAGCATAATATTACTTACCCGGGCAATGCCGTGTGCGGCTTCTGTCTACTGTAATATAAAAGAAGTATTGTGCACTTTTGCAGGGTGGGGAGGGGCCAGGGCTATTGGGTAAGGCCTGATCGTGAGTGGAAGTGCAGCACAACACAAAGAAGAATAACAAGTTTGCTGTTGTCAGCTTTTCTTCAAGTTAAGCAATACAAACTGTCCACCTTGAACTAAGAGGACCAGTCAGACCTGACAGCGCTTAAGGTTATAACCCGGCAAGGAGTTACTACAATTTTGGAATCCAATAGCATCCAAAACTAACATTCTTCACTCACAAGAACAGAGACATTGTTAGAGAGGCAGTGTTGATGACTAATGGGACAGCTAACAATAACAACAGGGTTACCATTTAAAAAAAAAAGCAACACATAAACCTTTGCCTTAACACATTCTATATATATACCCAGGCTCTGTGCACTTCAACTAGTAAAGAAATTCTTTAATTAGTCTGCAAAACAACATTTGAAATGTATTTAGATTGGTCTGTTCTGAGGCCAAATAATCAGTCAATCTGAGGTCACACTACCCTTTCTTAAAATACTCATGCAAGTAAAACGGTTTACCTAGTTATTAACTATCTACCCAGGTACAAAATTAACTGGGGAGCAAACAATGGTTTCAGCTGGATACAACATTAAGTTTCTTGTCAAAATTTGGATACTACAGCAATTGTGAGTAGTGAAAGAACAAACTAATTAGATTATCCAGGAAGCAAAACACACCTACATTTTCACCCACCTGATCAGATGGTTCACGAGGACCATAACCCTAAAGATAAGTTGAAGAGGGGAGGGGTGTATGGTTATTTAGCTGTATTGATAAATGCCAAAAATGTCACCTATTGTACAGAATTTTGACAATGCAGTATATAAAATATGTACAAAGAAACCAACATATCATACTCCTGTGACCACCAGGTCCTAAACTCCATACATGATAATAAACACCAAGCCATTCTAAGCTGTCACATCTATGGTCCTATGCTAATAATTCTAAGTTGTTTTTGATAAATGTGCAAATGAAAACATTTCCTATAGTGAACTGCAACTACAGGTTCAAACTAATTGCAGCAATCAACTGATCTTGTAATTTGGGAGAAAAAACAGCTATGCAGTAAGTTGTTTGCCTGCTAAAATTAGAATTCATACCAAAAAATGTTCCCCACCAAGTGAAAGGCATTAACTGTCTGTACATTGCAGGTTGAAGTTAACCACTTCCTTGAAGTCATCACACCATAAATGCTCATGTCAAGGACCAAGACCTAGCTTTCTGCCTCTGGTCACATTGAATGGATACAAAAATGCAGTGCTGTGTAAGAGGGGTGGCTCTCCCAGCTTTTGAACTCATTCAACTAAGGAGTGAGTTCATTTGCGTTTCCATTACATCACTGCCCTAACAAAAGGCCCTGGTATCACGTTACTGCTAGTGCTCTCTCACAGTGTTAGGACCAACTGCTTCTTCACATAAAAAATATCAAAAATATAGATTCATTCTGAATTGCAGCTGTTGCTTGGAATTTGTGGACAAATGGGCTATCCATCCTAAACCAAGGAGGCACCGTTGCCTGGAAGGAAGTGGTGTTATCTTAAGAGTCAATGCCACTCGTCCAGTGATGTTTAGTTGATCTTCACAACAGCACTGTCACCCAATACTCACTCACAAACTCCCAAAAAGATTTCCAACAGGAATGCTACTGTTCTAAAGACTTCATGCCACAGCTCTGTTTATGCCCTTACAACCCAACTCTAACATCACCCCCACCTCGCCTTCTCCTTAGGCTTCCAGGACATAAGCCAAGAAAAAACATTTTGCTTGCTGAAAGGCTCCATTGAGTAAATGTTTCTCAGTTGAAGAGATGGAATGGCTCCCAGTCTTAAGTCACTTTAGACACAGTCAAGAGGTCACTCCTCCCCACCCCCAAATCTATCCTTTTAGAAAGGCAGTTTACTTTAGCTTAAAAGACAGACTAAACATTAGAGAAGGGCTTGGCATTGGGATGTTTAAGTCCGACAGTGTAACCTTGCACTTAAAGCACTGGACTCCACGCCACCTGGTTCAATGTCTAATACTAACTAAATGCATGACCCTGTGTGCATCACTTCAAAAGACAGTATTCATACTGTAGAAAAGATACAATTGTATAATTTTGTATAATTTAGTTTTGATTTGTATATTACTTTGGATAAGTATGCAAGGTAAACAAATGCAAATGTTTAAAAGGTACAGTGGTTAACACTGTTGCCTAACAGCTCCAGGGACCTGTGGTTACAAGGCAGCCTGACAATTACTTGCATGAAGGATGAACGGTTTACCTGTGTCTAAGTTAATTATCTTTATGTACTCATGTTTCTTTTTACATCCTAAAGCTTTGTATTATATGTTGTTCGGTAAATCAAAATTGGGCGGCACAGTGGAGCAGTGGTAGCGCTGCTGCCTCGCACTAAGGAGACCTGGGTTTGCTTCCCGGATCCTCCCTGCGTGGAGTTTGCATGTTCTCCCCGTGTCTGCATGGGTTTCCTCCCACATTCCAAAGACATGCAGGTTATGTGCATTGGCAATCCTAATTGTCTCTAGTGTGTGCTTGGTGTGTGTGTCCTGCGGTGGGCTGGCACCCTGCTCACTGTGTTGGCTGGGATTGGCACCAGCAGACACCCGTGACCCAGTGTTAGGTTATAGTGGGTTGGAAAATGACTGACTGAATCAAAATTGTATGTGTGTGGGTGGATATGTGCATGACTGTGCCATATGATGGACTAGCACCCTGTAAAGGGTTGCCTCACAATGTTCACCAGGTGCTAAAGGGACAGGCTGCAGTCCACTTCAACCTTGTATTAAAATATGCAGTGTCACACATGTATGCCTGGAAGACGACTTCAACTGCCATTCCACCACGAGCCATGGGTTGGTGGTGCCTCCTAATACCTCTCTTCTCCTTCCCTCTGCATATCCAGGAAATCACAGGTAGATAAGACATGATGTAACTTCTGGGGTTTGGAAGCCTGAACCAGCCCCTTCTGCCTCATTAACTTCATAACCGGTACCACCACCATCTCTTCCCAGTCTGGTCGGAGACTCTCATCTGTAAAGATTTCCTTTCCATGAAAGTTTTTCTTGCCAGACTTCATAATAAATAGGGACACCATTCAGTGCCCCAACTCTTTACCTTTGTTTGGGTTTTCTAATTTCAGCAGGTGAAAACGATTATGTAACAAGTGAGTTTGGGCTGGTAATATTACAGTGAGAATTACTTCTATTTATTTCCATCCACCTGTTGATGCACATTACCAAACAAAGCAAATGGTGTGTTGTAATGAGATTTTGAGAATACATTTTATATACTCGTATTATGAAGAAGAAAAAAAAATCAATATTGATTTTGTGACTAGTATTCAGTGTTAAATGATGGGCATTCCTCTGGATTCCCCCAAACAAGTGGGCTGGCTACAGAGTTCAGGTGGTGCATATACCATTCATTGGAAGCAGGGGTGGCAGAATAGTGACACTGGAAATATACTGGAAAATGAGTGAAAAAAATATCTAGCACTGATTTTGATCCAAAAAAAAAACTTCCAGTAGGAGTCCCTGGAAGTGGTCAAAAATCTCTCAAGATCAGAGTGGTTTTTGTGTACAGCTGCGGAGGAGTCTCTTCTTTTCAGTGTATGAACTAGTAGGCCGCACCAGTGCTAATTCCAGACTAAGCTTCTGGGAGGACAAAGACATCCCTGTGATGAAAACGCCTACATAACCCGGCTGTTTCACAAACCACACTAGCGTGAAAATGATTCCTCAGAAAAAAACAGCTGCTGGGGGTAAAGAAGGCATGTGGAGGGGAGTGCTATGATTGCATCCGGGTGGTAAATGCAATTAATTTTCTCATCAAGGTATGCAAATGAGACATCATCTCCAAAGTGAGATCCAGAGTCAACTGGGAAAATATCTATCAGTTAAACAAAATGGACACTAGTGATCAGGGTACTTCTCCTCCATTTCCCAGATAGGGAAGTTATTAATAGAGTCAATCTAAGATTCCACTAGCCAATGCAGAACATTGCAGTTTACAGTAAATATGCCCTTGACTATCAGCAACAACCATCATTTTATGGATTATAGCAGTTGTCAGGAAGAGGCCAACAAACAAGCTAACACAGATATATAACACAGGCATGGTTGTTTAAGTTACAACCTCTTCCTCAAACAGTTCTTATGTTTTCTTCCGGCCATTGTTTATTTTTGCCTTAAGTCTTATAACCAGGAAGGGCAGTAGTGTAAAGAAAGAATTACTTCAAAGACTTAGGATGCAAGTGGTGAAATGAGTTCCTACAGGGGAAAGGCAACTATGTACTCGGAATGGGCTGAACCTAAATCTGATATCACAAAAAAACAGTCCTTAAGTCTCCAAATGTATGTCTCTCAAAAGCATTTTGGGACATATCTAAAAGTCAGAAAAATTACATAGGTATGCCTTACACCCCAACACATTTATACTCCGTACATCCACCCCCACTGGAGCATCCACTTAAAAAAATCACCTTTACAACCTTTCAATTAGAAGTAGACTTTCTGTTCTGCATTGTGGTTTACTAATCAACGCTGAGTGAAGTTGTTGGTTCTCACTTAAAATTCAGAGAATAATATTTTCTGCAGCTGTTGCTTATCTTTAAATTAAGGGGGGTGTAGGGTATAAAATGGTTCCTTAGTTCACTTAAGTGAGAAATACACTGCAGAAGGGCTAAATAGCATGCAACCTCTTTCATTTTTATTTAGATTCATCAAAGATGTCTGACTGTAACCCATGAGTTTCCAAAAAAATGTATATCATACTTACATAAAAAGTTAAATGAAAAGAAACCAGCTACTGATATGTGACCACTTTCCTGGATAGACTTGTATTTTTTTTGCACCGTGTCTTCCAGGCATTTTGCTTAAGTTTTAATAGCTTAGAGGCCACTGCACAATGGAGTAGCTACTGGAAGGCTAAACTACAATCCACAAACCACTAAATGGCAACTTGGTAAAACCTCTGGATGATTTTTTTTTTTTAATTTTCTCTCCTCTTTTATCAAATAGCCTTATGAGATTCTCTCATATACATAGCTGTGTAAGCCCATGCTGGGTCCTAGAAACTATTGAAATCATCAGAAAAAAAATGAAATGTAGAGATGCCAGGTAATTGGAAGGAACTATTCTGGGCATCTTTACCCCAGGAGGTTTCGTTTTGCCGACGTGTTCGCATTGCTTGTGCATTAGCAGCTAAGGGAGTGTCTCTTTCTTTGAAGGTTTCATTTTGCCGATGCGCTGCCCTCGCTTGTGTTATTAGCAGCTAAGCGAGTTTCTGATTCATCAATGGCAGAGCCCTTACCCCGACTCCACCTCTCACTTTCAGGCCGGACAGACAGACAGACACACTTCCACATGTAGACATTTATATATATGAGAATGAGATACCATTAAATTGATGTAAAAATACAGCCAATACATTACTAATGTCATGAATGGCTGGTGCTGCCTGAAATGACAGATTTTTACTTTATTACTTACATATGACTGCAAAGCCCCATTTTCAGAAGCCATTCCTTCAGTGTCCCAATGGTCAACTCCCTTAGCTTATCCTTAATTGGTTATGTATAAATGATAATTTGTCATTAGAGAAACCTTTGTAATTGCAAAAGTCAAGCAGAAACCTGATATTCTGTACACTTGGCTTGCAAGGTACTGGCATTTCTAATGTTCAGTCCTGGATTCAAAAATGGCCAAAATGGAACAGCTTTCTCAAGAAACATGTCCATCTACTGTTTGTTGCAGTATGAAGGTTCTCCATGTGACAGATTCCAAAGAAAATGAAGATTTCAAACAAAGGTGTCTATAACTGTCGTGAGAGAAGGCAAATTGGACTTAACAAAGGGCAGAAAAAGAAGGGGAAGGCCCAGATGCACAACTGCCTAAGAGGATAAAGACATCAGAATCTTATTTTGAGTAACAAAACGTTGTATACTTTCTCAGATAGCTTCTTCATTATATACATGCCAAATACTGGTGTGGTCTGCAACACATAAAAGATGATACCAGGATGCTGATCTTAATATGCTTTTTCCAGTTATCTTCTGTTTAATGTATGTGTTCATTTGCTCATTTTAACCTTTTCTTTTAATTTGTGAGTTTCAGATATGGATATTCCTTTGAAACTACACCTCTAAGGCCAGCATTCCTAGCAACCCAAGTAAACAGAACAACATGTTTCAGCAGTGCTAACACAATTACAGAGGTTTCTCTAATAACCAGATAGCATTTAAAATGGCTAATTAAGGATATGCTTTCAATGGTACAGTGCCACAGTTTGGTCTTAATTGTAAATTCCAGCAAGGGTGGCAGAGGGTTAAAGCCTGCCCTGTAACCGAACACAATAAGTCTATACTTAAGTGGAAACAATGGCTCTCTGGCACTAAGGCCAGATTCTAGAGGTCAGAGGAAATGGACGAGCAAGAGGAAACGCAGATCAGATGCTTTCCCATACACAAGTATTCCCATACTGTAAACTGGACCTATACAATATGTTCAAGTGATTTACTGTTTTTGCAGTGGGAATATGTGCTTTAGCTTACACTCCATATTTGCTCTTCCCTAAATTAATTTAATAAAAATACCATCAAGATAAAAAATAATGGTGTCTTTGACTGATATTAAAATGTACAGCAAGGGTACTCCTAGAAACAAACGGAAAGAAATCCCCATTACTCCAATATTTTTCTCTGCTCAAATCCAATATGTACTAATTTTGGATTTTTTAAATCCTTTCATTCAATTAGCAATACACATTGTAGTACCATAAAAATCTGTGCCCTCTAAGAGTCCCTTGAAATCATACCTTTTCTGCAGTGCGCTCAGAATCCTCCACGCTCCAGTACAAGCTGGGTTCGCCTGCGAGAAGAGCAGTGTCTGTAGTAGAAGATGATCTTGGTCTGCCCTGGTGATGGTGGAGCAGAGCTGTCAGTGAGCTATCCTGGGGACCCTTACGGCCTAAGTGGGGACTGCTGCCCTTCTGAGAGTCAGCAGAGGTTCCACTCTTGGTCCGCCGGCTGCTGCTATGGAGGCTTGTTCCTCTCTTGATGGATGGCCTTGCCCGAATTTGCTGAAGCACTCGATTAAAAGCAGTGGGACGTGCCGGCAGGTCATGCAGAGAGACTGCATACGACACCCTTTGCATCTCTGGGGAACGCTCTTTCTCATCAGCAGAGTCATGATCTGAGTGGCCAGTGGCACCAACTGGGGTGCCAAGGGTGCCGGCTAGCTGCTGGAACTGGGGAGAGTCCTGGGAACTCTGGTGATCACGCTCCCTGGAACGCCGGCGGCTGTGGAACAAGTGCTTCAGCCCATGGCCAAACATAGAGCCTTCAGAGAGTTGTTGAATTTTCTGCATAGGCAAGGACAAAAAAATAGAAAAAAAAGAATGTCTATTTAAAACAGCATAAACAAAACTAACATTCTAATGTAGCACCCTATGAACACTGAGTTAAAATGACTATCAAAGACCTGGCCTAGCTTTAAAACCCAACTGGCTGTTTAAGAGGCAAATTTGCTGCCAATGCACATGGAGAGAATCTCTAAACTTACAAAACTAAAATGACTGACCTGACTCTCAAGTAGATGAATGTGATGTCCATAATGAAATTATCCTTGGGTTTGTGGCGGTCTGGCATTTACTCTGTTTTAAAGACTGAGCTATAATTTATGAAACAATTGATCCATCCATTTTCATAACTCACTTATCCAGGGCAGGTTTGTGAGAAAGCTGGAGCCAGTTCCAGCAAGCAAAGGGCGTATCCACCCACTGCAGGACAAACACAAGCTAGTTTTAGGAATACAAATACATAGATAAATGTAGAGATATATTTAATGATATCCAGTAACAAAAACTCTGTCATACTTTGCAGTCTGGTAAATACATCTTGCTACCTGATGAATAATTACAACCGACTTTTATACTCAAAACTGTCACTTAAACTGGAGCCAGAATTCAAAATGGTTGTAGAGATTCAATCCTCATGTGCTTCTACCACAAAAGATTCACTTAGGCAAACAAAGAAAACTGAATAAGGCACAGGCAATTGAGACATGGGTTAAAATGATGTTGAAAATGAGATGTTTTCTTGTCTGGCTATACAAGAAAATTGGTAAATAAAGCCTCTCCCACAACCAGTTAGTAGACACTAATACATTCATGTCGAGTAGTGTTGATATAAAGGCACTGCAACACGTTAATCACATCAACTAATCACAAATCTTTTTAGACATTACTTGCAACTAACAACAGACCATTTAATTTAACATTTTTTCCTCTCTGTAACTGCTCAAGACAGCAAATTCATGGTACAGTCTATAATTCCATTTGTTTATTTGATTGCCTTTTGAATGAGCAATCTATTCACAGACAGACAACCCAACTGTAATGTTAGTACATCTTAAGTGTACTTTGCTCAAAACTTTAAGGTGGCGAACGGAAAAAAGAAATTGCCATTATATACACAGAAGCGACTGTCATATCTAATGGATTTATGTGTGCCATGCTATGCAAATAATGAGTATTGCCATTATATACACAGAAGTGACTGTCATATCTAATGGATTTATGTGTGCCATGCTATGCAAATAATGAGTATTTATGTACTGGCATTGTAGCCAACACCCACACATTAAAGTTGCTCCTCAGAAATATCTATCTGCAGCTTTAAATATTCTGTTTGGCAGGTATGATAGATGTTCATCTCCGGTTAACACCTGTTGCTTGTGTCAGATAAATTACAACTGTTAGGATTTAACAAAAGGCAATCGGAACATGAACAAATGGGAATAAAAAATGATTACAATGGTTGCATTCCTTTATACTTCTTGGTTTCCTAAAATTATCAGTAACGATAAATGTATGCATCGGTTTACATATTCTAAATGATACCATCTTCTACACTGAATAAGAATATAAAGCCTGCCTTAGACTAGATAAGGCTCCAGCTCACGGCAACCCTGAGCTGGACATAGCATGTTTAGAAATTGATAGATGGATGAGCAATATAAATGTTTTAGAGGTAATGTATATTTTTTCAATATTTTTGCCAAAGTGGGATTAGCTTTTTTTATGCTTCCTTTGAGAAATATTTTCACTATGTCTTTTACTTGATCCTCACTTTTGTGAGACATCCTTCAACGTTTGCCTTAGCAACAGAGGTAGGCAGCAATCAGTGGGCACTAGATCAGCAGACCTGACGCAGAAAGATCTGAAGAAACTTAAATGGAAAAATCCTCAGGATTACTGTAAGAACTCTTAATTAAGTGATTTTTATTTTTTTCTTGTATTTTAACACTCACAGAGCATATTAATCTACATAAAAGTCGTATAATTTGCATTATTATCAATGTACTTTCAATATCACATAATGAAACCGATTTTTTCATTAGCCTCTACAATATGTGCACTACTGCAGATCTGTGTGAAATGGATGGAAAATTGTATTTCTGTTGCACACACTGGACACACGACTCTCTGATAAAGAACATAAATGTAGGAAAACTGGAAGCTCCCTGTTTCAAACTGGGTTTTGTTAAAAGCAGTTTGACCTTTGTGATTTGCTTGGGCAATATAAAAGAAGCCAACTCTCACAGTGCATTAAATTGAAGACAGCCTGTGGAAGCAAAAATGCTGACAATGCAAATGGGCCAGAGATTCTCTTCTGGTGCACCAGAGCAAGCAACCTGTGCTATCATCTGCATGAAAGAATTCTCATTACTAAAAGGACAAATCTGCAACTGGGTACACCATATAAAGCAGGCTGACTGATGACTTGGTGAAATGGCTGGCAGTTGGGTTGCCAGATTTGTTACGCTCCAAATAACTCAAAGCTCATTAAAAATTTTAACAAATGGTCAGAAAGCCATGACACTTTGGCATGTTTCATTAAACCATCTCTATTTCTCTTTCTCTCTCTGTAAGTTGGTTGTTTTCCCTCTTTTTAAGTTTTTAAAATTCAAACTCAAGTTTACGTTTATGGAGCTGCAAAAAAAGGGAATAATATGTGTTCACAAATTTTCACTAAACACTGGTGGAGCTGTAAGCAAATATGCCAAGAACATAAAGTATTGAAGAAAAGTTTAAAAATTTGGACCACAATAAGGCAAACATCATCTCTCCATCCCCAATGGCAAAGATACAAAAATGGCCCAATTGGCTAAAAATATTAAGTATTAATATTCTCCCAAAGAACAATTTTGACTGGGAACAGGGCCTGCTTTGCCGCTATTCTTTTCTGCCAAATCAGTTCTGGCATAACAAACCAAACCCAATGCACAACATGTGCAGAATATTAAAGATAATTCTTCATTTAATTTCAGAAAGCTGAAACCTAAGGCCATTATAATTAAAGTTAAAAGGCCAGACAATTGCAGATGTGAAGATGACAGCTTCACCCTTCAACTTCTGTTTCCAGTAATAATGACTGCGTGTCTGTCACTTCTTTAAAAAAGGCAAAGGCCGTGAGAATAGAGTAGTGACTACTTTATGTACGTTTTTTTAAAAAAAAAAAAAATAAGATGAAATATTAACTGAACAAAAACACTTCCCAGATAGCCAGTGGCCCAAAAATGCATGGCAGTAAAGTATGGCAAATGCAGCTTATGTCTATTTATTCACTGAGGACTGACACACCACAGTAGGTTCTGAGTTAATAGATGGCCGTGGCAGCAACACCTTAACTTCTGCAGACATAAAAATAGAACTGGTAGGCCAGCTCTCACAATGAATTATTGTGAAAACTCTGAAATGTGACAACTTGCCTGCAAGTGCACACTCCTAGGAAAAATGCGTAATTACAGTGCAACCATTACTGTTTCTTCTCGTTTGAATGATACCCATCCTTTGAAGTATCCACCAGAGAAAAAGACAAAAAAGCAGGAAGCAATGCATTATTCCCACAGGCCTTGGGACCAAGCCGAGACAATAATGGAACACAGATTTTTGACTTGGAACAGATCTAAATAATGTCAGCATGAGGTTGTGTGAGTATAGCAATGACTATATGAAAGTGTCACAGTTATTCTGACACTATTGCTATGAGTGTGTATGTACAGCACAAAATTGTTTATGTGAAACTAAACATAAAATGTCTGTTACAGGAATCTGTGCAAGTGCCCAAGTATGAGTATTGCTATGATTGTCTGAATCTCATTGTCATTAGTATTTTGAGTCAATATGTGATAATATGTGTATGTATACCAATACAGTAAATAAGGAAATGTGTGACAGAACAATGAAAATATGTTTGTGTAACTAAAATTAGTGAGAGTGTCACCATTATTCCAACTAAAGGTACAAGACCAGAGATTGTGAATCCAACCACAAACCTGGTTTATTCCCATAAGAAATTATAAATGCCAACATCATTCAGAGAGTGCATGAACAAATTCTTCAGCAGCTGAACAGCATGAATGAGAACGGCTGTGTGAGCGATGACATGTTTTTCTAAATGACTGCCGTGTGTATGCACATGTTTGAAAGAGTGATCGAGAAGCTCACTTGTTTTCTCAAGCTGAAGTGAGTATGGAAGTAACCTGTGAATGTGATTAAGTTCAGCATCATTACTACCATCACTACTACTATGAACAAGTGTGTGTGATTAAAAGTAAGCGTGAATATAAACTCAAATAATCACAGACTTTCACAAATGAGACAACTGTATATGCATGAGTAAGAATGTGTGTGACCATGGTTGCGACTCTATCCATGCCACACTAGAGAAGTGATTACGAACGTGCATGAAACTAAACAGTGGGTTTCAATGGAGAGTTGTGGATAAGAAAACTAATTTGTTGTGTATGATGGGGGCATGGGTATGAAACAATTGAATGTTTTACAAACAATGCATACATATGACCTGTGACAGTAACGTTCTTATTGTGACAATACTGAAATGCATGGGACAGAACTGCAAAAATATGACTGTTTGTAACCATTCTGTTGTGACAGTTATGAGCCTAACTATGAATATGTATTGTATTTGACTTATGTAGGAAGACCAAGTTGACTATCCAGTGTGGATATATGGATTGATGAAGGCTTTGCTTTTTAATTAGTAAAATGCACTTGTGGAAGTAATGTATATATGTGTAACTCTGAGTTTGTGTCTGTGACAAAACTGGGAGCAAGTGAAATTGCTGACTTGTTCAAGCTATGTTTCAGTCCATCACAAATACTGTTGGGTAAACTAGATTTCTTATAAAACCTGCTCAAGACTGCTTAAACATGAGCAGTGTGCTGAATTAGGGCACATAATAAATGAACCTAGACAATTTGCTGTTAGGTTCTCTTACACAAAAGTCTAAGTGAGATGAAATGTGAGCAGTCCAACCTGAATTATACTTCTGCCACAATCTTCAAAAGAAATATTTGATGCTAATCAGGAGAATTAACACTTATCTGATCTGAAAAGTTCAGATAAAATAGGAATTCATAAAAATTGGAATTTTAAACACAGTTCTAGATGTCATACCTGTGATTATGATGGAATCACAATGAACACAGCTAACCATAAAAGGTACCTTGGAACAGAAAATGTGAATTCTGTCCTTAAATACAGTGTGTAATTGTAGTGTCCAAGTTCAACAATGCACAGCTATGCAAGTAGGTGTGATTGTGCAACAGAAAACTACTGCATGTGTGACTCAGACTATAATTGCCACTGAGCTTCGCCAGTTTGTGTGGGACTAGGTATATGTCATGCAGATTGTTTGTGTCTCAATCCATTTTAAGAATCTTTTTGCTTTCCCCTCTCTGAAGAAACACAGAAACAAATATCCATCTCTTGCTTCCCCTCAGTCATAGCCTGGGGTGCACAGCATTTACAGTGTAGCTACTGCATAACACCAGCTTACATTTCTGTAATTTCAGAGTATTGCTGAGTGGCTCAAAAATACATGACATAAGACTGACAATCATTCTTATCAGAAATTGTATTCTGTGTAAACTAGTGATCACATACTTTAATGAGTGTGTTGTTTGTCAAAATGGATGAAGTGTGTGCTTGGTTACATTGAACATACAGTTTGGGAAGGTCCTCCGTCACAGCTTTAAAAGCTTCATAAAGTGCACATCCTAGGATGCTCTTTAATGTAACATAGTGTAGTACAGCATATTTTAAGGCAACATATTTTAAGGTAGTTGCTGCATCATGGATCCTGAGCCGTGGTTGTTATCTGTGTGGAGTTTGCATGTTCTCACTGTATCTGGGTGAGATTTTCCTCAGGTATCTCACCTTTCCACTCATATCCCCAAAGAGAATTTATGACTTTAAATTGGCCCTGTGTGGGTGAGTGCATGAGTGGGCTCCGTAATGGTCCAGCATCCTGTCGAGGGCTAATTCTTTGTGCCTGGTGGAATTTGTTCTGCCCCCTTCCATTTTTAGCATATTATTCTTAAGAGGTATACTTTGCCCATGTGGGACACTGAAGTAAAGGTACAGCTCAAAGATTACAACTAAAAAAACACATATTTAAGTATCTCGGCTTCAAAGGATTGGGTATACATCAAGAGCCATTGTTTTAATATAAAAGTACCCTGTCTTGCGTTGCGCCCTGTGTTGGCTGGGATTGGCTCCAGTAGACCCCCGTGACCCTGTAATTAGGATATAGCGGGTTGGATAATGGATGGATGGATGGTTTACTTTAGCTATACAAATGTGGCCATGAATGAGTGTGAACAGCACCGTACTTGAGCACTGTAAGTGAAAACCTAAGACTACTACCTGTGGCTGTTCATCAAGAAGTGTGTCATTCTAATGAACTCATTGCCGCTACAAGTGCACTTGCCAATGTAAACAGACCAATGAGTTTATGAGTGAATATGCCTCACTAAGCAAGTGCACTTAAGTGGCAGTGTCACTGTAGCTGACAAAATGCAGTTATGATGATCCTCCATCTGACACAGTAATAAAGTGACTGCAGCCATGGGAGTTTCACTAGGCAGTAACTATGAATAAGAGTGTGTGGCTGTAAGTAATTCTGCTGCTTTAATCGAGTGTTTTCATAAGTGAGGGTGTGACAATAGCGAATAACTCCGCCAGTAACTAAGTGTGTTACAGAGGCTGCGACAAACAGACTGCGACTGTCAGCGTATGCGTTTCACAGGACCAAGAATAACAATAAGTAGAACAAATGGCGCGTCTTTGCCTGCACCACCACACGGATCCTCCCACAACCATGTTTCGGGGGCGCGGTACCTTTAAGTCCGGCGGCTTGCTACGGCCGTGTGGAATCGGTGCTGTTGTGCCAGTCTCGCCAACATCTCCGGGCTTCACCTCTACAACCACCACACTTGGGGCGTCCTCACCGACAGCCTTGCCTCCGTCCTCATCAGGGGCGAAATCGTCCGATTTGCAGCGTTTCATGTTGAAGGCACGACAGAGGCGTAACTAGATACACATCTGCAGGGCACTTTGCTTGGTTGCCGGTGCACAGAAGGAGCTCTTTAGGAAAGCCATACTCATCATAAGAACGAGCCGAGGGCTCAGCGGGCAAATGTGGCCCAGGTCGGAACGTCACTCACGTGCGCACACCTGCTCTGAGAATGAAATAGAAATCCATTATGCACATGTTTGCAGGTTCTTTCACAAATCCGAAGTGTCCAGAAATCCGGAGATGTTCATGGGTGAAAAGGCACAGCAGGAAGCAGGTGTGTGCGGCCCGGGAAAGGAAGGAACCCTTACTCTGCAGGGTTAGGCGAGCCGTCTGCCCCCTCCTCACTACTACATCCGCATTCGCCCAAACAGAGGAGCGCATCACAAGTCGACTCAGACAAGTCGAGTCCTCGTCTCCTTTATATTATAAAAAGTGGATTTTTTGTCCTCTGGTCCCTTCTTTCCGGCCCGCACAAAAGGTTTTAATTCCTCTTTCTGTTCGCCTCTCGGCGTTGTTGTGTAATTTAGACCGCATACCCTAGGAAAAAGGGACGAAAGGCGGCTCCACCTTCATAGTCAGACTAGCTATCTGGGATTGGATGATAGGCAAAGGGGCGGGGTTTAGAGGCCAATGATCTGCAGGCCCATCCCAATAACGGTTTTTTTTGGCTGCCACTGAAAATGCGCATTAAGTCAATCCGTCTTGTAAAGTAGCGGGATGCGTTCCTAGATACACGAAGTGCCGGGAGTGACTTGTGCAGCCGTGGACGTCTATTGGTTAGTTTTTTAACACTAGCCAATTAAGTTCAACAATTGTGTAGCGTCTGTGCAGCTTTGTCTTGCATCTCGTGTTTGCCGTTTAAGCACGACAATGCAGGAATTCGTACGCCTTTATTTGTAGTCCAGCTGAAGTTAGCAACTGTAAAAACATGTAATCTCGCAAGCCCATGGGTCCAAAGTACGAAACCAGAATGAGTTCATGTATTATTTTTTAATCTTCGAATAAGGTACAGTTTTACTTTCAAATTTAGGTTTGTGATAATAAAATATTTGTTTTTAAAGACTTCTAAAACTCCTCAAAATTAAGTAATTTTGCCATATTTCTTGACCAAGAAAAGAGGACACCACTGTGACTGTGTGCACACTAATGAATATGCCTTCTTATTCAAGACAATGCCTTGTTAACACTTTTCATGCACAAATTCTAGTTTTAGATATCTTCTGTGCAATTAAATGTCACTAGTCACAGTTCGAATTAGAGAGACTTTTATGAATTCAAATTTACAGATATCTGAAATTCAATTTTGACTAGTTAGAATTTGCAGATTTTTCCATATTGATTTCTATTGATGTTTTATATGCTTAGGCATATCTGTAATTCAGATCTAATTAAATTATGTAATATATTAATGTTTGAATTAAAGCTACAATGTATAAAATGCCATTTTAACTATTCAAAATGTTGTTGATGGTATCGGTAATTAGCGTTTTGACTAGCCAAAATGTCAGTCAGTCATTTTCTTAACCTGCTTTGTCATGAACAGGGCTGTCAGAGGTGCTGGAGCAAGAACAAACCCTAGACAGAGCACCAGTCCATTGCAGGGTGAACATCCATATACACACACACCCCAACCACACACTAGGGCCTATTTAGTATCGCCAACTACTTTGGACTGTGGGAGGGAACTTGAGCACCCGGGGGAAACCTATGGAGACATGGAGAGAACATGCAAACTACGTGCTTGCAGATATTTTTGAATTTTTAATTTCTCAGTACTGAATGGGAATGTTCCCTCAAATATGTTTGAAGTGGAGTATATCATAGATATCTGTAATTCTTCTTTGGACCGATAAGAAATATATTGTACGTCTCAAATTTGAGTTTTGACTAAGCTTTAAAATTGACTGACTAGAATATAATTATTACTGGTCAAAATAAAATGCTAAATGTTAAAGTGGCTGGCTGTAATACTTTATAATTTCATGCAAAATTCCAAATACCACCAACTTTCTTGTGACTAGGCATTATTTAATGTACAATGACTCTCTTATCTCTACTGACCACAAAAATTAAGTACCAGTACAAGAGAGATACCCTGGTTTGAGGCATGTTTTCACTACATCAAAGAACATGAATATATTAAAAGAAAAATCCACCTAATAATGAAGATCTGCCTCTCCTCCTCATTCATTATTCAAGACTCCTGTTTCAGTTGTGAAAGACAGCTGGGTCCCATGCCCGGCAGGGACGCCCCTGCTGCTTATGTTCCAGGGAAGCTGCCATGGGCAGTCCAATACCTCCTCCGGGATGCTTGGTGGCAGTCTCCCTGGCCGACGGTGATTCTCCAACCACCTGCAGGGCCCCATTGGAGATGGAATCCTCCAAAGCTTGGTCGGGGCCCGGGGTGGCCGCTAGGCGGGGCTGTTTGCTTCCAACAGCCCGGCTGGATGAGTCTTCAGCCCCACCCGGAAGTACAATTAGGACCAGGTGGTTAATCACCTGCAACGCTTCCGTTTGGGCTATAAAAGGGCCCAGCCACCACCACTCGAGGAGCCAGAGTTGGGAGGAAGGAGACGAAGCTTGAGAAGGAGTGGTGGTAAAGGAAGAGCAGTGTTGTGTATTTGTGCTTGTGCTTTGGGACTGTGTTTGGGCTGTGTGGCACGGGGAAGACGTGTCACACAGCTGAAGAAAAATAAAGTCTTTTTACTTTTTATACGTGCCTCCGTGTCTATCTGTGTCAGGTCAGGCGCCTATATAGCGCCTTTGTTACACTACGCCAGTGTGTAACAAAGGCGCTTCACACAGTTCAAAACCACAGTATTATGGAAATGTCTTTCCTGTTTATGATGTGAACTGGTTTTTTTTTTTCAGAAGTAACTATTTAATTACATTTCAGAAAGAAAATGCGTGAATTTAGCACATTTTCAGCCTTCAACTGGGTAATGAACATGTGGATTATGTAACACAAGTAACGTGTTGTTTTCTTTTTATTCTATTTTCTAATTTCCATGGATGTTTTTCACTTTGTTTATCATTGTACAACATCAGTCACCATTGGGTTCTGTTATATCATCATCTTTATCCTCACTGTTTTGTATGAAAACATGAGATTAAAGTTTTTTCTCAACCATCACTACAAACTACACGGGGTAAGTAACATATTAAACAAACAAAGTTTTTGGGCATTTTCTTTTTAAACTGGATTCTCATAACAATTTTTTCTGATCAATTATTTATTGTAATTACCGTAAATAAGAAAAGGACCCCCTTAAAACTGATACAACTCAAAAATTAAATGAAGATGAATAGTAAAAGGAGTAAAACAACACCCCACCATATCACCCTTCTCACACTAACCACCAACTAAAAAGGCTTCTAGAGCATCAAAAGTCATTGATGCCTTTGCAGAGCAGGAATAGAAGTATACAGTAGCAGATACAGAAAGGTAGAAAACAGAACACATACAGGAAAAGGGACACAGTAGAAATTAAGATTGGAAATGTGAGGCCAGTCACAGCCAGCTACTTCTCAATCTCACAGTAGACTACCACTTCTCCATTTTGGAGCCAGATGAACTGTCAGTGCAGAACAATGTGTAAAGTATGGGTAGGATAAAGAAAAAAAGTTGGTAGAGAAAAACATTACTGCAAAACACTGAATTTCAATAAAGACGCAAGGATTAATTTGGCAAAACTAATTTCTGCTGGTTAAAAGTAATAGTAAGAAATGAGAGGTGAAGGAGAAGTAATTCAGGAGGTAAACGTAAAATGTTACCAGAAAGAATGGGATACAGGCAGTTATATGTGGCAGGCCAAAAAGCAGAGACAGGTTGACAATCCCAAAAGGTTTTTAAGGGAAAATAGTGTCAACAGACACCAATGCATAGCATAAACATGTGCAAGGGGTAATGCACAAGCTCCATTGATAATTTGGGTTTTAAAAGAATGTAGAGATATGAATGAAAGCTTTTAAAGAGATGGAGAGAAAAGGGAGGTCATGGTGCCAGCCTGAAAATAAAAGAGAAGGTCTTGCAGATGTCTTGCATGGAGTTCCATATGAGGGCTCCACTGGCTTTAAGTTTGGCGATAACAAACATGAAAAATAAAAATCAACATTTTTCATTTGTTTTTAATAATTCCTCTATTTCCCCCTCCCCACTGGTTAAGAGTCTGGGTGTTATCCTTGATAGTACTCTGTCTTTTCAGACTCACATCAATAACATCTCCCAGCCTGCATATTTCCACCTGTGTAACATTAATCATAGTTGCCCCTCCCTCACTCCCCATACAACTGCTATACTAGTTCATAGCCTCGTCACTTCTTGTCTGGATTATTGCAATTCCCTTTTCTTTGGACTTTCTCACAGATCTCTTTATAATCTTCAACTGGTCCAGAATTCAGCTGCCCACATCATTACTAGAACCACCTCTACTCACCACATAACTCCTGTCGTCCAGCAGCTTCATTGGCTCCTGGTTAAGTACCGCATTGATTTCAAAATTCTCATGTTAACATTTAAGGCTATCCACAGCCTTTCCCCTCCATATTTGTCCGACCTCCTCCATGTTACCATTCCCTCCCGCACCCTTAGATCCTCTTCTTCCATCCATTTGACTGTCCCCTTGGTCCGTCTTTCCGCCATGGGGAGCAGAGGATTCAGTTGCTCTGCTCCCCAGCTCTGGAAATCATTACCATCTGAGCTTAGAAATACTGAATCATTCTCATTATTCAAATCTAAACTTAAAACTCAGCTGTTTAAGACTGTTTTTTCTCTTTGATCACATTTACACTGTCTGATTTAAAATTTTGTATTTTTAGTTTTGTTTATAATGTGTGTTTTATCTATTGTTTGGTGTCCTTGAGTGTTTAGAAAGGTGTCTACAATAAATAAAATGTATTATTATTTATTACTATTAAAAAGAGGTTGTAAAGAGAGTTATCATTGGGACACTATTTGCCAAAAGGACTGATCAGAGTAGTAAGTAAGAAATTGTTAAATAACAATACCAAAAACAATCATTTAATTAATTTTTATTAATAAATTAAAACTACAATTAAACAAAACCAGAGGGGCAAAAAGATAATGAATGAATTAATAATAATAATAATAATCTCTCTGTTATAAAAAAAAAAATCTTGGGGAGGCAGACTAGGGAGACAAGACATGATCTTCTCAGAAGACAATTTGAAGTCCCACGAGAGACACTTTAACCAGCTCCCAGCTCTTAAAACAATGACAAGCGACAAGTAAAACACACAGCTCACAGCAGATCACTTCTCCTTGCATGTGTTCAGCCACCATAACCCCCTTCAAAACAGCAGAGACACGAAGTGGCAAAAAGGACAGTAGTTGTACAGGCTTTAAAATGATCGACAGGCAGCACAACAGCAGCTGCCCTCCCTTCACAACGCGAGCAGCGTTATACGTCCTGCGAGAAACAGATTTAACCATGCCCGGGGCCGGAAATAAAGGACAAGTATTGTTTTTACAACGTCACACGAGACAAGGCAGTGGGCCATCATTTAAAACAAGTCCATTAATATCTAACCTAGCAGTTGTTGGATTGCTTTTGGCAGACACGTATCATGTGCTCCCAGCTCTTAAAACAATGACATGTGACAAGCAGAACAGGCAGCTCGCCAGCAGCAGAAAGACAGCAGTTGATCCGACAGCATCTCCTTAGCGTGCATTCAGCCGCCCCCCCCTTCACAACGCGAGCATCATTATACGTCCTGCGAGAAAGAGATGTGACCACGCTCGGGGCCGGAAATAAAGGACAAGTATTGTTTTTACAAAAGGTTTTAAAGTAAAAGTAAAAATAATGCATATGTAACAATTTCCATGAAAATAACAATCTCTTTAAATTGTACTGTATATCCGGTAAACCAAACACGGGGGTGGGCTAACGAAGCGAGCAGGGGGTGGAGCCCCCTAGTAATAATAAAAGAAATAAAGTCAATGGGTATTAAATACAAGAAGACCCCTCAAAATGAAGCTAACTAGCAAAGAACAAAGGTATCAATTACTAAAAACCTCAATCCTAAACGCTAAGTAAAGTTTGATAACAAATAGCTGGACTTAAAAATCCTAAACAAGCCTAACCCAGCCTTACCAGGGAATCGAGGTTGCAGCTGCTTCTCCTATATTATAACACCTCAGATGGCAACAATTTACCTGAGGAATTAACAGTTTTTGGTGCTCCCACCTGCTTGTGCTGAATGTTAAGTTGAGGTGAAAATAGTTAACGAAGAAAGAGCAAGGAAAGAATGTATCAAAGAAAAGAGACACAAGATACAGGACAAATTTCCAAATAAATCATTACAGGAAGGAGGCGTTACTTGTGTATACCTGTTGTGGTCTATGGCCGGCAGTTTATCCCGGCCAAGACCCCCAAGCCACCAGATGGAGCCCTCCCTGCAATGTGGAGATGCCCCGAATTCCAGCAGGGCATCATGGACTTTGGAGTTTTAATACACAGCCCTGCTGGATAACGTTGGGGCCACCAGGGAACGCTGCAGGGAGGCACAGAGACGTTTATTTTCCATACAGCCCAGAAGTACATCCCAGTCACATGGTTAAAAGAAATAAAGTGCTTCCAGGCTGATGAAGAAAAGGAGTTTTCACCTGACCCGGAAATGCTGGATAGTCACATGAACTGAAGGGTCAGAAGCACCTCCAGGTCAAGGACTATAAAAGGACCATGGGAAATCCCAGACGTTGAGCTGAGCTTGGTGGAAGGGTGGCAACGCGTCTGGAAGTGGAGGATTATTGTTTATTAGTGAGAACTGTATTGTTGTATGAGTATTGTGGAGAGGAGGGTGCTTTGTGCACTGTTAATTAATAAAAAGTCAGCTTATTGGACTTTTACCTGGTGTCTGATCAGAAGGTTCAAGGGGACGACAGCGCCCCCTATCTGTCACACTGTATAAGGTCAAGATGGGGAGCATGCACTGGTACAGCACACTGCAACACTACCACACAACAAAATAGCTCAGGATCCCAGTTGGCAAGCCCCCGGGCAGACACGAGGTCCAGTCCCACCCTCCTGAAATGGCCATCTATTTGCTCCAGCCGGGTGTTATGTGGGCATCCCCTTGGCCTGGTCCTGCTGCTCGGGTCCTCAATAATGAGGATCCTGCGAGCCGGATCACCCTTCGGGGATCACGCCATATGATTGTAGTAATGTAACTGACTCTGTCTCACAATACAGGTAATGTGCCACATTCAGGGCTCCATGAACAACCACTCATTCAATACAAAGTCAGACCATAAGTACCCAAGGAGTCTCTGAAGAGACACAGTACCAAAGGAGTCCAGTCTTCCTCTCAGGTCACTGGATAGTGTCCATGTCTTGCAGCCATACTGTATAGCAAAACAGAGAGCACCAGGACTCTAAAGACTTGGACCTTTGTCCTTTTGCAGATATATCAGAAGCACCACACACCCCTTTCCGGCAACCTCATAACCCCCTATGCTCTCCCATTCTGTCTGCTGATTTCATACAGGAGAAAGTAGGGTGAAATTACACCTTTTGTTGGCTAACTAAATAGATTACAAATGCAAGCTTTCGTGGTAGCTAAGGCCCCTTCATCGGGCATATCATAATCCCTTGGATCAATAGCGTGAGTTTTCTGAATTCAACTTATATGACCGACATTATAAAATACCAGAAATTATACAGTAAAATCAAGTCCTGGGAGAACATAAACGCGAGTATATACAGTAGTTATATTCTGTGGGATGTATCAGTGTGACCAAAAGGTAAAGGAATTCATGAACCTCCTGGACTCTTTTGATTTGAGACAGCTCGTTAATCACCCTACACATAAAGCAGGTCATACGTTAGACTTAGTGATTGCTAAAGGACTTAAAGCTGACTTAAAGCAGGTCATTGATATTGGTCTATCAGACCATTTCCTTCTACTATTTAATATAGAAATAAAGATAGATAACACTCATGAGAAGCATTTTGTTAAAAAATGCTTCTTTGACTCATCAGCAGCTTTAAAGCTTACAACTATTCTAAGCAATCAGTCCGTTTATAATGCCAACTATAATAGCGAGGATAATGTAAATATTAAAGTGGAAAACTTTAATTCTAAAGTAAGAACTGCTGTTGACATAGTTGCACCTGAAAAGACAGTTAAAAAATCTTCTAGTATTGTTATTCCATGGAAGACCCAAAGAGTGTCTGATTTAAAAAGAACATGTCATAGAGCTGAGCGTAAATGGAGGAAAACTAAACTAACTATCCATTATGAGATATTGAAGGCTAAAATAACAGAATACAATAACACAGTCCACCTTGAGAGGCGCTGCTATTTCTCTAATATTATAAATAACAATGCTAGTAATCCCAGAGTCTTATTTTCTACAATTGACAATTCTAGGTCTGTTAAACCCAGGTAACACAAAGGAATGCCCCCAGAATACTTCCAGTGAAACCTGTGAGAACATTGCTGTATTTTTCAATCAAAAAATTAATGATATTAGAGATAACATAGTATATCTCCCCAACACTGCAGAACCTCCAAAGCCCCGGTACTCCATTATAAACAAATTAAATGCTTTCACCAGGATAGATTTACCTGAATTACATAGTATAATCTCTCAACTGAAACCCTCCACCTGCGTCCTTGACCCAACAAGGTTTTTCAAAGAAATATCAGGCGTGCTAATTGACAATATTCTGGACATAGTTAATTCGTCATTAGATATAGGGGTCTTTCCAGACTGTCTTAAGACTGCTGTAGTTAAACCCCTGCTCAAGAAAAATAATCTTGACCCCTCTGCCTTTGAAAATTTTAGACCCATCTCTAACCTGCCCTTCTTAAGTAAAATTCTAGAGAAGGCAGTCATTTTGCAGTTAAATGACCACCTCAATAAACATGCTATTCTTGATAAATTTCAGTCAGGCTTCAGAACAAATCACAGCACAGAAACTGCACTCGTTAAAGTAGTAAATGACTTGTGGTAAATGCAGACAGAGGCCATTTATCTGTTCTCATTCTCTTAGATCTGAGTGCTGCATTTGACACCATTGATCACAATATTCTTAGAAATCGCCTTAGTCAATGGGTGGGCCTCTCTGGCAGTGTCTTAAATTGGTTTGAATCCTACCTGGCAGGAGAAAATTCTTTGTGAGTTGTGGTAATCAAATCTCAAAGACACATGATATCCGATATGGTGTTCCACAAGGCTCTATCCTGGGTCCGCTGCTCTTCTCAATCTACATGCTTCCGTTAGGTCAGATTATCTCAGGTTACAATGTGAGCTACCACAGCTATGCTGATGACACACAGCTGTACTTATCAATAGCACCTGATGACTCCGACTCTTTTGATACACTAACACAATGTCTTACTGGTATTTCTGAATGGATGAATAGTAATTTTCTCAAACTAAATAAAGAGAAAACTGAAATTTTAGTAATTGGCAATAATGGATTCAATGAGGTTATCAGAAATAAACTTGATGCATTAGGATTAAAAGTTAAGACGGAAGTAAAAAACTTAGGGGTAACTGTTGACTGTAATCTGAATTTTAAATCGCATATTCATCAGACCACTAGGACAGCATTTTTCACTTAAGAAACATAGCAAAAGTTAGACCTCTTATATCATTGAAAGATGCTGAGAAATTAATTCACGCTTTTGTTTTCAGTAGACTAGATTACTGTAACGCACTCCTCTCAGGACTACCCAAAAAGACATAAATCACTTGCAACGAGTGCAGAATGCAGCTGCTAGAATCCTAACTAGGAAAAGAAAATCCGAACACATTTCTCCAGTTTTGATGTCACTACACTGGTTGCCTGTGTCATTCAGGATTGACTTTAAAATACTGCTTATGGTTTATAAAGCCTTAAATAATCTCACCCCATCTTATATATCGGAATGCCTGACATGTTATATTCCAAATCGTAACCTTAGATCTTCAAATGAGTGTCTCCTTATAATTCCAAAAGCTAAACTTAAAAGAAGTGGTGAGGCGGCCTTCTGCTGTTATGCACCTAAAATCTGGAATAGCCTGCCAATAGGAATTCACCAGGCTAATACAGTAGAGCACTTTAAAACACTGCTGAAAACACATTACTTTAACATGGCCTTTTTATAACTTCACTTTAACTTAATACTGATACTCTGTATGTTCAATTCTTCATAATAACTATTCACAGTGGCTCCAAAATCCATACTGACCCCTACTCTCTCTTCTGTTTCTTTTTCCGGTTTCTTTGTGGTGGCGGCCTGTGCCACCACCACCTACTCAAAGCATCATGATGCACCAACATTGATGGACTGAAAGCCAGAAGTCTACGTGACCATCATCATCAGGTCCTTCCATGAAAACCCTAAATACAAAGAGGACTGTTTGATTTATGTTAGGTAGATTGCCCAGAGGGGACTGGGCGGTCTCGTGGTCTGGAACCCCTACAGATTTTATTTTTTCTCCAGCTTTGGAGTTTTTTGTTTTTCTGTCCACCCTGGCCATCGGACCTTACTTATTCTATGTTAATTAATGTTGACTTATGTTTATTTTTTTTATTGTGTCTTCTATTTTTCTATTCATTTTGTAAAGCACTTTGAGCTACATTTTTTTCTATGAAAATGTGCTATATAAATAAATGTTGATTGATTGATTGATTGATTTGGCCAGTAATAATAATAATAATTTACATTTATATAGCGCTTTTCTCACTTCTCAAAGCGCTTTTCATAGTGAGTGGGGAGCCACTTCAACCACGACTTATATGTATTATCCTCCTGGATGATGTAATGGCAGCCATTATTGCACCAGTACACTTTACCACACAGCTGTTGGGAGGTGAAGTGGTGTGAGAGAAATAGACAATTAGAGACAGAGGATGATTAGAGGGCCAGAATGAATGAGGCTGTGATGGGCAATTTAGCTTAGACATCGGGATATACTTTACTCTTTATAAAGATTGCCATTGACCTCATTGATTCAGGACCTCAGTTTTATGTCTCAACCTGAAAAGAACACAGCAAGGATGTTGGTGTCTAACTGTTTTACGAACCTGTGCACCCAAGCCTGAAGAAGGAACTTACTTGAATCTGAACTTTTAACTTTTTGGACTATATTTTTGTTTATTGTATAGTTTTAAAAGTTCTTGTTTTTTTAATGTCCTGATTTTACAAGAGGCCATGGGTTTGGTTTATTGTTGATTTTATCAGTGGTTTTAGTGTAGTGCAGATAGGCCATGCCATGAACCTTGGCCACCAGTTGCACTGAGTTGGTTTGAGTATGGAGCCTTCCCATGCCACTGGCAACTTATGGGGGGCGGAGAGGTGTGGGGGGAGAGGTTTGCTAGGCTGCACATTTGAAATAAATAAATGATGTCCCAGAGCATGCAGGCACCATGCAGGTGCAGGTGCACTTTGGAATTCCGTTTCGGGGTTGTTTAGGGTGCCTGGCTGATTGTGCATTCATGTGTAAATGTGGGCAAATCAGTCAAGTGCTTCATTCACACCTTGGGGCAGGTGATTCTGACACCTGTGCCCAGATGCAGTTTTAAAAGGAACTTGTACAGTGAAATTGAAAGGAGACAATAGAAGAATGAAAAAAGATCGAAGTGAGAGGGCTGTAGGGGGCGATTGTGGTGTCCATTCTAGGGATCCCAAAGATACTAAGAAAGCATGATGTTAGACAGAAGGACAGTTGCCCCTGAGTGATCCAGCCAATGTCAAGGGAGGCAGCCACGATGGGAGCCAGAAGTGGGAATTGTAGCTGCAGATGTCTCTACCGGCTGGGTGACCTGTTGGGTGAGTTGAGGAGTCAGGGAGTGAAAGATGCGCTGGACTCAGGGAGGGCAAGAGAACAGATCCAGTGTCTTTTTGGTTTTATTCTAGTTTCAACATTGAAGTATTTCAACTCACGGACTTTCACTATTTTTATGGATTATATATTTAATAAAAAGAAGCACTGTACTTTGGACACTCTATTGTTTTTGTTTGTGAATAAAAGCATTGAACATTTTGCACCACCTCTTACTGACTGTGTGTGTGTCCTCTTTATCCCAACTCATCCTCAGCTTCATTATCACCGCCTCCAGGGTTAAGATCTGCCAGGGACAATGGAGCCAGCCCAAAACGTCACAGTACTTAGTTATATTCTGTGGTCTGCTAGATGGAGTAACATCAGCTAAAAGTTTTGTGGGTTGCTGTCTAACATACCAGGAAGTATATCTACATTACAAGTTAGATCCTGGGTGTTAAATCTGCACAATGTCCTGAAGGAATTGTGTCTTCTTCCTCCTAATCTTTTCCTTCCTACATAGACCCCATTAACAGACTTAAAATGTGATGGCTCAAGTCTATCATTTAATGATAACTGAGAGCAAAGACATGAACAAGCTCACAATCTACTTTTCTTGACAGGCTCATCAACAAGGCAAGGTGGTCATCTGTAATTAGTTATACCCTGGAGATCAGTAATCTGATTCAGCTAATAGATTAACAGAGATGAAGAGTGACAAAACTGAATTTATCAGAAAAACAGCCTGCTGACCAGCATTTAATGTCACAACACTTCCTTTGTTATGTAAGGAAGTGCCCTTTTCTTGGGAGGGCAAACAGAAACTCTCACTGATATACTGTTCATTGAGACTTTTACTTAACCTCTGTATATAGAAATCTGCCCACTGTTTTTACCTTTAACCAAATCAGAATTTCCTTTTCACTGTGTTAAAGTTTGGATGTAAATCAGAGGAATGCATCATGCTAAAAATAAATGGTCAGTTTTGCTCACATAACAATAGTACAATGGTAATAAAGGATAGTCTACTATCTGGGACATCTAACTGACTCTGGGGTGATTTATTATTGTAGACAAGATATACTTTAGAAATTGTTTATGCCCAGGTTAGGCCATCACAGTTATTCTAATAACATTGTCTGTAATGATAAACATATGTATTCTCTATTAATGGCTATAATGACAGTAAAGGACTATGAAAGAAATGTTGAAATGTTGATTTGTTTCATTTTTCCTTGCACATCTGTGCTAAATATTAAAGAAAAGAAAATTGTTACCTGAAATATGTGTGAGCAGTTGCTTTGTTATTTCCTCTGTTCATTAGAGATACAATGAGTATAGAGTTGAACTCTTAATATTTCAGGGATAAAGTGTTGAATGCAGATATCATGATTCAGTCCTGACATATAAGGCAGGGTAGAGAGATGAGTGCAGATATAGTCAATATAGAGCAGGCAGAGCAAACTGTCGATCACAGATATTTAGAAAATGCTGATCTAGATATATACTTTACTGAAGCTTGTTTAATCCATTCCAAGGCTTGCCAGGGCAAGAGTCTAACTGAGCAGCATCGGATTCAAATCATGAACCAGTCTTGGATAGGGCACCAGTTCATGTTAGGACATCATATGCTGACCTCTGCACTCCTGGATGGCCAACTTTGAGCCACCAAATAAACCTAACACACACATCAGCTCTGTTTAAGAAAGGGTAGAGAAAGTCAGCTAAGTGTAAATATCTGAAGGTTTTTTAACAGTCAGTTCAGAGCGTGGGGCATAAAACAGCCAACCTGCAGATGAAAGTCCCCAGAGATTTAAGGAGAATGTTGAAATTCCACACAGACCATGACTGGAATTTTATTATCCTTAAGACAAAACTCTAAGCACTACATGTTCCCCAAATATACAGAGATTTGCAACCTTATTTATTTTTTATTTAGAAATTGCATATTGCAATTTAAATACTTCTGTTTTAAGCTAGTGATTTTTGTGCTTTTATAATATTTTAAGTATGCAGCAGTTTGGGCTTGTGCTATGCAATAAAAAAATGAACAGGCTTGAAAAAAAAGATGCTGCTTTCAGCTCTGACAACATAAACAGCATGTAGATTTACATGTTTGTTTTTAGCCCTAACAAACAGGGAAGACAGCCCAGTGAACATACCCTGTTAATTCAAAACTGACAGAACCAACTGGGCAGAGAGTCAGGTTTTAGGAGAAGTACACAAGATGCTAATTTCAGCTTTGGAATGATACACAGAAGGGAGTGAAAGGCAGAAGTATATTCAGATTTTATCCACAATATTACAGGTAGGACAAATAGGTAGTTTCCAGTGTGCTAAATTGAAAAAATGATAGATTGGTTAGAGCAAAATGTTAATTATTCATGTGTTTAAGTTACAGGCCCTATGAGTTGAGCACAGATGTACATGGAACTTCTGCCCAAGTACAATGCCAGTACAGATATCTTAATTCAGATGTGCACAAGATGCAGAATAATCTGTGGAAACTGATATGTGGAAACATTTTTGTTCTAATAGAATAAACAGGCCCAGCACAAGATGCTGATTTTTATCCCCAACAGAATAATCTGTGGAAGCTGATATGTGGAAAATTTCTAGTTCTAATAGAATAAACAGGCAAGTCAGTCAAATGCAGATGTATACCAGCCCACAACAGGACAAAGCTCAGTAAAGTGTACACATCTACAAGATGCTAAGGTTTAGATGTTACAGAATAAAAACAGAAGAGAGTCACATGTAGAAGGGCACACATTCCTAACTTCATTTCTGACAAAAAATTAGAGGAGCTAAAACTGCAAAGCTTCAGTAGAACCATAGACAGTTAAGTGCCAGTTTAAACTGCTGAGTCACCAGTGCAAAGGTGAGTTGCAAGATCTAGGCCCTAGAATTGACAGCCAGAGAGTTAAGCATAGACATGCAAGTTAATTTTAGTTCTTCTAACAGTTAATAACAGTTGAGCGTCATTGCATTACAATTTGCTCTTTCTTAGTGTTATGGATGTGGCTTATTATTCACAGGAAGTACTGTAATTCAAGTGCAGCTCTACCACACCCTGGTCTAGATGACCTCAGCATTAGGTTATTTATCTCAAGGATTCTTTGTCACCAGCAGGATATTGAAACTGCACAAATGGTTGAATGTGACACTAGGAGCTTATGAATAATTAAAAGAACCTCACTGTGGCACGTTCTGACAAGCTGACATAGCCACTGTGCAGAAAATGAATAATTCATGTACAGTGTTTAGTTTGTGTCAGAGATTATCTGGCATGCATTACACCAATAATGCCAACATTGATGTGCCTGATGCATTTTTAAATTTTTTGTTATCTACGCTGCCTACCAATTGTTACTTCTTCAATGTCTGAGACATGAAGTTTTATGTTTGTGTTGTGGCTTACTCCTCTTCTGTTCCTCCGATATTAGAGAAGTTTGAATGACCTATTATTGTGGTCATATGAAATACTTCAATTACAGGTTGAACTGTTGTGGTCATATGAAATACTTCACTTACAGGTTGAACACTGACAATACACTATTATCCATGTTAAAAAGATCTGATTCCAAATTGAAGTTCTTACTTTCACCTTCCAGCTTCAGAGACACTCAGAACTCCTGCAAAAGCTAAAAGGTCCTGCCTTTCATATAATCCTGATCAGAGTCAGTAAGCTTAAAGTCAGTTGTGCTGCTTGTGCTAAACAATTTTTATATTAGCTTGTCACATGTATCTGCGGTGGGCTGGATGGATGGATGACACATGTATTGTATCCCTCTGCGGCTCACTTTTCCTTTTAGTTCAAAATGGATGCTTAATCTCATATGTTGTGTCCTTTAATAAAAAACCATGAGAGGCACTTTATAAAATAAAAAAAATATGAAAAGATAACAGTGAAGTCAAGATTGCAGACATTTTGATAAGTAAGATGTTTTAAGCATCTTGTCCTGCCAATTGAGAAGTACATTGTAATCTATGTGAGATAATTTATGATGCTTTTTATCATTTTAAGTAATTATTCTGTTTATATGTCTGATTTCCTGACTGAAGGACAATAGTATTATTGTCAAGCATAATAATGTGTCAGAAACACAGTGGCATGGTAGCAAAAGCCTATGCAGGCCTGTCAAACTAGAATTCAGGAGGGCCGTAGTGGTTGTAGGTTTTGATTTCAGCAATTTTTAAAATTAGGAACCAATTACTTCCCTAATGGAACCTACTCCTTTTGCATTAAGATTCAGAACAATAACCAGCAGCCAGACAATAATGGCAATCAAAGAGAGCCAAGAGATGACCAAGTTACTTGAGCCCTACAGTATGTGTCCATCATGCAAAATCTGTTTTACTAAAATATATTTGAAATAAAAAAGAAAAAGTGTAAGAAATATTGTTTCGTTGTGGCCCAGAAAATTCTGAATGGTGCTCTCATTTTCATTGTTGTCGGCACAGTTTAATGGCTTACCCAGATCAGCTTGTTGCCCTTCTGTTCTCTTTCCTCATCTCTCCATGGTTCTCAACATCTGTTGAGGTAACACCCAATCTTTTCACATCATTCAACACCACCTCCAATCACTTCTTCTTTGGCCTCCTTCTGGAACTCATCCCCCCTACCTCCAACATGGTTTACCTCTTCACACAGTCATTCTCTGTCTTTAGCTCTACATGTCGAAACCTCATTAAGGTCTGTTTATACTTGGGCACTGACATCTGTAGACATGGTTGACCACAGGGTATATGCACCTTAGTCTGTTCAACATTCAGTTTGCAGATTTTTTTCTTTGCCTTTACATTTCTATCCCTCATATATTTCCATTTCTGTCTGCACAAATTTTAATTCTTGCCTAGGGCCTGGGCAATTTCTTACCATGAATTTGAACACATTTTTCTGTCTCTGTGGGCTTTGAACGTTGGATTGTATAGTTGCAAGTAGCAAAGAATCACTCAGACAATCGTTCCTCAAATGAGCTCATATTTTCTTGTCTAGTACATGCGCAGTCAGTGCACACATGACATTGCAGTCACAAAATTCTAGAAACGTGGTCACCGATGCAAGGGTCTGTGCACCTTGACTGCTGCCAAAATGTACATCATGAACACCCTAGCAGACCATTGCGACAACACTGATATGCTAAGCATAAATGGTCTTTCAGCACTGTTCGCCTCGGAGCAAAACCTTTGCCCATCACACCAAGTCTTTCTTAGCATTCATCTTCCTCTTACTCCATGACACTCTACTCATTTAACTGATCAAGTTAATTTCTTTCAAGTTGTACCTCATGTTACGAGGAGATGTGTCATGTTCTTCACCTGTCAGGTCTCACTCATTTGCAACAAATTAAAGCTCATCACAGCATAAAATATCTAAATAATAAATGTGTTTCATTAAGAGAAAACATTGTTTTCTAATTAAATTGGTGGAAACAGAAATAGTGGAGGAGTTTGATTCCCCCAGAGTTAGCAAATTATCCTATTTAAAGTTTTGGAATCTTAAAAAGCAAGCCAATTAAAATTAAGGCAAGTCAAGTCAATTTTATTAGAAGCAGTAATTGTATATGAATTTAAAGAAAGAGTCCGGAATGAAAACCTGTGGTCTTTCAGGGTCTTAATTTAATACCCCTGACCTACAGCATCACTTATAAAACAAAATGTCAAGAAGAGAGGATATCAACAACCAAATCACTCATTCAGACTGCTAGATGTGCAATGACACACAGACACAGAACTGCATCTGTCATAAATAACCTCAAAGAAGAATGACTGCCTTTCAATTTTTTATTAATTATCAATACTAAAATCCACAAATTTTCAATTTTACATATGTTCACGGACAAATGTCTCGTGTGATTGTGACATTGATTTACATTGCAGAATTAATGGTTTTTTGAAAAAAATAATTGAAATTAAAATTTTTACTCTCAATTTTTATACTAAAAGGGCTATATTTTTTCTTTTGTTCAGCACATGCTGACTTCCTGGTACAAGAGAATGCTCACATACTGCTTGTTACGCAAGACATTGATGTCTATGAAGATGTCACTTCCGGCTCCAGCCCCAATTACATCACCTCCTTCACTGGCGTTTAAAGCCGCCACCATGCCTCCACATAATCAGTGCTATTTTGGACTCAGTATTGCGAACAACTCTGTTCAATTTTCAACCTTTTTGCAGCCAGGGAATATTATTATACAGGTGGCTGTCCCAAACCTTGATGATGTCTTTTGGTCGTTTTTCTGACAACCCCTATGATAAAGAGTAAATCAATACATACATTTCTTATGAATACCCCAAATTTTTCCTTAAAATGTGTCAGCTTGAGAACTTAATTGTATCTTTAAAAGCCAAGCAGTAGCGCTGCTTACTGTCTCCTTGACTGCTTCTTTCACTGAGTTCTAGACTGTGGAGCGTTCTTTGCTGTTGCTGTAACAAGAGGGAGCAGGAAGGGGTGGTCTATTAGTCATCCTTCAACTTATTCCAAGAAGGTCACAAATCAAACAGTGAAAAACATTGTGATGAGATATATGATGGCAAGGGATTATCAGGAGCAAAATTAGTGCAAGTTGTGTGTTTTTACAAACAGCTGTCTTTCAAAAGAAGAACATACACTGGTGAGTACCAAAGACACCAGAGCTGATATGGTTATATAGTTTTGTGGATGTAATGAAACTGAAAGGCAGGCGGGAGAGTGATTATTAAGGAGAGGCAGTACACCGGCAGATTTTCTCCAGCTCAGTAGATGGCAGTCAAGAATTCCTTCTTGGGATTAGTTGAATGCTGTGGCCCATTTACTTGTGCTGTCTGAACATGCCTTCAGGGTGAGACAACATCACGTTGCTGTACTCAAAAGCTGGATCCTAATTTTTATATGATAAACAATGAGAAGATATATTCATTTGGGTTAGTTGATAAAACCCTATAGATTCGTTCAGTCATTGCATACAGACTTAAAGTTAACATTTGTATCAGAAGTTTTAAATATGGTATTTCTAAAAAGATTTCTTGTTGTAAATCATACTTGGTTAATGTGTATTCATTTATTGTGTATAATTTTTAATTAAATGTAAATATGTTTGAAATGTTTCAGGTAAGAAAGACAGAAGTTTCAAGGTAAGGTAGTTATACTCATTAATCAGGTTGATTAGCTCATTTAAGTATGATTTTCACGGTATCTTTTGACAATACTAACCCTATAGATTCAGGTAATACAATATCCATTAATCTATTTTGTTAGTAATCGATCAAGTCAAGTTGGGGAGCATGCACTGGAACAGTGTGTTGCCGCACCCACTACACAACGAAACAACTCAGGATCCCGGTTTGCAGCCCCTCAGGCAGACACACGGTTCAGTCCCTCCCTCCGGAAATGACCCTCTATCTGCTGCTGCCAGGTGTTATGTGGGCGACCCTTTGGCCTGGCCCAGCCACTCGGTCCCCCAACAATGAGGAACTTACGAGCCTGATCACCCTCGGGGAAACGCGCCACATGCCCGTAGTGCTGTAACTGACGCTCCCTCACAATGCAGGTAATGTGCCTCTTTCAGGACTCCATGAGCAACTGCTCATTCGACACAAAGTCAAACCAATGGTACCCAAGGAGTTTCCGGAGAGACACAGTACCAAAAGAGTCCAGTCTTCGTCTCAGGTCACTGGATAGCGTCCATGGCTCGCAACCATATAGTAAGACAGGAAGCACCAGGACTCTAAAGACCTGGACCTTCGTCCTTTTGCATAGATATTGGGAACGCCACATACCCCTTTCCAGTGACCTCATGACCGCCATGCTCTCCCAATCCATCTACTGACTTCACAGGAGGAGTCACCAGAGACATGAATGTCACTGCCAAGGTAAGTAAACCTCTCAACAAGGTCAACACTCTCTGCAAACAGACACACTGCTGATGGCTGTCCCCAAGAGGTCATTAAAGGCTTTGTTCTTGGTTTTTATCTAGGACACCTCCAAGCCCAGACACTCAGACACCTCACTATGTCTCTCGAGCGCCCCAATCAGAGCCTCCATTGACTCCATGAAGATCACAGCATCGTCAGCAAAGTCAAGATCCATGAACCTTTCTTCACCAACAGATGCCCCACAGCCACTGGACTCCACGACCTGCCGAACACCCAGTCCATACAAGCATTGAACAGAGTACGAGCAAAAACACACCCCTGACAAACCCCAGAATCAACTGGGAAAAAACGCAGAGGTCCTGCCACCACACTGCACAGCACTCACGGTACTCACGGCATGATATCCAGCAACCTTGAGGGGTGGCTTTCACAAAAACAAATAAGCAAATGATATAATGAAAGGGGACAGTCTTAGTGGTGTGTTTCTTTTTTTCTTTTTTGTTAAGCTGATGTCATCTCACACAATGTCTAAACGCAACATCTAGTCATGGGAATATCAGACTTGCTATTGACTTACCTGACCAAGTCAATTTATGTGACTGAAAATCACTGCCAATGTCACATTTAGCCAACCTTACAACAAAATCAAGTTTGTTACTTTTTGTAACAGCCCAAAACATGCTGATTAACAGGTACGGCAAGTTCAGCCACAATCTCTGCCTTTTGTGTTCATTAAAATTAATTATAAAGGCTCTGAAATCACTTCATTTTTTTTTTCGTTCAGTGCATGCTAACTCCCTGGTATGAGAAAATGCCCACATGCTGTTCAACTCATCTTTCTGTCTAGTTATGCAAAGACAAGGAATTGGGTTTACCCAATATTTTTGTCCCTCTAGATCTGAAGCGCCCTAATTTTTAGGCCATTTTTAGATGATATTTTGTGCAGGAAATTATACTCTTATGATAAAGAGTAAATCAATGCATTTCTTATGAACACTCCAAATTAGGGGCTTATATTAATTCAGACTTTTTCTTTTTTCCATTCAATCATGGTATCTTAAGCATGAGACATCAGACAGACAAGTTTCTCTTCTGTTTGTGACGTCCAAAAACATCCTCCTTCTTCCTCGTCTCTTCATTCTTCACATGGTATTTCATGTACACAGGGTCTGCCACTGTGACTAAAGACAATATTAAACCTGTTTTATTTTATCGGAGCTAGTCAATGGATAGTTGGAGTGAGTCACTGGGTATGTTGACTTCATGGGAGCATGACAGTGAAAACTTCTGACTGCCACCAACTATCTATCCATCCATCCATTTTCCAACCCGCTGAATCCGAACACAGGGTCATGGGGGTCTGTTGGAGCCAATCCCAGCCAACACAGGGCACAAGGCAGGAATCCAATCCCGGACACAATGCAGGACACACACAAACACACACGCACTCCAAGCACACACTAGGGCCAATTTAGAATCGCCAATCCACCTAACATGCATGTCTTTGGACTGTGGGAGGAAACCGGAGCGCCCGGAGGAAACCCACGCAGACACGGGGAGAACATGCAAGCTCCACGCAGGGAGGGCCTGGGAGGCAAACCCGGGTCTCCTAACTGCGAGGCAGCAGCGCTACCACTGCGCCACCGTGCACCCCCACCAACTATCTAAGATTACGTAAATGAATGCTGTGACTGAAATCTCTGGAAAAGTCATCTAATGTGACATAGCTTTTAATATTGTTGTGACAAAATTGAGGAGGCAGGCAAGTTATACTGTATATATGTAAAAACCAGGGGATAAATGTAAATCAAAGCAAAGGGTCAGTACCTGAGAGTTAGTCCTCCTTTTACTGAAGAAATGCTAGCCAGGAGTTGAAAACCAAAATAATCTTAAGTGTCCACATGCCAGCAAAGTGACTTTTTCTTTGATCTATCTTTGATCTCTGGGGCTTTTGGCACTAGTTATTTAGGCCTTGCACCTCTGAATTCAACCATCTCGCATTTCTGGCTTCACAAACATAGAAGTGCTGCAATGGTAACAAAAAGTTGACTTCTAAAGCCAACACAATATATATCCTTTAAGACATGACTATAATTCAGAACTGAAATATTGCAAGTAGAGCATTTTAATTAATGCCAAACAATTCTCCACATCAAGGAAACACTGTACCTGAATATAAAAGTGAATCACTTAGTCCGAATGGAACTTGGTACAGTTGTTATTTTTTATTCATTTCATCCATCCATCCATTATCCAACCCGCTATATCCTAACTACAGGGTCACGGGGTCTGCTGGAGCCAATCCCAGCCAACACAGGGAGCAAGGCAGGAAACAAACCCCAGGCAGGGTGCCAGCCCACCGCAGGGCACACACACACACACACACACGCACACACACACACACACGCACACACACACGCACACATACACACCAAGCACACACTAGGGACAATTTAGAATCGCCAATGCACTTAACCTATCACTTAACTCAACATATTAGAAGCAGCTCTGAAAAGGGAAAGCCCACTACAGAGACAAACTTGAGCACAATTTTCAACAAAACAACATAATGGAAGTGTGGAATAGGTTGCAGACTATCATTGTCTACAACCAGGCTGTTAAATGTGGCGAGGAAGGGAACAAGAGCAGTGCTAATGAACTGAACCAGTTCTTCAACTGTTTTTACTCATTGTTGTCAGAACAGCCCTCCTCCAACACTGCTAGTCTCTGTGTGCAAGCTGAGGAAGTTCTAGAATCCCAACTTCCATCTGCACACTGCACAACCTCCCCCCCCAATGACATCACGTCTGTGGTCTCCAGCTCCACTCAAGTGTCTGGACTTTGTGTCTCTGCTGATGAAGTGAGATGAGAGCTGGGAAAACTCTGCATAAACAAAGCTTCAGGACCAGATGGAATCAGCCCCAGGGTGCTAAAAACATGTGCTAGCCAGCTCCTTGGGGTCCTATAATAACTGTTCTCTCTTTCCCTGAATTTGCAGAAGGTTCCTCAGCTGTGGAAAACATCCTGTGTGGTCTCAGTGCCAAAGAAAGGTCATTCCAGTGATCCCAAGTGATTCCAATGATCCAAAAGACTTGAGATCAGTTGCTCTTCCTACATCATGAAGACCTTTGAGAGGCTGGTTCTAAAACTGCTATGGCTCCTGATTCCAGAACAACTAGATCCTCTGCAGTTTGCCTGTCAGACAGATATAGAGTATGTGTGGACGATGCTCTCACTTATATTATCCACAGAGTGTATTCCTGCTTGGACAAAGCTGACACCACAGTCAAGATAATGTTCTTTGACTTTTCCAGTGGTTTTAACATCATTCTACCTCATTGACTAGGCGAAAAGCTCAAGGCTTTGCATCTTGATGACTCCACATTCTTCTGGATCATGGACTACCTGCCCAAGAGACAGAGGTTTATGAGGCTCAGGGACTGTGTGTCTGAAATGGTGGTGTGTAATACAAGAGCACCTCAGGGAACTGTTCTGACTCCCTTCTTGTTCACCCTCCATACAACAGACTTCCAATACAATACCAGCATTTGCCACCTACAGAATGACTCATCTATCATAGGCTGAATTGATGGTCAGAGTGCAGGAAGATACAAGCACACAGTGCACAAGTCAGAGTACAGGAAGGTCATGAAGAATCTTGTGGTGCAGGAACAACAACTTGCAACTCAACATCAGCAGGACAAAAGAATTGGTGGTGGGCTTTAAGCATGCCTCTGAGACCTGTCACCATCTAAGGGGAGGACATGGAAGTGCAGAGTACCTAAGGGTACATATAAACAACAAACTCAACTGGTCTGACAACACAGCTGCGCTGTACAAGAAGGGTCAGCAGAAGACTGTATTTGCTAAGGAGACTCAGGTCTTTTGAAGTGTGCAGCAAGCTGTTTGAAATATTCTATCAGTCCATAGTGGCTGTCAGGCATTTCAATGCTTCCTCCTGGGGCATTCGTTAAATTTATTTTGCATACCATTTTAAAATATCTGAACAATATTTATTTATCTATTTTATTTATTTATCAATTGATTGGCTGTATTATTTGTCATGTGAGTCTATATCCTTGTTTTTATTTTTTTGTTGCTGAATACATGTGAATCTCCCCTTGGTATTAATAAAGTTTATCTAATCTAATCTTACCTAATCTGATAGTAAAGTGATAACCTACAATATTATACTGCTGATAAAGCCCAGATTTATGGAGAGAAAGTTTCTCAGTATTGACCAATTTTAGGAGAATTTCTCAGAGTTAAACAGGAATTTACAGGTGTAGATTATCAACCTTCTGGAGTGAAGTACAGATCCCAATTGTCTAGGCTCCATGAATATATTCCCTCCGATTATCTCTGCTTTCCCTTTTTAAATCTCAGTTTTTTTTTTACCTAATTCAATGCATTAGAAGCATCTCCCGTTACTGATGAGACTAATTCTCTGTATTAGAAAGACATTAGTGTTGCCATCCACTGTTTGTCAGAAAAAATAACCAGCAATCAATGACATCACTCAAATTGAAGAAATTGTTCACTGCTGTTGGTTTGATTGGTTTTGTTGTATCTAACATTTGTTTTTCTTTTTGTTTTAGAATATCCTTACTATTCTGGTGACTTTGTGAGCTATTTATAATACATCATTGAGGTTCATAGATCTGTTCTGTCATGTAGAATGATAAACACAGCTGGATAAATGTGTTTCTGGATGACTGTGACTGTGCTACCTTCCAACAACAAAAAGATATTTACCTAGGGCAAAAATGATAAAGTCGCCAAGTAGTTTTAAAGATTTTGAGATCTATCAATCAGTTTTCTGTTTAGTGCTTTCACTACTATCTGCATCCAAAGCCATTTTCATGAAGGTTTAAATGGAGTCAGCTGGGATTTGCAGTGTAGATCTTGCTGCATGTAAAATTGGGACTGTTTTTGTTGGATGAGATGACTACTTATGTTTATATTCTGCTCACAGAATATTTTTCTCTTTATCAAGATGGTTAAAATTTATAACCGGAAAATCAAAACTATCAAAACTGGCCTGGAGGATGTGTATGTGAATGTGCACTGCAATGGACTGATACTACATCCAGGATCCACGTTCAGATTTAAATCTGTTGTTGCATCTACAGAGTACACATATGTTCACAACTGACTAACTGCTTGGTTTCTGCCTTGCACTTGCTCTTTGTGGAATAGGTTCAGGACCTCACAATTCTGAATTACATTAAGCAGGTTTGAAAATTGATGGGGGTGGCACGGTGGCGAGGTGGGTAGCGCTGCTGCCTCACTTAGGAGACCCGGGTTCGCTTCCCGGGTCCTCCCTACGTGGAGTTTGCATGTTCTCCCCATGTCTGCATGGGTTTCCTCCGGGTGTTCCGGTTTCCTCCCACAGTCCAAAGACATGCAGGTTAGGTGCATTGGCGATTCTAAATTGTCCCAAGTGTGTGCTTGGTGTGTGTGTGTGTGTGCCCTGTGGTGGGCTGGCGCCCTGCCCGGGGTTTGTTTCCTGCCTTGTGCCCTGTGTTAGCTGGGATTGGCTCCTGTGACCCTGTAGTTAGGATATAGCGTGTTGGATAATGGATGGATGGATGGATGGATGGATGAAAACTGATGGATGGTTAACATTTTTTCCTGGTGTTAAAACTGCGTAATTTGAAAATATTTAGAACTGGAAAAAGCCATTAGGTTGTCTATCTCTCGCAAAACTCAAGTACAAACCAATCAGTTCACTGTTGCTACAAACTTTCTTTAGTATCCCTAGAGGCTGTATGAATTATTCAAGACATCTGTTATTCCCACTGTAAACAATAACTGAACAAATGCATTCTTTTTTGTATGTGTTGTACACAAAGTACATTCACCCATAGGATCTGGAAAGAAATGATACTTGTTTTGGTAAGAACGTCTGAACCTGGATGTTTAACATCAGATGAGTTAGAATAATGCTTATTATTGTTTCTGAACACGACCTCTGCTTATGGACTAGAAAGTAGGTGATCTTCATGGTGATTTTCACTTAATTTTGTGTGTTTTGCTTTAAATATTACATAAAATAATAATAAAACTACATTACAGATAGACTTGTAGTACAATTAATTCTGAAAATCTATATTGTCATAATTTTCTCTCAGATTTAGGAGAGATGTCAACTAGCTTAAGCCTGAACCCCAAACCCAAGCCCTAAGTCTTACAGATAAGGAAGAGAGAGGGGGAGGCAGAAGAATAATTTTGTAGATCAGGAAAGTGCAGTTCTCCGAAACCACTAAATTTACCCTGATGAACTCTTTGTACTGATGATTTACTAAATGACAAATAAGCACATTATGAACTGTATCCTTATACATAAAGAGTCAGCGTCTCGGGTTAGGCTATGAGGTTAATGCCACAGGCATTTCTATGATAAGGGCGGCAATTTCATACAACAATATTTTTTGTAACAGTACTAAGTAATAATATGAAAAACAGGATTTAAATATAAACAGTAAGAATTACACATATATCCAGTGTCTTAGTTATATACCACCTATCCAAAATGTAAGAAATATCTAATTTTAAAAGTTTTAGATTTTTCACAACTACAATTTGTATTGCTTTTGGCTTTTAAAGCAAAGTTTCTTTTTTGCAACCGGTGTTATATAAATTATAACGGTGTCCCCAACTCTGGTCCTGGGGTCTCATTTATAAAGCTTGCATATACACATTCCGAGCCTCTTTTTCTGCGTATGTCGAGGGTGCTTCAATATGAAAAATATAGCCACTGAGACACAATATTTGCCAGTCACATCTTGGCTGACTTTTCTATTAATGAAATGTCGTTGCTTACGGTTAACAAAAGCAGCTTCATTCTCACTTGGTGTGCTTATTGCAATATGAATGCAATAAAGTGCTCCGATTACATTAATAGAATTGGACACTGCTGCAAATTGCCTTTTATGTTGGCAAAAGCATTTTTTCTTTTGGATGTAAACACACACCATATGATAACTGGATGTAGTACCTCATTGGTTGGTTAATGGCTTCCAGCACAGCAGGAATGATTGAGTTAGGCTTGGCTGAGATACTGTTGACTTGTTGACCAGTTCCTTGAACAGTGTCATTAGGTAACAGATATAAACTGATAAAAAAACTGAAAAGTTCTTTACTGTAAATGCGTAGCATTGGCCCACTTAAATGGGTACTAAAATAGAGTCTGTGAATCATATTAATCATTTTTGAGGTATGTTTATCACATCAACACACATTGTAAAAACAGCTCAGTGATATGAATTATTAGACACATAAGTCATCATTTTGCTGGTTCACCTAAATTTCCCAGCTTGATAAAGAATGTCATCGTTTTCCACTTTCTCCAAAATGTCGAGTACACATGGGTCAGAGCTACCATACATATACACATTCCCTCATAAAATTTTCTTTTATAAATCCAGATGTTTGCAAGGGAAATTGTATATACTCATTTTTGTGCATACACAAGTTTTATAAATGAGGCCACAGGACTAGAGTTGGAGACCCCTGTATCCATCCATCCATCCATCCATCCTCTTCCGCTTATCCGGGGTTGGGTCGCAGGGGTAGTAGCTTAAGCAGAGAGGCCCAGACTTCCCTCTCCCCGGGCACTTCTTCCAGCTCTTCCGGGAGAATCCCATGCTTCCCAGGCCAGCCGGGAGACATAGTCCCTCCAGCGTGTCCTGGGTCTTCCCCGGGGCCTCCTCCCGGTTGGACGTGCCCGGAACACCTCACCAGGGAGGTGTCCAGGAGGCATCCTGATCAGATGCCCGAGCCACCTCATCTGACTCCTCTCGATGCGGAGGAGCAGCGGCTCTACTCCGAGCCCCTCCCGGATGACTGAGCTTCTCACCCTATCTTTAAGGGAAAGCCCAGACACCCTGCGGAGGAAACTAATTTCAGCCACTTGTATTCGCGATCTCGTTCTTTCGGTCACTACCCATAGCTCATGACCATAGGTGAGGGTAGGAACATAGATCGTTGAGAGTAAATTGAGAGCTTTGCCTTACAGCTCAGCTCCTTTTTCACCACGACAGATCGATGCAGAGCCTGCATCACTGCAGATGCCACACCGATCCTCCTGTCAATCTCACGGTCCATTCTTCCCTCACTCGTGAACAAGACCCCAAGATACTTGAACTCCTCCACTTGGGGCAGGATCTCACCCCCAACACTTTTCCGGCTGAGGACCATGGTCTCGGATTTGGAGGTGCTGATTCTCATCCCATCCGCTTTACACTCAGCTGCGAACCGCTCCAGAGAGAGCTGAAGATCACGGCCTGATGAAGCAAACAGGACAACATCATCTGCAAAAAGCAGTGACCCAATCCTGAGTCCACCAAACCGGACCCCTTCAACACCCTGGCTGCACCTAGAAATTCTGTCCATAAAAGTTATGAACTGAATCGGTGACAAAGGGCAGCCCTGGCGGAGTCCAACTCTCAATGGAAACGGGCTCGACTTACTGCCGGCAATGTGAACCAAGCTCTGACACTGGTTGTACAGGGACCGAACAGCTCTTATCAGGGGGTCCGGTACCCCATACTCCCGGAGCACCCCCCACAGGATTACCTGAGGGACACGGTTGAACGCCTTTTCCAAGTCCACAAAACACATGTAGACTGGTTGGGCAAACTCCCATGCACCCTCCTGGATTCTGCTAAGGGTGTAGAGCTGGTCCACTGTTCCGCGACCAGGACGAAAACCACACTGTTCCTCCTGAAACCGAGGTTTGACTATCCGATGGACCCTCCTCTCCAGAACCCCTGAATAGACTTTTCCAGGGAGGCTGAGGAGTGTGATCCCTCTGTAGTTGGAACACACCCTCCGGTCCCACTTTTTAAAGAGGGGGACCACCACCCTGGTCTGCCAGTCCAGAGGCACTGTCCCCGATGTCCATGCGATGTTGCAGAGACGTGTCAACCAAGACAGTCCTACAACATTCAGAGCCTTAAGGAACTCCGGGCGTATCTCATCCACCCCCGGGGCCCTGCCGCCAAGGAGTTTTTTGACCGCCTCGGTGACTTCAGTCCCAGAGATGGGAGAGCCCACCTCAGAGTCCCCATGCTCTGCTTCCTCATTGGAAGGCATGTTAGTGGGATTGAGGAGGTCTTCGAAGTACTGCCCCCACAGACCCACAACGTCCCGAGTTGAGGTCAGCAGCGCACCATCCACACCATATACGGTGTTGACACTGCACTGCTTCCACCTCCTGAGATGCTGGACGGTGGACCAGAATCTCCTCGAAGCCATCCAAAAGTCGTTCTCCATGGCCTCTCCAAACTCCTCCCATGCCCGAGTTTTTGCCTCAGCAACAACCGAAGCCGCATTCCACTTGGCCTGCCGGTACCTATCAGCTGCCTCCAGATACCCACAGGACAAAAAGATCCTATAGGACTCCTTCTTCAGCTTGACGGCTTTCCTCACCGCAGGTGTCCACCAATGGGTTCGGGGATTGCCGCCACGACAGACACTGACCATCTTGCGGCCACAGCTCCGGTGAGCCGCCTCAACAACAGAGGCACAGAACATGGCCCATTCGGACTCAACCCGCGTCCAGGCAAGGGAAAACGTCATCCAAGGTTTTTGTTCTTCATCGGAGGTTTGTTGAACCGCTCTTTGTCTCATCCCTCACCTAGGACCAGTTTGCCTTGGGTGGCCCTACCAGGGGCATAAAGCCCCGGACACACAAACCCCTCCACCACGATAAGGTGACGGTTCAAGGAGGGGGACCCCTGTATTATAATCATTATTTTAATTGTCATATTATTATTACTTTGCTGATGCCTTTATCCATGGCGACTGACAACATTTGAAAGATGCTATTGGTTACATTTTGTTTTGTTTACCAACTGGAACACAGACAGGTGAAGTGACTTGCACATGGTCACACCATGCCAATAGTGGGATTTGAACCCACAACCTCAGATACTTAAGTCTAATGCCTTATACACTATTCCACACTGTCTGTAATATTGTACTCTGTCAACAGAATCTGAAAATCTGACAGCCATTTGTGCTCACAAAGGTTTCTGAGATTAGAAAAATTTCATTTACCTTTTGCTGAAGACCAAACCTGGCCTGCTGTACCTTAAAACTGAGCTGAGATTAAAAGTTACTGTTAAGTTGGAAAGTCAGAGCTGAAACTGAAGTCTCTCTTTTCCTGTTAGTGGGAGCAGCCACTCATGCAGGCATGGAGATGTGCTCTGACAGTCACTTGTACTGTTATAATGATTTACTTAATTATAATGCATTTAAGTTGATAGGCAGAAAACGCTGTGCTCCATGAAATTATTTATTTTATTACTCTCTTAATCATTTTTGAAAATGAGAGTTGGTGACAGGGATAGGGTATGAGATTCCTTAACTGAAAGTACCAATAATTATCATAGACTATAGTTTATTTCTATTTTGGATAGTAAGCAGTAGTATATCTACAAAGCTTTCACAAGACATGTTGACTATAGCTGTTTTTTCTCTGTTTCTCACGGCGAAGAGGAGGCACACAGAAATGATCACTTAGGTCCTAACTAGAGAAGATGGCCAATGATATGAAAAGGGCAAGGACTTGAGTCACTGTGGTCACCCACTGTATAGGTCTGTCGTTTTTGGTAATATGAGCATCCAATCATATATACTATAAACTAAAGTGAACTTAATATGGATGTTTCACTGTTTGCACTTTGCCTACAACCTACACATTACTCCATAACAATTGAGGTCTTTATGTGTAGGAGAAGTAGACTGTTCTACAGGGAAAAACATGGTTCGACTTCTAATATTAAACAGCATTTGGAGGTTGTAGGAACATGAAGGCAACAACTGCAAGGAAATAGTCTGGCTATTGTCAATAGTGTGATTATTTATGTGTTTGACGTGATCCTGCCAGGGAACCACAAGATGTTAGGGGACTCACATATTTGTTGGCTTTCCCTACAGCTCTGAAATCATCAACCTGAAAGAAGATCTATGACCCCCACTTTACTCTCAATACCTCTTTGTTCTTTTCCATTCCCACTCTGGTAATTACAAGGACATGAATTACACAATGAAGAGGTCTTAATGATGACCACAGCTGTTTCCAGACTTGCGCTTGACTGACATTACATCATAAACACTCATCTCTACAAACTGTCATTACATGGGATGTGTCCCAATCTGTTTTCTTTTAATTCTGTTTTTTTACAACAAATAAGGAACAGACACAAACACACACATGCACCACAATATATCTCTAAAGGTCAATGTGCCCAGATGCCTTAAGCCACTCTTGTACCAATCTATACATATTATTTAAGTTGTTCGTTTCTTTCAATTTTCTGTTAATTTTACTCTACATTCATTTGCATACATAGGTAATGTATTTGATTTTATATTATTGTAGAGTACAATCCTGCAGCATCACTAAAGGGAAATTTAAATGGAAATACTATATGGACTGGACCATTCCATGCCATTTTTTCTTTTTATTGTTGTATCTGTTATCAGTAAGTAATGTTTTATGAAAATAGAAGGCATAATAGAAATAGCAGACTGACTTTTGTTTCAGATTAAGACATTATAAGTTTCCCATAGCGGTATTAAAACTATAACAACTGATTAAACTAATTCTAATTGTTGATTGACTGATAGCTGAATTTCCTGCCTTGATTTTGTCCTACTTTATAGTAGGCTGTATAATCCTGGGATGTCAAGATCTGGTCCGTGTTTGACTAATTATTTCTTGATCAATTTCCTTTATAGTGACACGTTTTACATATTTCTCAGGCATGCAAGTAAGAATTTCACTGTGACACAATATTTTAACTTGAACATAAATAATGAACAAGCATACAAGTAAATGCGATGAAGAACATGCAATAGACGTTTTGACATCTACAGACCACCAGGGGGCAAAAGAATCTATTATAGAATATCTAGCGTGGGTATGATAGGCTGCTATGGCTGCTATGCTGGAAGTGGTCCACGTAGTCTACATATGAGAGATTAATCTGGATACCCAAGTTATTCAAATGAAACTAACCAAACTATGGGAGTTAATGTGAATAGCGCATGTTGTATATGAAATTAGAAATTTTTTCTACATTGTTTGACCATTCTACACTTTATGTCTCAACAACCAAACTATGCTGAAAACAAGCATTAAAAAGTAAAATAAAAATAAAATAGTGATTTTAAGCAGTATAATGTATGTATAAAGTAACATTATGGACGAATATTTCACTTGCTGTTTTTGCAGGGTAGCCCAAGCCAATGTTATTCTGTTTGAATTCATCCTCATACTTTCCCAATGTGTACTATTAAGAACAAAATGCATTGTCTTCCCAGTATAACCAGGTAATAACCAGCAGATAACTAGGAAGAAATAATAATGCAGCAAAGCATTAAGGAGTATATGTGTATTAAGACTAAAGGTTAAGATATTTGAACTGTTCTAAAATATATATATCCTACTGTTGTAAATTTGTTAATACACATTTAATCTGCAACATTTTACAGATTATCTATCTCTCAGTAATTTCAAAAGAAAAAGATCAGGCACAATATTAGGGCTTTTGGTATCCTGTGCTGCTGGCTTAGTCTCCAACTTCCTGTGACCCAACCAGTTAATTAAGTGAACATACAAAACATCTCTGTCAGGCCTGAATTAAGACGATTTGGTAAATTGAAAAATGAGTGAATAAGGGAAAATTTCTTTCATACTTTATGAAAAAGAATAGGTTAACCAAACAACCATAAATCAGATTTAATCTTACAAATTAAAAAAAAAATCATCATATCTGATACTATCTTCCCATGTTTATGGGGAAGATGGAAGTTTGAGTTTTATTTTTTTTTTCATTTCTTAAAAAAATGTATTGTTATTTATTCTTCATACAATTTATTGCAGCATTTGTTGTGAAGGCTGAGTAGTTGCAAACTTTTTGTTCAAGTCATCTCATTTATTTGTGTTAACAAACATCCTGCATTTTCAGACCCTGTCCTTTCCATTTTTGGATCACAGGGAATGAGAGAACAATTCTAGATAAGATACCAGTTCATCACAGAATGCATGTGGGCACATATCCACAGTGATTAAACTTTGTAGTCTGTAATATGCACATCTTTCATGTTGGCAGAGACAATACTGTAGTACCCTAAGAAAAGGAATATTAGCGAAATTGTGACTGGGTTGGGAATTCATCTTGGTGGACACTGCAGCTCTAAACAGTACCCCATCACGGATAAACTCACTAATAAAAAATATAGGAATTTATTTTACATCAAACAAACTGAAATATGAGTAAACCAATTAACTAAGTTAACAGATAGAAAATATTAGTCTAGCCTGGTAGAAGGTTAAATTTCACATCAGTTTATTTCTATATTTATTGAGCATACAGTAAAAATACAATAATATTTTTGGAAGTGTATTACTAATGTGAATAAACAATGATAAAACAATATATAAATTTCATCCATTCACTGTTGAACCTACTTAATCCAATTGAGTATACAATTTTATAAATAATCTACCAACCTTCAAATAGCCTTTCAACAGACTAAATCAGTAACCTCCTCCATCAGTATACTCCCATATGCCCACTAAGGTCAACTGATTCTAGCAATCTTGTTGTGTCCAAAACTAACCTGCACTGTATGAGTGACAGAGCCTTCAGTTGTATAAAGCCCAGACTTTAGAATGACCTCCCAAAATTAATTTCATCAGCTGACTCAATTCACTCTCTTTAATAAAACAACTTAAAACACATTTGTTCAGGTGGACATTTAACTTACCCTGACATTGTGACCGTTTTTCAGTTTGCCCTCTCTGTTCAGCTGCTCAGGATGATTTGTATTTGTATCATAAGTTCTATTATATGTTTAGGGTTTTCTAGTATCATTTTCTATTTTATTCTGGTATATTGTCTTTTATGCTATTTTAATGTTTTGATATCCTGTATTTATCTGTATTTAGTGTTTTATGAGGATATCATTTGTTTCCAACATATCTATGTCCAGTAAAGGTAGTGCCATGGTTGTGCTGCTGCCTCTCAGTAAGAACACCAGAGTTCACATCCTGGGTCCTCCCTCCATGGAGTTTAGATGTTATCTGTGTGGTTTCCTCACACAGTCCAAGGACATGCATGTTAGATGAATTGGCAGTACCAAATTGGCTTTAGTTTGTGGTTGTTACGTGAGTGTGTGTGTGTTTGCCCTGTGATGGACTGGCATTCTGTCCAGAGTTTGTTCCTGCCTTGCACCCTGTGCATGCTGGGATAAGGTCCAGTGACACTGTTCAGGACTAAGCTGGTTAGTCAAGGACAATTATTTATGCCCTGTTATTCTTTCTGAATTTCTGTGAAGCACTTTGAGCATGAAAAAGATGCTATATAAATAAAATGTATTATTATTAACATGGAACCCAGCCACATGTGATGCAAAAACCAGTCTTCCTTCATGCCGGTCCCAATATGGAGGGTTACGTCAGGAAGGGCATCTGGCGTAAAATTTTACCAGATCAACTTGCAGACAATACAGATTTCCATACCCGATTGTTCGGGTCCCAGGTTAACAATGGCCACCTCCAGTACTGTTAGCCAACAGGGTGCTGGCAGAAATTGAGTTACTGTTGCCTGAAAAAGGAGAAGAAGAGGGGGGAGACATGTCCAGAGGAAAGAGGAGAGAATGAAGGTAAGGAGAGTGGAACTGAGGATAGGAACTTTGAATGTTGGCAGTATGGTAAGGGGAGAGAGTTAGCCGATATGATGGAGGGAAGGAAGGTTGATATAATGTGCGTGCTAGAGACTAAATGGAAGGGGAGTAAAGCCAGGTGAATCGGGGGTGGATTCAAATTGTTCTATCATGGTATAGATGGGGGGCAAATGTGGTAGGGGTTATTCTGAAGGAACACTATGTCAAGAGTGTTTTGGAGGTGAGAAACATGTCAGACAGAGTAATGATTATGAAGCTGGAAATTGGAGGTGTGATGATGAATGTTGTTAGTGCATATGCCCTGCGTTGGGTGTGCAAAGAATGCGAAAGAAGATTTCTGGAGTGAGATGGATGAAGTGATGGACAGTGTACGCAAGGGACAGAAAGTGGTGATTGGAGTGGATTTCAATGGACATGTTGGTGAAGGGAATAGAGGAGAAGAGGATTTGATGGGTAGGTATGGTGTCAAAGAGAGGAATAAAGAAGGTCAGGTGATAGTGGATTTTCCAAAAAGGATGGGCATGGTTGTGGTGAATACGCATTTTAAGAAGAGGAAGGAACACAGGGTGGCATACAAGAGTGGAGGAAAATGCACACAGGTAGATTATATCCTATGCAGAAGAGTCAATCTGAAGGAGATTAAAGACTGAAAAGTGGTGGCAGCATAGGATGGTGTTCTGTAGGATGACATTGGAGATCAAGAAAAGGAGGAGAGTGTGGACAGAGCCAAGGATCAAATGGTGGAAGCTGAAAAAGGAAGACTGCAAGGTTGAGTTTATGTAGGAGGTAAGACAGGCATTGGGTGGCAGTGAAGAGTTACGGGTGACAGTAAGAAGGGTGCTTGTTGTGACATCTGGACAAAGAAAGGAGGAAAAGGAAACCTGATGGTGGAATGGGGAAGGAGAGCATACAGGGGAAAAGGATGGCGAAGAAGAAGTGGGATAATCAAAGAGATGCAGAAAGCAGACAAGAGTACAAGGAGATAAGGTGCAAGGTGAAGAAAGAGGTGGTGAAGGCTAGAGAAAAGGCATGTGATGAGTTGTACAAGAAGTTGGACACTAAGGAGGGAGAAAAGGTCCTTTACTGATTGGCTAGACAGAGGGACCGAGCTGGGAATGATCTGAAGCAGGTTAGGATGATAAAGGATAAAAATGGAAGCATACTCACAAGCGAGGAGGGTGTGTTGAGAAGATGGAAAGAGTACTTTGAGAGGCTAATGAATGAAGTAAATAAGAGAGAAAAAAAGTTGGATGATGTGCAGATAGGACATCAGGAAGTGCAATGGATTAGCAAGGAGGAAGTAAGGACAGCTATGAAGAGGATGAAGAATGGAAAGGCTGTTGGTCCAGATGACATACCTTTGGAAGCATGGTGGTGTTTAGGAGAGATGGCAGTGGAGATTTTAACCAAATTGTTTAATGGAATCTTGGAAAGTGAGAGGATGCTTGAGGAGTGGAGAAGAATTGTACTGGTACCAATTTTTAAAAATAAGGGGGATGTACAGAGCTGTAGTAACTACAGGGGGATAATATTGATGAGCCACAGCATGAAGTTATGGGAAAGAGTAGCGGAAGCTAGGTTAAGAAGTGAGGTGATGATAAGTGAGCAGCAATATGGTTTCATGCCAAGAAAAAGCACAACAGATGCAATGTTTGCTCTGAGGATGTTGATGGAGAAGTTTAGAGAAGGCCAGAAGGAGTTGCATTGTGCCTTTGTTGACCTGGAGAAAGCATATGACAGGGTGCCCCTAGAGGAGTTGTGGTATCGCATGAGGAAATCGGAAGTGGAAGAGAAGTACGTAAGAGTTGTGCAGGATATGTACGAGGGAAGTGTGATATTGGTGAGGTCTGCGGTAGGAGTGATGGATGCATTCAACGTGGAGATGGGATTACATCAGGAATCAGCTCTGAGCCCTTTCTTATTTGCAATGGTGATGGACAGGTTGACAGATGAGATTAGATGGAATATGATATTTGCTGATGACATTATGCTCTGTATCGAGAGTAGGGAGCAGGTTGAGAAGACCCTGGAGAGGTGGAGAGATGCTCAAGAGAGGAGAGGAATGAAGGTCAGTAGGAACAAGAAAGAATACATGTGTGTAAATGAGATGAAGGTCAGTGGAATGGTGAGGATGCAGGGAGTAGAGTTGGTGAAGGTGGATGAGTTTAAATACTTGGGATCAACAAGTACAAAAGTGTCAGGAGTGATTTGTGACAGATGGATATCAGCAAGAGTAAAAGGGAAGGTCTACAGGACAGTAGTGAGACCAACTTTGTTATATGGATTGGAGACGGTGGCACTGACTAGAAGGCAGGAGACAGAGCTGGAGGAGGCAGAGTTAAAGATGCTAAGATTTGTATTGGATGTGACTAGGATGGACAGGATTAGAAATGAGTACATTAGAGGGTCAGCTCAGGTTGGATGGTTGGGAGACAAAGTCAGAGAGGCGAGATTGCGTTGGTTTAGACATGTGCAGAGGAGAGATGCTGGGTATATTGGGAGAAGGATGTTAAAGATAGAGCTGCCAGGCAAGAGGAAAAGAGGAAGGCATAAGAGAAGATTTATGGATGTGGTGAGAGAGGATATACAGGTGATGGGTGTAACAGGGCAAGTTGCAGAAGACAGGAACATATGGAAAAAGATGATTCGCTGTGGTAACCCCTAATGGGACCAGGCGAAAGAAGAAGAAGATTATTATTATTATTATTATTAAGCAAAGAAATCAGCTAACAAAGTGACATGAAAAGAAGAAAAAGAAGACCAGCAACATCTTCTAAGTCTCAAATCACAAAGGCTGCTGATATGATGCAGCAACATGAAGAAGAAGAAGAAGAGCACCACCATCTGTTGCATGTCAAGTGTGGGATACAGAATGCAAGAATGACAAAGACAGAGAAATGCCTGCGACCGATGATCCACATGGTTCACTAGCAACCATATAAATTGCTAAAGTTGTATGATGTTGCAGTTGCAAATATTCTAACTTATTGCAAGTGCATATTGAACTGTACAGCTTTTTTTTTAACGGATTCTTCGGCGTATAACGTCACAGCAACTTGGAGCTATATTTGACTTGACTTGGCTGATCTCAAACAAATCGTAAAAAAACATGTACAATATATGTGAAGATAAGTCGTGCAGACTCAGTTAGAACATGAATGTAAACTTGACTTAAGGCAATAACCGAGCAAGCTAACCCTTGTACCACCATGTGAACCTAGTTTTCTTATTCTAAAAACCATATTCTTCTCCGTCTCTTAATAACTCTGAAAACTCAAAGTCCCAGCAGGCTGCGCGGTAAGGGCGCGGCACTGCATTGTAGTTTTGCAGAGCGTCACTTTGACAATCTCAGATTCCCTTTGACAGTTCAGAGTATACTGGCTAGATCAGTTAGCCACATTATTTAATTTTCTTATATGGAATCTCATTAAAGGCGCCCGATCCCAACCACAGGTGATGATAGTTGAAAATGAACAGATTGATTTCGCCTTACGCAAGCTTACTTATCTTTAAAAACTCGGAATCCCATCAGGCGTTGCGTTAAAGGTGTGTTGCATACGCAAGATCCCACTGTTATTGTCATTACCACGCCTTTAGTATTTATGCGTTAAGAGTGTGCAATGCGGGTAATCGTGCATAATTATGCTGTGACTGATTTCTCCTAGAATACAACTATGCTGCTATGATGGTCTTATGGCAAAGTTAGTTCTCAAATTCATGTAGAGCACTACAAATCCCGCTATATGTGGAGGGGAATAGGGTGTGTGTGCCAGATCTACTTCCCGAATTCCAGTCGAAGACTTCAATTCCCAGAAGGCTGCGGAAAGGAGCGTCTCTGTCTACCCTATGAAAGGTCCCGCCCCCGCGTATTGTTTGTTGATGTCTGTCTGCTCTAATTTTGCCAGTACTTCAACGCCACTGCGGCGAGGGTGACGTTTATTTGGACTTTCTGGAATGCATGCGGCGTAGTGGGACGACTTAATCCTTTGGACTTTATTGCACCCAAGCTGTTATTTGCATTTGGTCCGTGGTAGGATCTGTCGAGCTTCTAGCGCCGGTTTCTTCCCGGTAGATAACGAGGAGCTCCATGGGCTGATTCCAGGCTGTCTGCGCCGGCCTCGCAACCTTTACACCTCCTGGCCGAGCGAGTCTTAAGCATCTGGGCGCTTTTTACCTAAGAAAAAAGAAAAACAAAATTAACGCCAGGACCCGAGTTGAGTGTCCACTGGAAAGGATATGGCATCAGTGGTTGAAGTCTTGGAGAACTAAAGGAGGAGATTTTTCATCCCTTTCATTGCCGCGCACTTGTATTAGTGCTGTCGACCTCAAGAAAGCTTTTTTTTTATTTTTTGTGTTTAATTTTTCGACGCGGGTTTGCACTTTATAACCCCAATCTTTCTTCTTCAAAGAGATGGGACACAGGGGAGCGAGGGAAGGAGGCCCACTTTGACGTAGACATTGGGCTTTAGCCCTCTGCTCCCCTCGTAACACTCAATACTGTATATTTATCCCCCACCTCACCCAACCCCTTTGCACCCCTTTCGTGGGACTGCTTTTACTTGTCGCTTTGCTTCACTTCTTAAGATCACTGGCACAAGATGTATAATCCATTTGTCTGATACAGAATCTATTTTCCTGTCTTAACTTGCATCATTAAAGAAAACTTTGCCTTCAGGAGTTTCGTTCTCATCCCCTGAACGTTTAGAAAGAAAAAAAAAAATGGAGGGTGCAGGGGTCACCGGACAGAAGATCAGTCCATTGGCCCGAGAGCTCAACCGTATTTTCAGCAACTACAATAAGCATTCCAACCTATTGAAAAAGAACCTGAAGGAGACTAACAAGTTCTTCCGAGAAATCAAGCAGCACTACAGCAACTCGTGCGGCGCCTCGGCGTTGGATGCTGGTAAGTTTAGCTGTCAATACAATCACATTGTCCACAGTGCTATCCGTCAATAGTGTAATAATAACTAATTAATCCTATATTTGCAATCTAAGAAGGCAAAAATACAACTTCAACTCTGTTAATTTTTCTTATTAATGCTTTTCTAGGTTTAGCACAGAGCCGATTAATTTGCAGAAGAGTGTATTTTAATATTAGCCACATGTATTCCTCCTGTGAAGGACTGGTACATTGCAATAAAGGGCTTCTTAATATCTGTCCTCATTTATCTCCTTTTCATTCATCCAGCGGTATGATTGTATATTCCTAAGTCATCCAAATATGTCACTTTTGTAAGGAGCTTTGCTTTAGTTCTTCATTGCTTTGAGAAGTTTAACTGTAATGACACAAGTGTGTCCTATCAAAATAATATAATCAATTGAGCCTGGTTGTTTATTTCCTCTTCTAATTTATTAATGCACAATCCTCTTAAGCTGTGACAGTTTGTGTATGTCTAGGGCATCAGTGACATGCAAATCTTTTTTTTTTTTATAAAACAGGAACATTTAGAACTTGGTCTACTGTAAGTTAAATAAACCTTAATTTAGGAGTTAGAGCATGACACCAGATTAGAGGTCTGCACAATGGTCCTCTTTTAAGAATGTCATATATTCATCAAACAATAGACGTGACATGCTACTACTAGTACCTATAACATTAAGACTCTTCCTATAAGTGTTTTATGTGTTCATTACTTTTATTCATCATTTTTTTGTACTAACATCCTCCTCCTTGTACTATCCAGTTTTTTATTGCTGGATACTCAAGCCCATCCCAATGGAAATGGGAACAAGAGGAAAGGTAGATGTGTTTTGAATTTAGGTCCTTTACATAGTGCTTTCATACACATCCCACATTTTCTCATAAACTTAGCAAAGCATCATAGTGATTGTGTTTTAAGTACTGTAAGTCCACAAATTTCATGCATTTGACAGTTTCACAACTAGCTTTTGAAGTTCTGCTGGCTAATATTGTTTTGTAAATTTTCTGCGTCTCCTAAAATCTGTTGACCTAAAATCAATGATGGAATATCCCCTTTAATCTCCCTTAAACTCATTGTTTGTTGTGTCTAAGAGAAGAAACTATATAATAAGTTATAAAAAAAACACATTTTAAAATAATATATATATATATTTTTTTTTGATAATGAAAAATACCATCAAACCTGACGATGACAGTATAACAATTTGCTGATTAAAGTTAATTTATGGATTTTAGTACATTCTTGTTTTTCCAGGCACCAGAGACTGGTAGTGTGTTGTATATTGGCTGCACATGTTAATAAGAATTTTTATTGTACTCTTCACACATGACAAAACTAGAAATACTGCTGCTGTTACTATTTGGTTGAACTTGACCTTACTTATACCATGAGAAAACTAAATAAACTTTGGAGAAGACTGCAGACTCTACAGATACAGTGTTATCACTGTTGTTGAAACCACATTCAATGTGAGACACCTGCAGTGCTGGCCAAAGCACCACCAACACGGTGCCCAATTACCCAAATGAAAAATCATGATACCTACAAAATGTTGGATAGATTATCAAGACAGTGAAAAAATACTCTTGACTGAAATTAAAAGTCCACAGTAGAATATGACAAGTTTACTACTGCAGCTACTGTAAGAGATTGATGGCAGTGAAGCAATGTGTAAATGAGAAGAGTAAAGCATAGTGATTACCAAGCTTAAGCTGTTTCATGGTGTCAAGTAAAGATTCTGGTCTTCAGGAGGTGCTGGAAGGTCAGTTGAACTAAGTGTGGTTCTGATGGTGAGTAACATCACCATTTCAAAGCATGGGAGCAAGAAGAGTGATTTTTATTTTATTTTTTATTTCTATCTGATAAAATGGTAATGTGTGTGTCTGATCGCTTGGAAGAAGCTGATCGGTCAGATTGGCTGTGGTTGCTCAGTCAAACGAGACTGAGGCAGAAAGCCGAGATCAAGGAGAGACATATTGGGAATTGCTAAGAGTTGTCTTTAAACATGGGTAGTATTTGTTGGAATGCTAATGATCTTTTCACTGAAGGTAATTGGGGCCTGTCTACCACTGGTGGTAGTCAGAGAGTGGAGAGGAGGCGAGCAACACACCTTGAAATGACAGTCTGAGCAGTAGGCTTTATGGGAATTAGATTGAGAAAAGTGGCAGCTAACACAGGTCAAGAATCGTGACAACACTCATGGTACACGTAGGATGACATATCAAATATTTTTATATTTATTCTATAACCTGTATTTAACGGGTAATGTAACTTAAGTATATCTCTATATATTTAATTAAGTATGCTGTGTTTATCGTGTGTTTGTGGAGAGATGAGAGTATATAGACAGGCTGTGGCAGAATTGTGGAGTTATGAAGGAACATATAAAATGATAAATATAAATGTTAAGATCCATGCTAGGCATAGTGGCTGCATGTTAGAACTTGCATCTCATAAGCTCCTTTTAAATTTGTACTTTTTAATACAACAGCTGTTTGAAGTTTATTCTACAGAAATATCCTACTAACTAGAGTGAATTTTCTCTCTACCATGCCCCTTCATTACTCTGTTATGCTCCATTATCCATTTTCACCATCTGCCTGTATTACTTTTGCTCTTGGATTATTCGCTCCCAATTACCGTATACAGTGCATCCGGAAAGTATTCACAGTGCATCACTTTTTCCACATTTTGTTATGTTACAATCTTATTCCAAAATGGATTAAATTCATTTTTTACCTCAGAATTGGAGTCCACCTGTGGTAATTTCAGTTGATTGGACAAGATTTGGAAAGGCACACACCTGTCTATATAAGGTCCCAAAGTTGACAGTTCATGTCAGAGCACAAACCAAGTGTGAAGTCAAAGGAATTGTCTGTAGACCTCCGAGACAGGATTGTCTCGAGGCACAAATCTGGGGAAGGTTATAGAAAAAATTCTGCTGCTTTGTAGGTCCCAAAGAGCACAGTGGCCTCCATCATCCGTAAGTGGAAGAAGTTTGAAACCCCCAGGACTCTTCCTAGAGCTGGCCGGCCATCTAAACTGAGCGATCGGGGGAGAAGGGCCTTAGTCGGGGAGGTGACCAAGAACCCGATGGCCAGTCTGTTAGAGCTTCAGAGGTCCTCTGTGGAGAGAAGAGAACTTTCCAGAAGGACAATCATCTCTGTAGCAATCCACCAATCAGGCCTGTATGGTAGAGTGGCCAGACGGAAGCCACTCCTTAGTAAAAGGCACATGGCAGCCCGCCTGGAGTTTGCCAAAAGGTACCTGAAGGACTCTCAGATCATGAGAAACAAAATTCTCTGGTCTGATGAGACAAAGATTGAACTCTTTGGTGTGAATGCCAGGCGTCATGTTTGGAGGAAACCAGGTACCGCTTATCACCAGGCCAATACCATCCTTGCAGTGAAGTATGGTGGTGGCAGCATCATGGTGTGGGAATGTTTTTCAGCAGCAGGAACTGGGAGACTAGTCAGGATAAAGGGAAAGATGACTGCAGCAATGTACAGAGACATCCTGGATGAAAACCGCTCCAAAGCGCTCTTGACCTCAGACTGGGGCGACGGTTCATCTTTCAGCAGGACAACAACCCTAAGCACACAGCCAAGATATCAAAGGAGTGGTTTCAGGACTCATGTCCTTGAGTGGCCCAAACAGAGCCCAGACTTGAATCCGATTGAACATCTCTGGAGAGATCTTAAAATGGCTGTGCACCGACGCTTCCCATCCAACCTGATGGTGCTTGAGAGGTGCCCCAAAGAGGAATGGGCGAAACTGGCCAAGGATAAGGTGTGCCAAGCTTGTGGCATCATATTCAAAAAGACTTGAGGCTGTAATTGCTGCCAAAGGTGCATCGACAAAGTATTGAGCAAAGGCTGTGAATACTTATGTACATATGATTTCTCAGTTTTTTTATTTTTTAATAAATTTGCAAAAACCTCAAGTAAACTTTTTTTACGTTGTCATTATGGGGTGTATACAGTAATCCCTCCTCGATCGCGGGGGTTGCGTTCCGGAACCCCCCCGTGATAGGTGAAAATCCGCGAAGTAGAAACCATGTTTGTATGGTTATTTTTATATATTTTAAGCCCTTAGAAACTCTCCCACACTGTTTATAATATTCTCCGCACAGTTATACAGTAAACCCTTGTTTATCACGGTTAATCCGCCCAAGACAGATAAATGATTTTCCATGAAGTAGGATTCTTTATTTATAAATCTAATACTGTATTTTCGCAGTTAGAGAACTGAAAACATGTTTACAACCTTCTAAATACGTTTTTTAATATTATTAGAGCCCTCTAGACATGAAATAACACCCTTTAGTCAAAAGTTTAAACTGTGCTCCATGACAAGACAGAGATGACAGTTCTTTCTCACAATTAAAAGAATGCCAACATATGTTCTTCTTCAAGGTGCGCGTCAGGAGCAGAGAATGTCAGAGAGAGAGAATAAAGAAACAATCAAAAATCAATAGGGCTGTTGCGCTTTCAAGTATGCAAGCACCACGATAAAGTGGCGCAATGAAGGGATCAATGTGAAGGTAGCCTTTCAGCATTTTTTAGAGGAGCATCCCTATCGTTTAAGCAAACAGCCACTGTGCAAACAGCCCCTCTGCTCACACCCCCTCCGTCAGGAGCAGAGAATGTCAGAGAGAGACAGAGAAAAGCAAACAATGAAAAATCAATACGGGCTGTTAGAGCTTTAAAGTGTGCGAAGCACCGCGCGGAAAGCATGTCGTATATCATTGAGGAGTTTTATTTAATATGTAAGACATGCTCTGATTGGGTAGCTTCTCAGCCATCCGCCAATAGCGTCCCTTTTATGAAATGAACTGGGCAAACAAACTGAGGAAGCATGTACCATAAATTGAAAGACCCATTGTCCGCAGAAATCCGTGAACCAGCGAAAAATCCGTGATATATATTTAGATATGCTTACATTTAAAATCCGCGAAAGTCGAAGCGCGATATAGTGAGGGATCACTGTAGAATTCTGAGGGAAAAAAAAGAATTTTAATCCATTTTGGAATAAGGCTAACATAACAAAATGTTGAAAAAGTGATGCGCTGTGAATACTTTCCGGATGCACTGTATATATTCATGTATAAGTCGGGTCTTGAAACCCTAAAAATCAATCATAAAATCAGACCCCGACTTATACACCCATTTAAGAATATGACAGTTGAATTTATTTATTTTTTTTTTTTTTACATCTTCTTGCCTCTTCCAATCTCGCACCAGTTTCTCAGACGCATCGAATTTTGTTGCAGCAGCGCAGTTACCAATTTCTTTTGCCGCTTCAACGACTTTTAATTTAAAACCAGCTTTATATTTTCTACTGATCAAATGCTCCTTCAAAGATAAGGGATGCTCTTACGATAAAGGTGTATGAGGGTGTGAGATACACAAAACAGTGCAAACGTCGCTTTGGAATAGTTCAGGTATTACTGTGTGGTCACGTAGCACAATATATAGAAATAAAAGGCAGTGTACTCCATGTTTACTCTCTCAGGTGGGCATTAGCATATCATAATCTCTTGGACTAATAGCATGAGTTTTCTGCATTCGACTTCTACGACTGACATTATAAAATACTGGAAATTATACAGTAAAACCAAGCCCCGACTTATCCGCGGGAGAACTTAAACGCCAGTATATACAGTATGTGATGTTACATCAGATTCAGAGCTGTAATACTGATTAATTCTTTTTATTCATTCATTTTTTGTTTTTCCCAGTTGTGCATTAGAGCCTTATAGGTTTTCTTGGGCTACTTTCATGCAGAGATTACATTATGTTTGAGAAGTGCAGACTTGGAGTGTTGAAGTGAATTGGGAAATGCTGTTCATGGAATATTATTGTTTATTTAACTCTGTGATGTTTCTGCTTTCTATTTCTTATTTTTTTTCAAGGGTAAATTGAGTACATGTTTTGACAAATTGGACTGTTGTAGGAATTTCCTGAGCCTGTTTTGATAACCCAGTCAGTTTATATATAAAAGTGGTACTTCATTAATCTTAAAGTGCTATCCTTGGCTTCACACAGACACTCATTCAATGTCAAAGTCCATCTTGATGAATTTTAAACCACTGCAATTGCACTAGACATATTTATGTATTAGGCACTTTTCTGTATGTCACTAGCAACTTTATTGCCACTTGGGGATTTATGCTACGCTACACCTAAGATGTCTTGTCTCCAAATAAAATTGAAACTGTTCAGTTTTGTGTGATGTTTGTCCTAAGACTGAATATATTTATTATTGAGTTTTAAAATACTTGTCTAACTGCACTTTGTGCAGTGTTCTGTCCAACCTTTTTTTTTTTTTATTTTTTATTTATTTTATAATCCTGTAGTACTTATTTCCAATAGCAGTGATGCTTTCTATAGCTGTATGACAGGAAGTTTACTTGACTGGACACAAACCCCTCTTTTTTCTAATGGGGCCATAAACTTTCAGTTTGTATTATATTATTCAAAGCCACTAAATTCATTTGAAGGTGTCTTTGGTCATATCATGGCAGTATGGAGCATACAGCAGTAACCAGCTTGGTACAGTGTGCTGATCCATCACACTCCACACATTCCAACTTTCACACAGAATAATTAAACCAGGATTGCTGCATTCGTGGAGCAGCAGCGCTTCCTAATAGACTATTCATTTTTTAAAGTTAATTAACACTAGAATTACCAGAGCCTACGAAAAAACTCGTAATTCCGTCCCACCTTAAACTGCTTCTTAAATCCCTTCACACCTCTCCGCCAGCGCCCTTTGTCTTCTAAATGTGCTGATAAAGAGAAGCCGGCTATTCCATCCCCCCACCAATTTAGAACGTGCACGAACTTCTCTCAGCTCATGCCTTGATTGAGTATCTGGGAGTGAAGTGGAGTTTTAGAGTGGAAATAATAGATCGTTGTTTGGAACACACGCATTTCATGTCTGTTCCGTTTCTACAGTAATCTGTGTCAACACATTGTTAAAACAGAAACTTTTTTATATTCTAGTAGTAGATGACAAAATGTAGGCATAAACTATATAATGTATGAAGCCTGAAGTCCAAATAGCAAAGAAACATTTTCACAAGAATAACACAATTGCACTTTTATTCAAACATATAACTGCAGAAACAAAAAGCCGCCTTAACATGCGACATTGACACCAGTTTACTGTAACTGACTCCGTGGCTCAATAGACTCAGCCCCCGCTTGGGAATCAAGGGGTCGCGGGTTCGATCCTGCGCCCCTCCGTTTTGAGAAGTAAACTGCTCTTGTCTTACTGTTTTAGAATAAAAGCATACATTTGATTTCAGTCTGTAACAGCCGGTGCAGTTTATGATCCTTGTAAAGGTTAGCTTTTTTTTTATTCACTTTTCACTCTCTCAGTCGCGTTCAGAATCAATCCATACAACCCCATCTGACACGGCTGTTTTCACTAAAGACGCGCTATAGCTCTGCAGTGTACCACGATGCATACTAACGCACAATCAAACCCCCCCGGTTCTGACACACAAACGCTGGCGAAGCTGCCTTCTTCGTATCTCACCGCCACTTGCTTTTCGTTTTATTGAGTGTTCCTGCCAGTCCCCGCATGTTGCTGTATGCTTTTTCTTTGTACTACAGGACATGCAGAGGAAAGAATGGTAAAGACCAGTAACTTCGGCGCTATATGCAATCATCAGACACTCCCCATCTGCCCGTGTCGCTCAAACACAGGAACATATATTGGTGTAAAAGTATAACAAAAGTGCACTTTTATTCAAGTGCACTTTTTCCATCGCTTTTCCTGTAAGAAGCAGTGTACACACTTCTCTATGCTGTGGTTTCTATTACACACCTGAAAGAAAGAGACAATATATGTGAAAATATAATCGCACTAATGCAATATTATTTGAAAACGAACAGCGTCAGATCGGGTGTGAATTTATGCAGGAACTGGAAATTCTCTGATGCGGACCTTCCCCAGGGAAGAAAGTACAGTGTCAGGTGCTCATTCAGTGTAATAGAAACCATAGCACAGAGAGGTGTGTACACGCAACAAGTACACGGTCGTAAATGTAGGAAGGACGGTCCTTGGGTGTGTGGGAACTGTTAATATTTGAATGTGATGATTTTATATAGCACGGAATGAAAATCTGCACTTCTTAGCATTGCACCATGCAAGTGTCGTATCAATCGCCTACTGTAACTTGCTTTCTTTTTCTTGGTTATACAGGTAGTTTTGAATAAAAGTGCACTTGTTTTGTTTGAGAAATGAAGTGTCTGCGTGCACTTTTCGTGGCATTACACGTGTATTTTTTGAGCATGCCCGTTTGAGCAGTATAAAAGTATTGAAAAGTATAACAAAACAACGGGCAGATGGGGAGTGTCTGATGATTGCATATAGCGCCGAACTTACTGCTCTTTACTATTCTCTCCTCTGCGCCCTCGAGTACAAAAGAAACAGAATACAGACGCTATACTAGCTCTGCGTTGTACCACGATGCATACTAACGCCCCACCTGGTTCTGACACACAGACGCTGGCGAAGCTGCCTTCTTCGTATCTCACCGTCACTTGATTTTCTTTTTATTCAGTTTTATTGAGTGTTCCTGCCAGTCCCGCATGTTGCTGTATGCTGGATAGAGAGAAGTGTGTACACTGCTTCTTACAGGAAAAGGCGATGGAAAAAGTGCACTTTTGTTATACTTTTACACTAATATATGTTCCTGTGCTTGAACGACACGGGCAGATGGGGAGTGTCTGATGATTGCATATAGCGCCGAAGTTACTGGTCTTTACCATTCTTTCCTCTGCATGTCCTGTAGTACAAAGAAAAAGCATACAGCAACATGCGGGACTGGCAGGAACACTCAATAAAACGAAAAGCAAGTGACGGTGAGATACTTAAGAAGGCAGCTTCGCCAGCGCTTGTGTGTCAGAACCGGGGGGGTGATTGTGCGTTAGTATGCATCGTGGTACACTGCAGAGCTATAGCACGCCTTTAGTGAAAACAGCCGTGTCAGATGGGGTTGTATGGATTGATTCTGAACGCGACTGAGAGAGTGAAAAGTGAATAAAAAAAAAAAAGCTAACCTTTACAAGGATCATAAACTGCACCGGCTGTTACAGACTGAAATCAAAAGTATGCTTTTATTCTAAAACAGTAAGACAAGAGCAGTTTACTTCTCAAAACGGAGGGGCGCAGGATCGAACCCGCGACCCTTGATTCCCAAGCGGGGCTGAGTCTATTGAGCCACGGAGTCAGTTACAGTAAACTGGTGTCAATGTCGCATGTTAAGGCGGCTTTTGTTTCTGCAGTTATATGTTTGAATAAAAGTGCAATTGTGTTATTCTTGTGAAAATGTTTCTTTGCTATTTGGACTTCAGGCTTCATACATTATATAGTTTATGCCTACATTTTGTCATCTACTACTAGAATATAAAAAAGTTTCTGTTTTAACAATGTGTTGACACAGATTACTGTAGAAACGGAACAGACATGAAATGCGTGTGTTCCAAACAACGATCTATTATTTCCACTCTAAAACTCCACTTCACTCCCAGATACTCAATCAAGGCCTGAGCTGAGAGAAGTTCGTGCACGTTCTAAATTGGTGGGGGGTTGGAATAGCCGACTTCTCTTTATCAGCACATTTAGAAGACAAAGGACGCTGGCGGAGAGGTGTGAAGGGATTTAAGAAGCAGTTTAAGGTGGGATAGAATTACGAGTTTTTTCGTAGGCTCTGGTAATTCTAGTGTTAATGATGCAGGTATTTCCTGCTGTTTTACATTTTCAAATACAGTTAGCAAAAAAACAAACAGTAACTTCTAATTTGCAGATGTTGCTCCTAATAACTAGTTTTGGTGGGTTGCTTTGTAGTGTCCTGCCACTTATGTCTCTTCTTAGTATCTTTTAGTATAGTTATTAGACAGCACAAAGTGGAGAACTGAGGGACAGTTAAAAAGGCATGCTGATGTGTATTAGCTTTAATTGTTTCCTTAATTTCCTAACTCTGCTAGGCCATTATGGTGTCTCTGGGATTTGCTGCCAATCATAATAGACAGGTGCAAATTAAGTGTCATGAATGAGTTCAGCATGCATCATTGGGATATCGGAAGGAAGCCAGAGTGCCCAGACAAAAATCCTGTCTTCTGGAACTATAAGGCAGCAGCTTTAATAATATAATTCCATTCCAATGTTCATATTCATCCATTAATTTTCTGTGACTGGTTTGTCCAATTGGGGTATCCTGAGCCAATCCTGTACAGGATTACAGTCCCAAGGCACACTGATGCAGTCTCACAGAATCAGTTGGCTGGTTTTGAGTTGCCTTTTAAGTTTGCATCTTTGGAACGTGGTAAGAAAAAATGGTACTCAAGAAAAGCTCTTGCACATACTTAGCTGAAGTTTCAAACTTAATCCACTCCACAATAAGGCCCAGCAGTCACCCTTGTCTTCTGTACCTGTGAGGGAGCACTAATTAAGTTGATATATTTTTCACAGCATGGTAAATCACTGGGATGTTTGATTAATTTTTGAATTTGAAAACAGGAGGAAAAAGACCTAATAATTAAGGATGCACCAACCATGTTGTGTTTTTTCATTCACATCATGTTACTAGAATGGCTGATACATATTATGATTTAAAAAAAAAAAAGTTCTCTTTAAAACACCAAGCACCCATATAATATAATATAATATATAATATAATAATAATCTTAATAATAATGTGAATTTCCCCTTGGGATTAATAAAGTATCTATCTATCTATCTAATCAAATATTACGTTTGATACTAAAGTATTAAGTTTGGTATTTTTATAATTAAGCTATAGGTTACATGTGCTACTTATTAATTTTTGTTAGTGGAACTCTGTAAGCTTATTGTGCAGTGACCTTAAAATACAAATAAATATATAAAATACTCCAACATTGATTCACTTGGTTAAGATTGGCATTGAAACGCTTTTATTGTTGTAAGTATAAATGCACTTATAGATTTTAATATTGTTTAAATCATTAATTGCTGTACAGCTCTTTTGCTGTTAGAATTATATTTTATAGGTTTTTGTAGTTCTTGAGGTGTAATTATGAATATGGATTACCATTTTAATTATGCCATACTTATTTCTTACCAAAACTTGTACTGTATGACACACAAGCAAATAATAAATATTACAAATCTTTCAAAAAAGCTGCAGATCTATCTAATGTTCATAATGTTTTTCATAAAGATATGTGTAACAGTTTTATACATAATATAGACAAATTTTGATGTTAAGCTAACATTGTTTAATAAGCAGCATTTTCAAATTCTTCATCTCCTTTTTCAAATTGAAAATGTTGCTGCCTATACTTAATGCAAGCTCATTAACTGTACAAACAAGACAAGCAGAGTAAGTTTTAATTAAATTAAAAGACAAAATGGAAAGGTCAGAATTAAAGTAGCCTTAATTGCAATTTGTCTGATTACAAACGAAATATCGAGTTTCTTTTTTTTTTGGTTTATAACTCCATTTTCCTTAATGTAAAGGCTAACATTCCAGTTTTCTCCCTCAATGGTAGTTTTCCTTACTACTCTCTTTTTACAGGAAGTAAAAATGTGTGCTTGCTCAGCTGTCATAATACTTCGCGTAATGGAGTTAAACTAACTAAATGACCATAAAGCGTAGAAAAGCAGATGCTGAAGAAATGATTTTCATGATCAGACAATTTAACATTCAGTGATAGTCTTTTATAGTGCAAATCAACTGATGTAGATTGGTGGTCGATCGATAAGAGTATCACTATTAACAATCCATAGCAGCAAATAACAAAAATATTTAGTGTTTTAACCCTGGCCCTGGCCTATACATCAAAAATTCAAACTCCTTCTTTAAGCATGTTGAATCTTAAATGTATCTATTTAGGTGAATTCAGTTCGTTCTTAGTATTAAAAATATACTGCTCATTTCCTTTTAAATACTTCCATGTGTCTCCAAAGGGGCAGAGAAAAATAGGCCATCCTGACTTTAGCTATGGCGTTAAAGAATGTAGGTATGTCAAAATAATAAAGTCAAAATAAAGAATTGTGTATGTTTGGTATCTGGAAGTGGCAATGGGAATGTATTTTTGAATATAACTATATCTCGTGAATTTGGTTGATCACATTGTTTCCTGTCCTCTTATAAGGTTACTTGCAGATGTAAACACAAATTTTACTGAATGAGATGAAACTGAAATTGTGACAGTCATTGTTCACCACTGCTTTCATAATGGGCAGCCTTTACCAACTCTGTCTATTTCAGTTAGTCTTTGAATGGCGTAAGATGTGTTAATTATGTTCATTCAAGTAGTTTTGCTGTTCCAAGTATATACACTGCTCAAAAAAATTAAGGGAACACTTAATCATCACAGTCCAACACTAAGTCAATTGAGTTTCAGGAATATCAGTCTGTCCAGTTAGAAGCATAAGCGATTGTGAATTAATTTAACCTGCTTTAGTGCAAATGAATGTGGCAGCAAGTGCATGGAGAGACAACAGCAAGACACCTCCCAAGAGGGAATGGTTTTGCAGGTGGTGGCCTCAGAAAACTGTTCTCTCCTTATCCTTCCTGACTAATTCTTTACTAGTTTTGCATTGCCGATTCGTGTTGCACAGGTAGTCTAGTTCCTCCAGGATGGCACAATCATACATGCCGTTGAAAGATTTGCCATGTCTCCTAGAAGTCTCGGGAGCATGGGGGAGATACCTGGTGATGGGCCTTTACACACGCAGAGCTGGACAGGGCCGAAGAAGGGCATCGATCCAGCAGCAGGACCGATATCTGCTCTTTTGTGTGAGGAGGAACCCTAAATAATATATTGTTATTTGGAACACATGCATATACAATATACAAGTGGGTAAAACTGGAGAAGCTGCTTCCTTCAGCGTTCAGTGTTGTTTGCACCTGTGTCCATTCCACTCATCATTAGTGTTCACTTTACAGATGTAGTTAAAGTTGGAAAACTCCCTATAAAAGAATTGAATAAAAAAAAAAATAAAGTTAAGCATTTAGTGCTATTGCAGAAAATTGCTAATTTTTTTAAAAATGAAATTCTCAAACTAGTATATTTTTCAGAACGCAAAATGAGAAGTAGATAAAGGGTCAGCTAGTTTAACAAGGAGATCATTTAGAGGTAAACTGACTGATGTGAAACTGGTTGGGACAGAAACTTGTAACTTAATTGGAACCTTATGACTGAACTTTAAAACCACTGCTCTAAAATAACCACCCCTTCCATGGTGCTTTTAGAAAGTGCCAAAATGTGGTTAGCCTAGTCTAAAGATGCATCATAAATAACAATGTACTGTAAGTGTAGTAATGGAGACCTATTTTGTATATTGCCCATAGGATACAACAGAAACTTTCCAATTTAAATTGCTCAAATATGCTCTTCCTTCAGACTGTTATGCAGTGTTGCAAAGCTGTGTTGTGAATTGTATGAAGTTAACTGGAGGGATCTAAAACTGTAATATTCATTTAGAAATATCTGAATTTTAATACATCACTCCTTGGTCTAATTGAACTGGGTTAGAATCACAAGTGTTCAGAAATGAGAAGAAAGTCTTATTTTGCAAAGTAGGCATGCTAAAAATGAAACCTCTTTAATTTCAGCTAACAGCATTATGAATGTGGCATCTATGATCAGTGATCTTGGGAGCTGATATCAGTTGTGAATGAAAAGTGGAGTCAAGTACAAGTGACAAAACAAATCCACACCTTTTATTCAATTACATTAGTTATACCTGTAGTTTTCTCATTGCTCAAAATATATAGGAATTAGAAGAGTATGGTTTACAGATGGGCCATGTCAATGTATTTCTGGGAATTTATATGCTTGTAAATACATCCAAGTACAAATACTCTGGTGGTGTTGCACTTTTTCTTAGTGAGCAAGTAACTCTTTGTTTTGCTTCCAAAAGAAATCTGCTCTGAAATCTAATTTTTTTTTTTTTTTTTGAATCTGTAATATCAATAAAATGTATTCGTAATGTATAGTTAACTAAAACTGTGCTATGATTTAAAAACAAATTGATACAAGTTAAAAATATGGGAGTTATGAAAGAATGTTGGTTTTTGAATTTTTTTTTTTAATCTTGAGAAATTATAGTAGTAATGATTTCTAGAAGTATTAACAGGTTTCATTTGAAACTGTAATGAACCTTCATGTGAGATATGATGTTATTGATTTACTATTTGTTGATGACATAAGGCATGTGGACTATATTAACATTAGAATCCTTGAAGCCTACAAAAAACTCGTAATCCTGGGCCACCTTGAATTCCTTCACACGTCTCCATCAGTATCTTTTATTTTGCAAATGTGTCGATCAACACAAGTAGCAAGCAGCCGGCTATCCCATTCCACCCCTTAGCAGAGCTGGGTCCATTGCAAAATTCTCAGAGCTCAGGTCTCTTTATCTGGCAGTAAGGTGCTTGAAGTTGTAGAGGGTAAATAATATGCTATTTGGAATGCATACATTTCATGCTGCAATGATCTGTGTAAGTGTAGGATGACAGAAACTGCTGAACTCATGGCAAAGACAGAAACTTTTACCATGTTATACTGATGATGACATGAAGTGTATACTGTGTGAAGGCTTTAGTCCAAATATTAAATAAAAATGTGTGCCTTTATTCAAGAATGTAACCAAAGAAAAAAACTTTCTTTTCATCTGTCTGCATATGGATTTGGCAAAGTTTTAGACCATATGCCCTTCCTGACTTTCAATGAGTTAAAAACTCAAGCTCGATTGTAAATTGGCAGGAACTTGATATGTATTCTTGAATGGTTTAGAGGTAAGGACTGCTGCCTTATATCCCAAAGGTTCCATGTTCTCAGTAGGCTGGGCTGTTAAAATGGCATAGCGTCTTCAAATAGTGACATTATTGGAGCAATTCACTGCTCTCATATTACAATAAGGACATCTAGTGAGAGTAAAGCTGTCTTTTATTAACAATTGGCTGTGACATTCCATTAATGCATAAGTCATCTGTGATACCAAAATGAGACTGACAAATTCACGGTTTGGTGGCCTGGGTCAGCCCAGGATTTGTTTATTTTGAGCCAAAATGATAGACAACTTGCTGATGGTGCAGTACGTGGTGTATGATCTTGATAGTAAGATCTCTGGCTGAATCCTCAGTTTTTCGTATGAGCTGTACTATTGTTTGCAACATTAATTATGCTATTACATGAGGCAGGTACGCCTTCCCTGACCCCCAGAATGCAGAGGAATGGTGCTATGCCACGCATGATGTTGCACAGTCAGTTGCTGAGGGTGTTCTTGAACGCAGTAAAAATCAAAATATTCCAAACAATGCAAGTTAAAGTAACCTTTCTACAGGTAAATTTAAAACAATAAAATAATCTGTAATTGTTTTAAGATAGATGAGTTTGCAAATTAGCAAATGTTTTTCAGTGGAAAACTTTGAAGTCTCAAAACTCTGTACAGCATACTGTATTCAAGATATCCCAATGAAATCTTTCCTAACAAATTTACTTGAAGAATATGGCAAGTTACAGCAAAAGAGGTACAAAGGGTGGCAAGTTATTTTACTTTGACAAAGTGATAGACGGACAGACAGACATGCATGGTGATCATAGTAGGTGCTTTTCACATTTTATACAATTGCATCTAAAAATGTGCTGATAGGAACAAAAGCTGTCTATTTGTAATACACCACTCTTCTCATTCAAATTAGGTCCTTTATAGAAAGGGGAAACTAACTTGTATTAACCAGAATATCTATATCTCAAAATTGCTTTTTATTCAGTTAATCTGCCTGTATCTATACCTCCCTATTATGTTATTTATTATTGCATACCTTCAAACACTGTCCCTGAAAGGAACTTTATTACATTCAGTAGGGTGTAAATTTATATTTGATGTTCCTGTAAAGTCACATGGACAAGAGGCAGGATGCGGAAAGGGATAAAACAAAACCAAACAGAGAAGTCTTGCACTGTTTCTGTAAAGATAATGTTCAAGTAAAGTAAAATTTCTTTCACTTAGGAGATGCTGATTGTTCAGCTATATTATTTTACTAAAAGTTATCTATATTTTAAGAAGATTTAATTGGTTGAACAATTTGGAAAGTTAATGTATGGTTTAGGTTTGTGCAGTATAACTTTACTGGAAACGTATCAAACGGTATGGCACCAGTATTTCTGGATCTTTGGTACCCAAAGTAAGCTTCAGCTTTCCTTTCAATCCACCACCCAACACTCGCTATTGCAGTTGTAGAAAATTGTCCATTTCATACACTCCACAAAGTGAAACTACACTCTTTGATACAATCAGAACTTCACTGTGGACAAGACCCTTATCTTAAGCTTATCTGTCACTCATTTTGCAAATCACATTCAAAAAAACAGTTTAAGAGTCCATGCATTCATGGCATGGTCTTGGAGCTCCAAATGTCATTCTCAAAATTGAATACACTTATGGAGACAACCTGTTAAAATGTTTGTAGTAAAGGCAACACGCACTGGGTTTCTTACTAAACAGCCTACCCCAATTCTTTCTGCCCGTGAAGTTTAAACTGCTGGGGAAAGACCAAATGAAATGGAACAAAAGACTTAATTTTGAGAGAAAACAAAACCCTAAAATTTCTGTTATCTGTTCAGGGGCTCAATAGCACAAGGTAACTGAAACTTAATGATTAATTTGTAAGTTTTAATGAGTGCTGTGATAGAAGATTGGATTGGTTTAGAAATATGACACTCTGTGAGCTGTCTAATATATGTTGGGCACAGCAAGACTACATGTAGTCTAGTAGAATAGTCTACTGCACATGTGAATTAAATGCTATGATTGTACTTTTTTTTCCCCTTGTGTAATATTTAATAGAACTTGAAGTTTCGGTTTGGTGAATTTTATAGTACAGTACAATGTTAGATTTTTGTTCTTGCTTATAAACATGTGTTGCATAATTCACCTTAAAGCAGAGCAGTTGGATGTTTAGCCATGCCCTGGAGTTCAGTTATGATTAGTAGTTTATTTCTCTTGGATTCATGTGATGTTTACATTAAGGGGAAGTGTCTGCCGCTCTCATTATAATAGTTTTTGTTGGTTTCTGCAAATTGTACAATATAGATCCTGTTGGCCACTTTGAAATGGTTTACTCTTACTTGCACTGTTGATTTTGATGTTTTTGTATTGCTTTTTACTTGAATGCTTCATTTTTAAGTAAATAAATAGCACCAGTTTCCTTAAATATGTTGTTTCCATTAATCTATACTAATAAAAGGCAAAGCCCTCACTGACTGACTGACTGACTGACTCACTGACTCATCACTAATTCTCCAACTTCCCGTGTAGGTAGAAGGCTGAAATTTGGCAGGCTCATTCCTTAAAGCTTACTTACAAAAGTTGGGCAGGTTTCATTTCGAAATTCTACGCGTAATGGTCATAACTGGAACCTATTTTTCTCCATATAATGTAATGGAGTTGAACTCGCTGGCCGTGGGGGGGCGGAGTTTCGCGTGACATCATCACGCCTCCCACGTAATCACGTGAACTAACTGACTGTCAATGCAGTATGTAGAAAACCAGGAAGAGCTCCAAAAAGCGCTGAAGAAAACATGCATTATATAATTGAGAAGGCAGCGAAACAATAAGAAGCGAGCGAATGACATATACAACCATATTCATGAGTGCTGCTACTTCGGAAACAAAGCACGGTGTAAACCTAAAGTTTAAATTAAGTTCATAGACACGCTGCGCTGGCGTTTGTCATGCCCACGGGTAATGCGGGATACAAGTTTAATGAGAGGACGCAGGATATAAATGAGAGTTTTGATCACTTTGTAATGAAGTTAAAATTGCAAGTGAAAGGCTGTGCTTATGCAAATTCCGAGAGACTGTGTTTGTGGGGGGATTGACAGTTAAGGCGGGTGGGTGAGTCACGTCATCATCTCCCGTCCCATTCGCCTCATTTCGCTCTGAGCTGAGCTCCGCAGCTAACGCAGTCTTACAGAAGTGACTTTGTGACGCTGCTACCAAATACTCACAGAAAAATCCACAAGTTAATACACACGCTGTCTCTAGAGTTTCTCCACACTGAATCCTCCAGGCACTACTTACAAAAGGTTAAATTGACAATCGTGTTACGTTATTTTTAAAATGTTTCCTTTTCTTAGCACAAGCACAGCTGAGAAGCTTCGATGCATGTGCTCCATAATGCGTTAAAAAATCACGTATTTAATCGCACTTTCAATTCCAAGCAAAGGGGAACTTCTGTCAATTCATGATTTCCTGGTACACCGATTACATTGATCAGCGCTTCCCGATTCATTTTACCCTCGCACCCCCTTGGTTTGAGAAGAAGTATGAAAAAATACGAGGTTAACACAGAAAAACAGATCACCAATTGAATCTTTATGAATAATCGATTCGCCATCAATAATTGTTTAGGTAAAGTCATACTCGGTGTAATCCTCCTTCCATTTTATAAATATTCTGCCACTAGCCATGATTAAATAAACGGTAAAAAAGTAAGAGCAAAGCGAGGGTGAATTTTTCAGGCAGGCAGGCGACAGCTCAATAGCTCGAATTTGGATATAAGTAGGTTCTGTTTAGTCCCCAGAAATATCTTTGGTAGGAATGGAAGTTGAATTCAGTCTTTAAATTTCTATGATAAAGAAAAAGCTATGCAATGATGACTAAATTTAACTATATAAAGTCAAAACTTGTATATATAAAGTCATTCCCGAATATATGTAAAGTCAATACTTGATTATATAAAATCACTGTCCGAATAAATAAAGTCAAAACTTGAATAATATAAAGTCAGCGTCGGTGTATATATAAAGTCAAAACTTGTTTCTGAATATATAAAGTCAAAACTTGAATACATAAAGTCAGCGTCAGAATATATTAACTTAGCGCTGGAATATATAAAGTCAAATCTTGAATATATAAAGTCAGCGTCGGAATATACAAAGTCAGCTTGGAATATCCATCCATTTCCCAACCCGTTGAATCCAACCACAGGGTCACGGGGGTCTGCTGGAGCCAATCCCAGCCAACACTGGGCGCAAGGCAGTAACCAATCCTGGGCAGGGTACATGCATCATTTTCAAAACATTAACCGAACAGTGTTTTTTTAATTTATTTTTCTGAATACATTTTTGTTAACTTAGTTCAGTTCAGAGTCGTTTCAATCAATATATTTTGACTTTGACTTTATATATTCAGGATTGAGTTTATATACTCCGATGTTGACTTTATATAATCAGGAATGTCTTTATATATACCGACGCTGACTTTATATATTCAAGTTTTGACTTTATATATTCGGGAATGAGTTTATATAGTTTTGACTTCATAGATTCTGACACCCACTTTATATATTCAGAAAATCAATGTACAGTATTTGCCTGTTTGGCACCCCATAGTATATGTGTGTGTTTATATATGTACACATGTATGTGTGTGTATATATACTGCTCAAAAGAATTAAAGGAACACTTTTTAATCAGAGTATAGCATAAAGTCAATGAAACTTATGGGATATTAATCTGGTCAGTTAAGTAGCAGAGGGGGTTGTTAATCAGTTTCAGCTGCTGTGGTGTTAATGAAATTAACAACAGATGCACTAGAGGGGCAACAATGAGATGACCCCCAAAACAGGAATGGTTTAACAGGTGGAGGCCACTGACATTTTTCCCTCCTCATCTTTTCTGACTGTTTCTTCACTAGTTTTGCATTTGGCTACAGTCAGTGTCACTACTGGTAGCACGAGGTGATACCTGGACCCTACAGAGGTTGCACAGGTAGTCCAACTTCTCCAGGATGGCACATCAATACGTGTCATTGCCAGAAGGTTTGCTGTGTCTCCCTGCACAGTCTCAAGGGCATGGAGGAGATTCTAGGAGACAAGCAGTTACTCTAGGAGAGCTGGAGAGGGCCATAGAAGGTCCATAACCCATCAGCAGGACCAGTATCTGCTCCTTTGGGCAAGGAGGAACAGGATGAGCACTGCCAGAGCCCTACAAAATGACCTCCAGCAGGCCACTGGTGTGAATGTCTCTGACCAAACAATCAGAAACAGACTTCATGAGGGTTGCCTGAGGGCCCAAATGTCTACTGTGCCCTGTGCTCACTGCACAGCACCGGGGAGCTCAATTGGCATTTGCCATAGAATACCAGAATTGGCAGGTCCACCACTGGCGCCCTGTGCTTTTCACAGATGAGAGCAGGTTCACCCTGAGTATATGTGAAAGACGGGAAAGGGTCAGGAGAAGCCGTGGAGAATATTATGCTGCCTGTAACATCGTTTAGCATGACTGGTTTGGTGGTGGGTCAGTGATGATCTTGGAGGCATATCCATGGAGCGACTCACAGACCTCTACAGGCTAGACAACGTCATCTTGACTGCCATTAGGTATCAGGATGAAATCCTTGGACCCATTGTCAGACCCTACGCTGGTGCAGTAGGTCCTGGTTTCCTCCTAATGCACGACAATGCCTGGCCTCATGTGGCAAGAGTATGCAGGCAGTACCTGGAGGATGAAGGAATTGAAACAATTGAATGGCCTTCACGATCCCCTGACTTAAACCCAATAGAACATCTGTGGGACATTATGTTTCGGTCCATTAGGCGCCGCCAGGTTGCTCCTCAGACTGTACAACAGCTCAGGGATGCCCTCATACAGATCTGGGAGGAAATGCCACAAGACACCATCCGTCGTCTCATTAGGAGCATGCCCCGACGTTGTCAAGCATGCATACAAGCTCGTGGGGGCCATACAAGATACTGAAAAGCATTTTGAGTAGCAGAAATTAATGTTTTGAAAAATGGACTAGCCTGCCACATCTTCATTTCACTCTGATTTTAGGGTGTCTACACAATTGAGCCCTCTGTAGGCAGAAAACTTTTATTTCCATTAAAAGACTTGGCATCCTTTTGTTCCTAAGACATTGCCCTGTCGTTATTTGTATAGATATCCAACTTCATATTGAGATCTGATGTATCTAATGTGTTTCTTTAAAGTGTTCCTTTAATTTTTGTGAGCAGTGTATAGAGATAGAGAGATAGAGATAAATATAGATAGATAAATAGATATATATAGATAGATATATAGATAGATAAATAGATATATATAGATAGATATAGATATATAGATATGACAACAACACTCATATCAATGACAAAACAATTACATTAACAATCATGTTACGTTATTTTTAAAATTTTTCCTTTTCTTTTTCATAACTTCTTTTACACACTACTTCTTCGCTGCGAAGCGCGGGTATTCTGCTAGTATCATTAATAAGCTGCAGTTAATGTCCTATTAACAAGACCAAGCCACACCAAGTACAATATAAGACTTTTAAAAACACATTTTTGAAGGATGCGAAATGTTGTCTACTTATCAACAAAATCCCAGAATATATTTAGATTTTTTTTTTCTTTGCTCAATATCACACACCCCTACTTGTACCCCTTTAATAATACATCTTTTCTCACCACTAAAATATTTATTAAAGCCATACAAACCTCATGAGGTTTTACCTTATTACAGTTGATGATTCATTGGACCCAGGACTGATTGCACTCTCTTGTTCTCTTGCAACCTTTTACTTCTGGTAAACCATTTATACATTAGCTTTTTACATTATTCATTAATCTTGTCTAGGTGTTTGGCTTCACAGTTTAGGTAGTGCAGATGAGTGTGTAGACTACGGTAATACAAGCAGTCATCTTTCGTTGTATTAAGTTGAGTGACCCTTCTGGGATAATATAGGAATGAATGATAAGGGACAAAAACAGTGAGACTGCTGAAGTAAAAAAATTGAATAGAGTAATGTATTGCCCAGTGTTTACCTTACTCTTATTTCAGGAGAGATTTTTTTTTTAAATTTAATAAGACACCCTTTTTTCCATTTGATGACTACAGTACATTATATTACTTTTGAAAATTAGGATTGCATAGAGTAAACTGTGTTATTGGCATGTTTCATCTGTTAACATGCTACATTTGTGGAAGATAATACTAACTTTAACATAGAAAATCCAGTGTAGTATTGCTGTGCCAGCATATCTTCATGTATTTTGTATGTATAAATATATTGCTTAAACATATTTTGCCTGTTAATGTATTTCTCGCACTTGGAAGATTTCTGCATTTTCCTGGTAAATCAATGGTCAGGCAGACATTTCATATAGTAGATTATTATTTTAGATTTGGCCTGTTTTGACATTTGTACATAGTAGTTACCAAATGAATATTTTAGATTTGTACTCTCCTTAAAATTGCTGCAAGACTCCATAGACTCTTATTAAGGCATTAATCCAAATTTATGCATTATACACGACATATCTTAAATCTGTTATTGTAGCTGCATTAATAACCAAAATACAATCACTATGAAAATAAAATCTTAACTATGTTCAGGCAAGCAAATCTGTTTCTGCAAGTGAAGCACACATCTTTGCTAAATTCCTTAGAAAAATGCTATAAGTATTGGTTAAATATTTCTGGATTGACACATTAAATTTAGAAGCAATAACAGTAGCATTCTGTTAAGCAAAGTATTCAGTTGCAGACAGAGGTTGCCCCCAATAACAAATTGACTGGACTAAAAATGGCTGTATTTTGAATAGATCAGGGCAGAGTTTGGGAGTGTACTGACTACTGACAAATATTAGATTATTAGAGGGATACATGTTATATTGAAGGCGTGTACTTAAACACAGATGTGATGGTTGGGATAATTAAGCAATTAACAGCACATGATTCTTAAGGTAAAATTAAAATGTATGAAGACTCAATAGGTTACATGAAGAATACTGGCTATGGTGATGTTGATGTCTTTTATTCTGGCATCCATGCCAACATTTCAGGAGAGCTGTGGGCAAAAATGCTTGAGTGGGAGGTGCAACCATTGATTTTCAGGCATAAGGGAAAACCGACGAACAACTTAACCATTTAACAGCAGATGTCAATTCAAGGAGGGAGTATGAAGAACTTGAAATTGGTACACAAACCTCTTATAAACACTAAATATGTAATTATGTTAATAAAAATAACAAATAACACAAGTAATGGTCTTCTGAGCAAATAAAAATGATTTGGTCATCTGAGTCATCCCTCACCTTGTCCACAAAAAGGCTGTAGTATATATCCTGTCATAACCCAAAAAACTTCTGCTGCCCTGAAAACTTGTTTTCTACAGAGAAGGGTTCTGATAGCTCTTTTATTGCATTGGTACGTTGGGTCCAGGGATTGTATTAGAATATAAAGGAAATGCCATTAAATATAATGCAATTGTTAATGATTGTGTTTATCTTATAACCAAGCTAGTCTTATCTGATGGTTGTTGGATCTTCCAGGATGACAGTGCACACATTTCTGGACATGAGTGGCCCATTAATAGTTTGTTAAGCATGGATGTCTCGGTTAGCCAGATCTCAATCTTGTTGAATGTTTACAGGACATTCTAGAAGTGCTGTTAATAAAACATTAGCTGATAGGATTTTCAAAAGAAGAAATGCCTCCCTCCTGTACCGTTAAAGGTATATGGAGCCCCTGTACCAGGATGGCTTGTAACTTTTCTGGTCCCTTATGGTGGCCCGATTTTATTTAGTCTGTTGCTGGATTTAGGCTAATTGCCATTCATACCTAAAGTGTGTTCTAAGCAATAATGAGTTTTATAGCTAAATTTGAACACCAGTATAACAAGTATACTGCAATAATGAGGTCCATATCTTCTAAAACATGAAATGATAGATAAATTGATTGTGGCTATAATACAGCATTGTATTTCTTGGAAAACATAATTAATGTCTAAAGATGTTGAGCACAAACCGTGCAATATAGCAAGTTAATTGCTCCACTTTGTGAAAGGTTTTCAAAGGCAGTCTGTGAAAACCTGAGTAATTCTACCAAAGCTATTTACTGGGATGACAAAAACGGGTAGGGTTTATTTTATGAGTGTATTCAAGTATTCCAGAAATTACTTACAAGCATCTGTTCAAGCAGTGTATTGAATGAAAAAACGCTTCTGTTAAGGGTCAATGCAGTAGTATTGATGCCAAGTTTTTGAGTTAACAAAATGGCCTACTTAATAGCAAAAAGTCAGTCTAAATAGGCAGCATATGTGCCTTGCAGAAATCCATGTTTTCACACAGACTTCAAGCAGCTAACCATACAGTAGAAGGGTTCATGGTAGATTATCAAGTTTAGGAAGATGAGCAACAAATAAAGAATAAAGTTATTCCAATGAAGGGGAGATTGCACATCAAAATAAAATACATCAGTCCTTGTACAGCCTATTCTGTTGAATCAATAATTAAAGTGTGAACAAGATCCCTTCTTAGTTACATCCAATTTTTTTCCAAAAACTGAAGCAATATTTGCTTTTAAATGAAGTTAAGCTTCAACACCACATTACAATAACCGAATATTAAAATATTCAGCATGCCCACCCTTATTCTGAAACTAAGCCTTTATCAAGGCATTTGGATATATTCCTCAGCCCAGAAGGTCTTTATAGATAGGCACAAAGATAAACAGCATAATTTCAGTTTGTGTTCTCTTTATACCACAGCTTTGTTTTTCAAGCCTCAGACTTTATCTTAATCTAGTCTTTTGGATCATTGATCATATTCAGTCTAAGTCCAGTCTTTTTGTCTGCTTTAAATAAGTTTGGAAGTAATACCTGGATAAACCAGGAAAAAGTGCTACAGTTACAAAATAGTGAGTTTTATGAAATATTTGAATGTGATCTGTCGACATAAAAACAGTGCCATACAGGTCATGATGGTTATTACACTTTCCTTTTATCCATAAAATCTGTGTTTAATTCCTGCCAATTACATTAAATATTTTATAAGTTTTCCTTTTAATCAAGCATTTCTCCCAGTGTTTTTGTTATGCCCTCCAAGACATTTCCTTTGAGTTATTTATTGCTATTTTCATCAGTCTTTGCACCAGAAGGAATAACCAAGAATATTGTGTAGGTAGGAGCTTTCCAGTGCTAACAATATGCACTGAATGCAGCAAGGTAATATATTATTTGTAATTACTTTTTTCTTTCTGCCTTTCCACTTTCTCACCTGGGCAAGTTGGGTAAAATTGGGCAAATCAGTAAAATGTACTCCAAACCTCTTCATCAGTTTCCTAAACCCAGTATAGGTAAGTGTGGTTCTGTACCATGCAGTTGAAATATGCTCATCAATTAATTGACTGATACATTGCTTGTTTCTTTCTGGACAGGCCTGTACTCCATAAGACTATGTAATTAAATTAATAGTTTCATTAAGGGGGATTCTATTCACACTTGTTGGTGGGGCTAAACAGAGTCTTGAATTTGTGCTTTGGGTTTATTCATCATCATCATCATAGTGCTGGCATATTTAACCAATTAATTGAACAACTGTATGATTACTTTACCTATAAATACCGTAAGCGAGGGTATTACTTTCCCATCATATCCAGTTAAATCACAACAACATTTTAATTTAGAGAAACTGCAGGACAGTTATTCTGACAGAGAGTCTTATTGTTGTTCCTGTCAGGCCAGTGATGGAAATTCTGACGAATGATTGTGCTGTTACCACTTTCCAGCATCAAGTGTGTTATCAGATAGTATATTGCTGACTTTTTAAGCTAACAATAATAAACATTTTTTCTTTTTGTATGAATTGGTCATTTTGAAAACAATCTTTTAAATGCATTAAAAGCGGTTTTATTCTAATAAATATCATGCCTAGTGAACTGCTAGAACTGCTCAATAGACACAGATTTTGATCACTAAAGCCAAGCTGTTTTTGACAATCTGGTGCTTGAGTTATCATTTTTCCTTCTGTAAAGTTGTATTACATTTACTGTATATGCTTTCATATCCTGTGGCATGTGTAAACATTCATTTAAGCCATATGTATGTAATAATTCTTCTTGTATGGTAATTTTTCTGCTAATTTCATAATATTTTATGAGTGTATCATCAGTGTTTTACTAAAGCTTTCAATGCTATACATCTCTAATTTTTCGTTTTGAAATAACACCAGCCCTCACTTGACTTTCCTTATCCAGGTGGACTCTGTTTGCAGAGCCATTAAGTTTTTTCGGTCTGAATGCAGGTTGGCATGTATGGAATGGACCTTTTTTATTATACCTGTTTTAAGCAGTTCACATTTTTCTTTTTCTTCATATATTTTTCTTCAGTAAATATGTTCACAGGATTTACGAAAAAACATTTTCTTAAACATTGCTTTTCATGTCTCTCTCTTTGGCTCTTGTCATTGCTTAGCAACATGTTTTTTCTATGCAAAATCTGTTAATTGATGCTGCAGATCAATTTTAGGATGATACATTAGCAGTCTTTAGTTCAACTTTATGAATCTGTTTCTTACACTACTGTATGCAGAGTTCGTAACCATAAAGATGAAATACAAATTTTAGCCCTTGGAAAGAATCGTCTGCTTACTATTTTGTTTACTGAATTTAGCATAGCTTCACTAACCATTACCTTGCCTTTTTTTTTTCTTTCAGTCTCTAAATACAAATTGTAGACCAGCAAAAAATTCTATTATAGTGCATAGAAAGTGACACCTAGCATTGAGATCTGAAAGACCATGGCATTTTGTTTTGACAGGCATTGTAGTATCTTGTCTTTGCTTTTCACCCTCTTTTTGTAGTTTTTTTTTTGTGTGTTCCTTATTGATGGGAAATATTCCTCACTGCTTGAATTTGTTCTAAGCTGCACATGGGGATGACATTTTGTTTATTTAGAAGCAGCACTGAACTATGGGCTGCTCCCAGTCTTCAATGCAACTCTTCTTAACTGCTGCTGAGTAGGCCTCTTTGTAAACTGGACTTGTCTTTTTGTGCATGTTTTCTTGATGAGACAACTTCTTTTGGTATATCTTTCGTACATTTATGCTTCACTTCATTTATATCTTTTCCCTTCTTCCTAATTAACACCTGGGTTAACCTTTTCCCTACTCTGTCAGTCCATCTGCTAGCACAAATGGAAACTGGCAACGCAAGGCTGAAAAGTGATTGTTCCTTGAATTCATCAGGGATGTTATCCAGATGGCAGTTCTTTTTGTGATAATCGTATAAATTGAACATTGTCCTGGAATTTTTCTAGTTTCTTAGTTGTCCGATTCTTCTGAATGTGTACTAGTTGTAGCTTGTCAGTCTTTCAGAAAATTACAGTAAAATTTTGACCATCTGTGTATGATCTGTCATTGATGGGGGTATGTGACTATTGAGACCTAAAGGAAATTACAGTCACTAGTTAAAATACACTGATGTAGGTGTGGTTTTTCTTCTTGCTTTTATAAAGAATGTAGATTAATGAAGCAAACAACAATACACTTAAAAGAGGTACATGAACCAATACACAGAGTGAACATAAACTACAAAACAAAAAGTAATCATTAGTAAAGTGAGTAAATTTCTAAAGTACAAGCAGCCTGAGAACGACTTCAAAGGCGCCTGAATTGTCACCATAGCTATACCAACACCTCTGCCTTTTGGCTTACAGAATGCTTTTTGCTTGAGAATGTGATCAAAATTGACCACAGCCATTTCTGGTTCATATTAAAAAAAAAAAGTGTTAACACTAGAAACCCTAAAGCCTACAAAATAAGTCATAATCCTGGGCCACCTTAAATTCTTTTGCACTTCTCCATTAGTGTCTTTTGTTTTTCAAATGTGTCAATCAGCACAAGCAGCTTGCTATCCCATTCCCCATCGCCTTAGCTCAAGACGGACAAAAGGTTCTGTTGATTTGGCAGTGAGGTGCCTGGACTTGGATAGGGTAAATAATATATCGTTATTTGGAACACATGCATTTCATGTGTGTTCCGTGTCTGCAGTGATCTGGGTAGATGTAGGTTGACAGGAAATGCAAGGCAAGAAACGCTGAACACATAGCTAAAACAGAAGCCTTTTACATGTTACAGTACTAATGACAAAATTTTGACATGAAGTATATAATGTGTGAAGACTGAAGTCCAAATATCAAATAAACACTTTCACAAAAGATACAAGTATAACAAAACAAGTGCACTTTTATTCAAGAATATAACCAAAGAAAAATCAATCAGGTTAGGGTATGAGGCTGATTCGACCGCTTGGCTGATGTAGAGGTAAGAACTGCTGCCTCATAATCAAGAGATTGCGAGTTTTATACAGATTCCTTCCTAGATTTACCACTTTGAGTAGTGAGCTGCTCTTATTGTTACTGTTATAGAATAAAAAAAATACATTTGATTTGAGTCAGTAACAACCAGTGTAAATTTATGGTACTTGTAAAGGTTAGCATTTTTTTATTTTTTTTTATTCAGTTTTACTGCGGTGGGCTGGCGCCCTGCCCGGAGTTTGTTTCCTGCCTTCCCCCCTGTGTTGGCTGGGATTGGCTCCAGTGGACTCCCGTGACCCTGTAGTTGGGATATAGCGGGTTGGATAATGGATGGATGGGTGATTAGTGAGCATAAATAAATGTGTCACCCAATTGTATTTTGATAATTATTACTTATTTTACTGACACCACAAGTAACGTGAAAGACACCTTGAAATGAAACTGTCAGTTTCACCCATCAAAGTTGAGAGGGTGGGCTGTAGAGAGTACTCAGTACAACGGATGTTTATTATATTATTAATAGTATATTATTTAGCCATCAATTGCCACATTTACAACAGACACTTCAGATGCAGACTTCTGAGAGGGTGATGAATTTGGAGCTTCTTGAGTTAAAGTAGCTGCTTCATGCAGTATTTCTGAACAGCTTTTTCTTGTACTTGTATCCAATATGGATGCACACAGTCAACTTTGGTATGTTCTTTGCTTGCCTTGGGAACCCTGATCTAAAGTGCAGCCACTAGAGGCAGAGTCTTTTAAAAATACTTAGCCATTCACTAGGCTCTTGTATATTGATTGATAAGTTAAAATGACAGATCTCATTTCAAGGCACATTTCATGTTGTGTGCAGTGCTATAGAAAAATTGATTAAGATATAATTAAACAAATAAGCAATAAGGAACAAAGTACATATTACCTGCATTTAATTATTTATGCTCACATGTCATTTTGTTTTTAATTATTTACTGTCTTATTTCACAATACATTTATTTGCATATGCATTTATATTTATATATTTGTTTCCAACATTCATCGGTAATTCACGTGAACCTTTACTTGTAACCTATAGTTCATTTTCAGAATGATACTGTCTATGCTAATGTTGTATTTGTGTTTTTTTTCATGATCTGATTTTATTGATTTGAGCAAGGTATGTAACTTCAGTATCAATTGCAGAGAAGAAAAAAGGCATGGGAGCCATGTGCTAACTCTTTTTATGAATTTCAAATGTCTTAATGTAGGTTGTTTTTAACAACAGGAGGCTTACTAAATAAGTGTAATGCATCTGGCTGTACTCATTTGACTATGGAAAAACTGCAATGACTTCTTTGTGCTCCATTTTGCTAAACTGCTGCTGTGCCAATTGGTACCAGATGTGATGGTGGGACTGCCAGATTTCTTGTTATTACAGGCTGCTACATAAGTTGTATGTCTCATTTTAAATCATTGGGATTGGTATATGCTTGGATTATAATGTATTTTTAAAATATAATGCTCCTGAATCATAAGTACAGTACTTCTTATTAGTTGCAGACCCTTGAGGATTCCTGTCCATTTTTTCTCATAGTCAACTACTGTAGTGAAATTTTTTGCCATGATACAAATAGTAGATAAGATCCATGACCAAAAGCAAGGAAACACTGGAGTTTTATTGCTGTACTATCTCTGATTCAAGCATAAAAGCTGTAAAGGAATATATACAGTTAGGACAAGGAAAACATTATACTGTTTAGATTACAAAGACTAGAGTTGTTTAAAGATGATTTTCTAAACTAATTATGTTACAGGCATGTTGCATAAAAAGCCATTAGCAGAGTTGATTCGGAAAACCAGATGGGTGCCACTCGTCGTCCTTTATAATAGAGGAGCATGATGCAAGATTACTTTTCGGCATGTAGAACTGAAGAAAAGCTCCAACAGGAATATTGCAGTCCTATACTACCCAAGTGGCTGCCATTTTGCAAATAAGCCTAATCTTTCTTGAAGAAGAGCTATACCTCTTTACTATATTCCAAAGATCATGCCTTGACATTTGTTGTAATACAGGTATTTGGGTGTCTCATAGCCAACTTGCATATAGACAATGCAGTGCGTCTGGGGCTTTAACAGACTTGTTAACAACCTGACTTAAACCAGTCCCAGGTTGAGCATATCCAAAAGCTATAGACTACGCCTATTGTATCTAAAAGAAGTATGCATTATAATCCTGATTGACCAGCCTTATTTCTACATTTGTTGTTTATGCACACACCCAAACTAGTTCTAGAATTTGTATGGTGTATATTGTAAATTATTATCAGTGTCCTACAAAACTTGGCAACAGTATTGCATAATTTACAATACTCACAAAAAAGCAATCCGTAATTCTAAGACAATAGCATAGTTCACTATTGCAGTTAATATCCTCTATGGGCCATTTCAGATGGTAACACTATCCATTTTGAAAGGAAGCTCAGGATGGTAATTATTCCGCAGGCACTTTCTAATACAAAATGGAAGTACTGTATACATACAGGAGTTGTCTTATTTCTCCAACAGTTTGATTTGGCCCAAAATATTGGAGGTGTGTCTCCTCTATGTGACTGACATATGTAGGGCCCTATGATTTCCATGATGCGAAGAACACAAATGGAATCACGTAATTAACGCATAAAAATGAATTTTAGATTTCAAAACAGAAATGTCCGGAATTTAGAGACAGAAAGGATGACTGTTACAAAACTTTCCAGTATTTTAAATATTTGAGTAATCTGTAGTTCTGTCATCCAGATACTATTTTCTAGTTTGTTGTTTTTCAAGCAAACACAATTCTTCTTTGGCAGCATACCATAGATTACACACCAAAAATACGTGCAAGGACCCTGTCGTATCTAAAACCCTTCTGAAGAACAAGGAGAATTTAAGATTACTGACTGTTCCCCTTCAAGTAACAGAGGAAACAACAAAATCATCAGATGCAAGATGCCAGTTTGTGGAGGACTTTATGGCCAAGTGTGCGTAGTCAGACATAACACTTGAAAACAATGATGAGGATGCGTCCTTTCTTCTTATTGTAAACAATGAGGCACGCTTCCAGAAAATGAGAGCAGTCTTCATCAAACTCATTCACCCTGTGTCTTTGAGCAACATAATAGGCCCTGTTCTTTGAAAGACTCATTGCAAGAAAATTTATGTTGTAGTTGATGAAGCCACAGATAGCCAAAGACTATAGCATTTTTCAACATAGTTGGGAGCATCCGCTGATTACAGCACATTTCTGTACCCACCATACGGGTGGAGGCTGTTAGGCTGGGGATTTGCACTGGCAATCTGAAGGTTGCCAGTTCGAATCCTGTAAGATAACAGAAATGACTCTACTCCGTTGGGCCCTTGAGCAAGGCCCTTAACCTGCATTTGCTCCATACTAGGTATGACGTTAATCTGCATCCAGCCCTGTAAGCAGGTCCTCCAACTATCAGTGAGAATCTGGGGGTTGGTGGCAGGATTGGCACTACAGCCAGTGTGGTGCTGTGGTATCATCAGTTACACGGCTGCACTTGGATCTCAGCCCGGGTGGTTTGTTGTGTGGTGGGTGCAGCAATGCGCTGTAACATGGTGATAGGTGAGTAAACATTTGGCTGTATGGTAATTCTTTTATGTAGGCAGATCTAATTGTAATGGATGTATATATTGTAAGTCATTGAACTGATTAAATTATATTTAGCAGGTAGATAAATGTTGTTAGTGAATGGCACTGGTTGTTAAAGGGTTCCCTTTTGAAAATGAACAATATTTCTGGATTTAATAAACATTTTGCCTCACGGTGACGAGGCACGCAAGATCCACATTTGACTCTTACACTATAAACTTTGCACCTACAAACTTGGTTGGAAGAGCAGTCTTTTCCTCAGATGCAGTGAGCCCTTAAAGCGGGTGTCTTTTTCTTTTTTTTTCTGTTTAATTCCCGGATTTAGTGTCTTCCAGATTGGTTAGCTTTTGATTTTTAATTAATTATTTTAAGATATGCAGTAGATGAAGCAACAGATGCATAGCTTTTTAAACTACAAATGTAATGATGTAAGTTTTCAGCCCGTAAATATTTAAAGTTTAAGAATAATTGGAAATAGTTTACATACTTACAATTACAGGTACTGAAGACCAGTGCTTTTTGGCAGATGTTCTCTTTATGGAGCACTGCAGCTTTTCCACCTTTTCACAGGCAGTACTTCAGTACCTTCCCAACAACCAGCTGATTCTTAACATTTTAGCAGTGGTTGCAGACAATGCATCATACTGTCTGAATGCATACTAGGAGGTTTTAAAAGACCTAACAGTGTGCATTCAACCTTCTTGTATCATGTCATCAGTTTGATGGGAGAGGCTTGGCAGCACTATAAATAAAACTTAAGTGAGGTTGCCTCACTAGTGATGCGGGTGATGTCTGCCTTCTTCAATAAGCCTGCCAGGAAAAGGAGATGGGCAACCTTCTTGTCACTGAAAGAGATTGTGCTGACCAAGGCAGTCAGCTCATTTGACTGTGAGAGGAACTTTTAGTAAATATAAGACTCTGCTCACAGATAAGAGAGACTCGCTTAATGAGCTAAACACCAAGTGCCTCACAATCATGTACTTCAATGGGTTTTGATTTTCAGAGATGGAAGTAAACCAAATTGACACAGCTGCAAGCCAAAGTCAGGATTAATGTGAAGTGGTAGTTGACTGTATAAAGCTAAAGTTGAATTTTTGCAGCCTAAAACAACATACTTACTATACCAACTTTAGAACTTTGGGCCCTTATTGTAATAGTGCATGGCTTCAAGCTGGGTATATACTTACAGCCTGAGATCTGTGACAGTGTATTTTAAAACCGTGCTAAAGAAGAGGGAGAACTATCATTTGAGAAATAGGTTCTCTTGCAGATTTTTTAGAATGCTACAAAAACAGATAAATATCTCACACTTCATTTCTTCTATTTATGATATTAAATAGGTGGTTCTGTCATTGTTGATATCTAACATCATCTTTTGACCTTTTATGTGAACTGAAAGCATAAAGATGGGGGAGAAAGGAAAAACTGGCTAGACCACTTCTTACTTAATATTTAGCACGCCTACACTTGTTCAGTCTCCCATTATTTCTAACTTAATTATTTTATTCTTTGGAAAGGAATTGCAATCTAGGGTGTGGCATCTACAGTTACATACTTGTGATGAGACAGAGAGAATGAATTTTAATTAATTAAAAAAAAAAAATCAGAATTAAAGTATGTATTGTCATTTTTGTAAACATGCTGTGGATCAGTATGATACCATTATGCTTTTTATGTTAAACAAGCAAGATGTCTGGCACATTATCCACATTAATGTTGAGAGAAGATGAAAATTTGAAAAATCTGTCCTGCTGTGTCTGAAGTCCTGAAAGTGCAATTCAAATTCTCTGCTAGAAGCACAGGTTAGGTCGCCATTTTGACGAAGTCTAAATTTCTTTTCTTAACACCATTCTTTAAAATTGAGGAAATGATCAGGCTTTCATTGTCTGTTGGAGCCAACCTAGTTTTTTGTAAAGTTTGTAGAATGGAGAAAAAGTACATGTTAACAGCTCTATTCCAGAACTGATGTAAGCTCATCTTAAAAGTAATAACCATCTTTCTATTCTGACTCATTAATGAAGGAGTAAAAAAAAAAAAAAAACACAGATTACTCAAAGGCATGGTCAGGATGCCACTTTGCCAGTATGTGCATTTTATTTGTCTTATCAAACACAAATTTTGGAATACAGAATGAATCCATTTTGGTTGCTCCACTACTGGAAATCCTTTTTCTTTCTAAGTTCTGTATTTCACATTTGTAAATGCTGCTCTTGATTTGGGCACATACCTGTAGTTACATTTGAAGATCTGCTTATTAAAGTGACACTGCAAGCCAAATCATTGTTAATAAAGACGACCACTGTGCTAACTTGAAGCTTTGAAAAAGCACACACAAGACAAAGGCAAGCAAGTTATATAAAAGCATAACCTGACCTATTCATTTACTAAAAACTTGGTTTATTTAATTCATTTTTAGATGACACTGCATAGCAACTTTAGTATGCTTATACCAGATATATAAATAGAGATCAATTGAGTAATCATTAGTCTTCAGGCCACATGTCATGGGACAGGAGATTACATTTGGGAATAGGTTCTATAATTATGGGTTCTCCATACTCTACTTTTGTCACTGTCTTTTGTTTGTTTAGTCAAAGAAACAGTTTGTTTCAGAATTAACACCAGCTTAATGAATCTTGCAGGATCACAGGTTCTTTATAGCTAGGGTGTTGATCTGGCCTTTTGAGAAATAGTCCTTGTCCTTGCATTTAGACTGGATTCTCTTGGAAGATGGGAGTAGGCCAGTATGATGTAGCTGCCCTTCTAGTGAAGTTGGTTTAGCAATTGTAAGAATGCTGCAGTTGGTACAGTGATCCTTGCATTTGACAATGAAATCTTACCGGAGGTAATGCTGATGAAATCTTCCAGAACTGTTCAGATGCCAGTGGAAGTTAACCCAGGTCATGCTACAATACAGGAGGGTACTAAGACAAATGGCCTTAAGGTTCCAAAAAAAAGCATTGTCCAGAGCTCTGGCTCTTGCAACACGGAATTAAATATATAAGGGGATAATGGATGGATTTGGCTATTACCGGCATTCAGTTTTAATGATATTTTTGAGGTATCCTTGTAATAATGAAAGGAAACTAGAAAACAGCACATACTAGTATCATTGCACTTTATACACATAACAATAAATTTGAAGTGAACTGATTACACTATGTTGTATTTTCAATAAAAGCTTTAGATTTTTGAAATAGCCAAGCCACCTGTACATCGCAGTTTCCGTCATGTGTAACTTGTTCACATACACTATAAAGAAGGTGCTCAAAGAAAGTGAAAAGACAAGAGTGTGCAGTAAAGCAGATTAAAGTACCACAAACCAATTATTGATTTTTTTTAATGCCTAAGTTGCTCTTGCTGAATGTATGATGATAAAAGAACAGAGGATAACATGTTTGTGTGAGTAAAGTCACTGACTCTCACTCATACTTATCAGTCCATAAATACATGATGAGAGCATGTAAAACTAATGCAGATATTGGTGCTGAGAGGCAGGAATAACAGCTCTGTGCTACCTGGAGAAACCGGCATAAAAGTAGCTCTGTAAACAGCAACGGTGTGGCTGTGGCAGGGGTTCAGGGCTTGTGCGCATAGACAACATTGCTGGTGAGTCCTTGATGTAAACCCAGGCTTTGGTTTAGCTCACAGACCTGTGGGAGAAAGCATACTTTGCCTCTGACCCAGAGTGAGTTTAGAGAGGTGGAGCTGGGTGGTCTGAACGAACAGGCAAGGTATTGAAGCAATTGGGAGCAGATTGAGCTGCAGTACACCTGAGCCGTGTGGCAGAAGCAGCGACCAAAGAAGCTAAAAAAAAAAACTCCTTTTTAGGACCACCTGACTTAGATGTTTGAATAATGTGGGAAATTCCGTACCTCTGTCTCTCACATATCGTTACAATATTCTCTCCCATTAAAGCACACTTGTGCATTATCAGTCCAACAGGAAACATCTTTGCGAAATATTTAAATATGTTTCCATATAGTGAAAGAATATAATCAATTGTGTGACTTTTTTTCAGTTATTATTGTCTAGTTGTCTGCAGAACTAAGGCAGCAATCCACATCTTCACATCGTCCTTCAGTAATATTAATACCAGCACTAATCAATGATGCTCCAATAAGTAAGCAAGACGAGCAGCTGAATAAAATGTGTATCTGGTCTTCTTTTACAATGGTTGAATGTTACAACATTATGCTTTATTGCTTTTTTTCCTTCTTAAAATACGTGAAGAACTTTTTTTAATGAGTTTGAATGTTTTTCTTAACAGTTGGACCCTGGTACCCTTCTCCTCCTTTATGAAAGGTGCTCATTTTAGAACACAGTTTCATGTGGCAAATTAATATATATGATTATTGTGAAGAAATAAATTTGACTTACTTACTGGTATAAATTTTTTTTTTTTTTTTTTTTAATTTTCACAACATTAAGAACCACACACATACAGCTTTGCCTATGTCATCATTGGTGAAAATATGAAGCCTCTTTCAGGTCTGTGTTTTGGTCAGAATATTTTTTGTTATTTTTTGTGTAAGTCCATTATTTGATGATCTACTTTATTGAGACAGCGATTAAATCAATCAATCAATCAACATTTATTTATATAGCACATATTCATACAAAAAAAATGTAGCTCAAAGTGCTTTACAAAATGAATAGAGAAATAGAAGAGACCATAAAAGATAAACATAAGTCAACATTAATTAACATAGAATAAGTAAGGTCCGATGGCCAGGGTGGACAGAAAAAACAAAAAACTCCAAAAGCTGGAGAAAAAAATAAAATCTGTAGGGGTTCCAGACCAAGAGACCGCCCAGTCCTCTCTGGGCATTCTACCTAACATAAATCAAACAGTCCTCTTTGTATTTAGCGTTTTCATGGAAGGACCTAATGATGATGGTCACGTAGACTTCTGGCTTTCAGTCCATCAATGTTGGTGCATCATGATGCTTTGAGAAGGTGGTGGTGGCGCAGGCCGCCACCACAAAGAAACCGGAAAAAGAAACAGAAGAGAGAGTTGGGGTCAGTACGGATTTTAGAGCCACCATGAATAGTTATTATGAAGAATTGAACATACAGAGTATCAGTATTAAGTTAAAGTGAAGTTATAAAAAGGCCATGTTAAAGTAATGTGTTTTCAGCAGTGTTTTAAAGTGCTCTACTGTATTTTATTTTTATTTTGTATTACTGTATTAAAGGCAATGTTGTATTATGTGGGTTTTAGTCGTAGAACATTTCAGACTTTACAACTACAGTTGCTGATCTCGTTGCCAGACTACATCAGTTAAAATGAATGAAAATGGCTTTGAATGTCTAATTTATTGACTTTGTGCAAACCTTCCAGCACAGCTGAAATGCCCCGTTTTGTGATAGCCAATAGCATGCTGCCTGGTGAAGGGTTAACTGATGTGGCAAGTTCAGCCTCGGCCCTTTTTCTCCTTTTTTTTTCTTTTTTTCCATTGCGTTATCTTACATAAAACACAAGACATCAGATTGAGAAGAGTCTTCTGTTTTTGAGGTTTAAAACACATGCGTTCCTTGTTCCTAACTGCTACATAATATGTATTGTACTTGCAGATCACCATTCATTGCCTGTCAGCTGCCCTGAACACATAGCTCACCCTGACAACCACAAAGAAAATCAGTCCTAATTCATATTGTCAAAGTCGGTCAAGATTAGTTGGAGTGACTTACTGGGCATATCGCAGTATGCAACTAGCTTGATGGGAGTGTGCCGTTGACTGCCTCATACTCGCTAAGATTATGTAAATGATGGCTATGACTGTAAATCACTGGAAAAGTCGTGTAATGTAGCTGCAATTCACTCAATGATCTTGAGTCATTATTTCACAATGGATGGATTAATGTATATTTAGATTCTGTTCAAGAAATGCACTGTATGAAAATAATTGTATTTAGTTGTGATATAGGTAAGATTTGGTGATTAAGCTTGCTTCTTATTTGACCTGTTAGTATTAGAAATTAAAAGGAAGTCTGATTCTGACTTATGTTCTGCTTTTTAAATTATGTATTGAAAGTCACTCTGGAATGATCAGTAGGTTTTGACTTCAACTATATGGGTTGGATGGATGGATTTTTTTTTTAACTTTGTATTCCTTTATTTATACCTTCTGATAGTGTTTCCTTCTTCCCTTCCTTGTTATTAATTGATCTCTCGTGAAGAAATCTTTTCAGTTGCTTAGTCAGTGCTGACTTGCAGTGAAACCGGCTTCTCTAGTCCAAGATACTAAAACCTGTTTGACATATGATAAGGGCTAGAAATGTGTTGCTGTCTTCAGCAGAGTCACAATGCTACTTATGATGGTACATTATGTGTTGTTGTTGCCTATAGTAGAATTATAATAAAAAGATGTATTCTCTTCATCCTACAGGGACCACACATACTTTTGCCAAATGTGATTATGGTTGTAATCAATACCTAACAGAGTGAGATGGCTTTTCTGCCCTGGATGTTCTGCTGTGCTTACCATGGCAGTGCATCTATCAACTTATGTGAATGTTCTGCTATACAGAATTACCTTCCTGGTCCCATTGATTAAAAGACCAAAGAGAAAAAAAAAAAAAAGAGGAACTTAAGCCGTTCCACTTCCTCAGTTGGTGAGTTGAGGCTGTGTTGTGCAATTTGTTGACTGGAGTAGTTGCTTTCCTACTTAGACAAGTTTCAAATCGACATCTGCAGTCTTCATAGCAGTGCAAGTTATAAGGCTGAGCAGATCTTTTAAAAATCTCTGTTGTGGTAGGACACAACTTCAATGTAATTTAACTTAGAGACATATGATGAGCTATAAATGTTTACTCCTAGAAAGATTTGTGAGAGCTAGAAATGCAAACCTTAGGGAACTAGGGAATTCCAGAGGAGCTTTCCAAATAATCCTATTTCTTTTTGGTCAGCTTCTTACCAGAATGTCAGAGAAGTATGTTTTACATTCAGTGCAGTGTGTAGTGAGGCCTTGACTGAGAAGCAGCCTGCATCCATAGAAAGCCTTTTAACAAATGTGCCCACCATATTCAAGCACTAAAACGGTGGTTCTCAAACTGTGGGGCGGGGGCGCAAAGATGTGAAAAAAGGAAACAAGAATCAAAAATATGAAAAAATACATCTATTGAAACCAAAACAAATTAACTTAAACTACATTCTGATACTAGAAAAATAAGTATAGACTTAGATAAATGTCGATAAGTTAAGTAGGTATAATAAAATATGCATTTATGATATATCATTAATTAAAAATGAACAAATTGGTATTAGTGGGCTTCTTTCAAACAAACATTAGGGGGGGGCGCGATTAAAACTGTTATGAAAACTCGGGTCGCAAATACTTAAAGGTTGAGAAACGCTGCTCTAAAACATGGGTCTATAAATTTTCTGTATAGTTAAATGGTAGCACTAGTCCGTAACAGAATTTTTGATTAGCCTGCCTAACAAAATAGGGTTGTGGACAGGAACCATTTGGTGGGGGGGTTGGTGTGGTGTTATGGGTCCACAGCTCGCTGAGCAAAGGGCGTTTTTTTTTTTTGTTAAATAAGTAATCGCCGCTCTCGCGGCAGCTTAGTGAGGGGGCGTAGTGGCCATAGCAAGCCACAGGGCGATCTGCGGTGTGGGAGTTTCTCACCGAGTGCACAGGTGAGGGACTGCCCACATCCGTGGTTGTTCCTGTGGCTAATGTGGTGCAGCTGCTATGGCCCCTCGCTGTTTAAAAGAAGCGCGAGTCGGTTAGGAAACAGATCAGGGAAAAAAATGAAACGAAAAGGACAGAGGTTACAGGGAGCGAGAGAGGAAGCAGGTCGGTGCAAGAGAGAGACGCACGGAGTGTGTGGTGAGCGAGCGAACAAACGCTCGTGGGCAGCTGCGAGGAAGCTGGGTGTTAGGCCGACATCCAGGCGTTGGAGTTAGAAGTCGCTCCCGCTGAGCGAGCAGGTAGTGGGAGTGACCAGGGGAAGGCGAATGGCCGCAGAAGGCCGGAAAGGCAGCGGGAGTCGGGAGGCTTGGTCAGGGAGTATCCAACGTGAGCGTCCTGGCCGTTGGATTGAACCAAGTCTTGAGGCTGGGATGAGTGCCAGACCGAAGCAAGGGATCGGGAGGTCTCCAGTCTCGTGTGTATGAAAGAAAAAGGTCAGCTGCAGGGAGAGTGGCTCTCCTGTTGCGAAGCCTGGACAGGGAGAAGCAGGGGAGTCACCAGTTAAAAGAAGCACCAAGCTTGTTGTTGATTTTTAAAGACTGCTTCCTGTAGAACGTTTTAACCTCGTTTTTTAAAGGATTGTTTTTGTTTGTATATTTTTAACCTCCACGTGCTTTATTGGATTACTAGCAAAATACCCGCGCTTCACAGCGGCCAAGTACTGCATTAAAATTTTTATTAAGAAGAAAATTAAACCTTTTTAAACTGAGGGAAAATATGCCAATAATTTATTTGTTAAGGATCTCTTTGTATACCATGTTGTCAGTTCGGCCTTCCGGTTGTAACATGACCAAGCTGTACGCTGAGCTTACTCTTGAGCATGTAACTTACAGTTGGCCATGTGAACAGTAATCTTGTCTCAAATCTCACAGCTTGGATTGCTGCTGTCATAATCGGTTTGAGTTTCATGGTTTGTTTCAATTACGACAGTATTTGTAAGACTTGTGTTGAAGAGACATTCGGCATCTGTCAAGCGTTGTAAGCACACAACCGGTTTCATCGATAAAATCACATCCTGCTTTTGAGAGTTTAAACATTCATAAACATCAAAGTATCCACTACTGAAACCGTCACCTGTCAATCTAAGATGTTTAAGAGGCATTGGCGGTTTCGAAAGGTGTAAAATATTTGGCCATTTTGGTACACTTGAAAGCGACAACCGAACAATTCAGTGGCAGCCATCAACTTACATGCAGAACCATAGGTGAAGGGCTTAAACATTTCACTCTTATAGTGCTCCTTTGTAGTATAATTATCTCCTGTACTGTCATCAGTCCACACCTTGAACCTGTCCCAGTCATTCAATACATAAGACAGAATGTTCGTCCGGATATCAAGAGTGAGCCTGATATGGCCTTGCAATATGTAACAAAGAGAATGGAAAAGGTTGGTGCCATCTCTGGGCATGTAAACCACTCTGTAAGTGACAGTTCTTTGATCGATAGTGATCATCTCGATAGACATGGTAATGGTGGTTGGAACGATAAAGGAAATGGGTACCTGAGCAATGTAAAGTAAGTCTAAAATACCTACACAATAACTATAATTGTAATAAACAAACAAGAAAACGGCGGAGAAGCCGTGGATTAAACAAAAAGGCTGTAGTTATCAGTAGGGAGACGTGAATCCCGTGACGAAGCAAGGAAGGGAATGTAGAGACCGGAGCGACGGATGGCCTTATATAGGCAGGCAGCCAACAACGTGGGAGGCGTTGGGATGGGGGACCCAATACCACCTCACACGGTGACCGAGGTGCAGACTATGGACGTATATATGTACGTAAGTAGGATTCAGTTAGCGTTGGGAACCTGTGTACCAAATTTCTTGAAGATGGGCCCATAAGTAACAAAGACTGTTGAAAAGTCAATATGGCGGCCGACAGTGGCATCATACCACCGAAACAAGTACGTACATTGGTTTCGGTTAGTTCAGGGAAGCCGCCTACCAAATTTCGAGAAGATGGGGCCATAAATAAGAAAGTTCAACATGGCGGACGTTGTTGACCGTTCTGACCATTACGCGTAGAATTTCGACATACCATACCATATTTATTTGTTGAGCGCTTAAAAACACAGCATTACAACTGACCGCTGTACAGTTACAACAAGCAGGACTAAAAACAAAATATTAAAAACAATCATTAAGAGAGAATTAAAACAGAGATACTAAAAACGGGTCAGGGGAACAAATAAAATAGAGAAAATAGCAAAAGTCAAGTGGAAAATGAAACAGGTTAAGAATTAAAAGCCAATGTGAAGAAGTGCGTTTTTAGGCGAGATTTTAATGTGGCGACTGAAGCGGCTTGCCTAACCACTAAGGGCAGGGAGTTCCAGGGCCTGGGTGCACAGACGGAGAAAGCCCTTTCATCACAAGCTTTAAAACGTGCCTTGGGAACGGTTAGGAGCAGCTGATCTGCGGATCTAAGAACAGGAGGGGGATTGTGACAATGGAGCAAGACACTCAAATAGGCGGGGCCTAGACCGTTTAATACCTTATAGGTTAGGAGGAGAATCTTAAAATTGATTCTGAATCTAACCGGCAGCCAGTGTAGGGTTTTTAAAATCGGTGAAATGTGTTGGATTCTGCTACTTCCAGTTAGAAGCCTTGCAGCCGCATTTTGAGCCAGTTGGAGTCTAGAAAGAGTGGCTTTACTAATACTAAAAAGGCAGGAATTAGAGTAGTCAAGCCGGAACGTAATGAATGCATGGATTACTGATTCCAGGAGGTGGTTAGACGGAATAGGCTTGAGTTTGGCGATTCGCCTTAGATGGAAAAAGCAGGATTTTACTGTGCTGTTGACTTGAGCATCCATTTTCAGGAACGTATCCATTTTGATTCCAAGATTGGAGACAGACGAAGTTACTGGAATGGGAAGAGAAACGAGGCCAAGGGGTGGAGCCTGTTTGCAGTCGGGACTAAAAACAATGACCTCGGTTTTTGAATCGTTCAGGTGAAGGAAGTTTACAGCCAGCCAGTCCTTAATGAAATGAAACCTGCTTAACTTTTGTAAGTAAGCTGTAAGGAATGAGCCTGCCAAATTTCAGCCTTCTACCTACATGGGAAGTTGGAGAATTAATGATGTTGGAAAGTTCAATATGGCGGCTGACAGTGACGTCATACCACCGAAATAAGTACATACATTGGTTTCGGTTAGCTCAGGGAATCCACCTACCAAATTTCGTGAAGATGGGGCCGTAAATAAGAAAGTTCAACATGGCGGACGATGTCGACCGTTATGACCGTTACGCATAGAATTTCGAAATGAAACCTGCTTAACTTTTGTAAGTAAGCTGTAAGGAATACGCCTGCCAAATTTCAGCCTTCTACCTACACAGGAAGTTGGAGAATTAGTGATGAGTCAGTGAGTGAGTCAGTCAGTCAGTCAGTCAGTCAGTGAGGGCTTTGCCTTTTATTACAAACCGGATAGCAAAATACCCGCAGAGCGGAAGTAGTGTGTTAAAGAAGCAATGAAAAAGAAAAGGAAACATTTTGAAAATAACGTAACATGATTGTCAATGTAATTGTTTTGTCACTGTTGTGAGTGATGAGTGTTGTTGTCATATATATATATTTACACACACACACATAAACATATATATATATACATATCTATACATATACACATATATACATACATATATATCTACATATATACACATACATATACACACACACATAAATACATACATACATACACACAAATACATATATATATATACATACACACACACATATATAAACATATATATACATATACATACATATCTACATATATACACACACAGCTATTTCGTATCAGTGCACTACGCTGCTTGTTAAAATGGATAACTCCGCTCTTACGCAAGTCTCGTGGATATTATGAACTATCGTATTTGTTCAAGTTCTATTTAAATTTTAAATAGAAGGAATTTTTATTTAGTCGACAGAAATATCTTTGGTAGGAATGGTAAAACAGACAGGAATATTATTCCTGAATAAATCAACTCAAACCTTAAACAACTTATAATATTTTGCTCTCCATAAAAATATATCCTGTCTAAATTATACAAGTTAGAAATAAAGTAAACATTAAAAGAACAAACATTCAAATTTCTTTACTCTTATGTAATTTTATATAAAAATAAACTTAGATTTTAAATATCCCAAAAGATTTTGCTCTCCATAAAAATATATCCTGTCAAAATTATACAAATTCAAATATGAACATGCTGCATAACAAAACCTGGAAATATAAATAAAATGTGTTCCTTTCAGCAATAACAAATCAAATCATTCAGTTGTCTTTGCTCATATGTCATTTTAGAGCTGGACGCCTGGCATCTTTTTTTGGCCACAGGTTCGTTTCTGTTTGGTGTGAGGTTCTGTGTTGTGGAGATTCTCAGGATGGATTGCAGGTGCTCATCAGTGAGGCGACTCCTGTGTGCTGTTTTGTTAGTCTTTATCACTGAGAAGAGCTTCTCACACAGATATGTGCTACCAAACATGGACAAGGTTCGAGCCGCATGTAGACGGACTTTTTGTTCTTCAAAGTCACCAAAGCGCCGTGCAAACTCAGTGCGCTCAGTTTATCAGCAAAGTGCGATTTGGGAACACCGTAGTGACGACTTGGTTTAACATTACTTGGCAACAGGGAAAGTGGGGCAAGTGGTTGTGTCTCCCATAAAAGCAGCTTCACTTGAAATCACTTTGTGATTGTGCACGGGTAAAACGTCCGCTGAAGTGTCAGATTCTTATTTAATTATTCTGCTTTCTGTATCTTCTGCATTGCATTCAGGTTACCCTGATGTTTTGTCTCATAGTGCCGTCTTAGATTAAATTCTGTAATTACAGCCACATTAGCTCCACAAATGAGACACACGGGTTCAGTAAACATATACTCAGCCTCCCATCGCTTTTAAAGGCTCTATTTTCAGAATGAACTTTTCTCCAGCATCGCGTGAGCTAGCTTCGCAATAAGTGTTCGCAAGGCAGCTGAAGCGCTGCATTATGGGATCTGTAGTTTATTGTGTTACCAGCGCTTCATATACCTGGGCCATTAATAACAATAATACAGTATATAAAATGATCTCGGGCGGATATAATTACACGCCGGCGGATGTGGCGTGGCCCTTGAGTTTGACAAATATGGACTAAATAGAACTTGAAAAGATATATTTTTGAAATGTGATCGCAATTCAGATAGAGTTGACGCACTACAGCCTGCATCCTCCCTCGCTCTTACTTTTTACCGCTCATCTAATGAATACACTGAGTATGGCTTTACCAAAACAATCATTGATGGCTAATAAAGTATCCATTATTCGAGTATGTAGATCGGAATATATATATACATATATATATACCCGCGTATCGCAGCGAGAAGTAGTGTGTTAAAAAGCTAGAAAAGAAAAGGGAACATTTTAAAAATAACGTAACATGACTGTCAATATACAGTATTTGTTTTGTGAGTGTTACTGAGTGTTGCTGTCATCAAGGATTTGATTATCATTATTTCTTTCAATCAGGTTCGTATTTGTAGGATGTGTTGTGTTCAAGTTACATTCCGTGTTTGTCAATCGCTGTAAAGATGACAGGTTTCTTTCATCGATTCGTTTCTTACTGCATTAATAAACAGCTCGTCTTCTTCTTTATCTGAGACCTGACACACTGCATGCACGGTTTTTTACACTGTCTTCCTTTAGCGGACATTGACTTTTTCCACCGTGTGCTTTGTTTCCGCAGTAGCTGGATTTATGAATATGCTTATCAGACGCTTCATATTTTTTGCTGCCTTTTCAATTGTGTAATTCGGTTTTTGTTCAGCGCTCTTTGGAACTGTTGCCTTTTATCTCTGCACTGCGTCAGTTCACGTGAGCCGCTCGGTGTACATGCATCGAAGGTTCCCAGCTGTGCTGGTGCCATCTGGTGCTATGTCCATGGCTGTATTTAATGTTACCTTAGTCCTGGCACTTAAAACTTTCTCTCGCAGTTTCGCTGAGTTTGTGTCAAACACCACCCTGACCATCTCATCTTCCTCTCCATAAACACAGTCCTTAACCCGTGAATATTTAGTGGGAGTTTGCTATTGGATTGCCGCTGACGGACGGTCTTATATGGGCAGGCACTAAATTACAAACGCCAGCGGCAGCCTGTCTATGAACTTAATTTAAAGTGTAGGTTTACATCGTGCTTTGTTTCAGTAGCAGAACTCATGAATATGGTTGTATATGTCACTCGCTCGCTTCTTATTGTTTCGCTGCCTTCTCAATTATATAATGCATGTTTTCTTCAGCGCTTTTTTGAGGTCTTCCTGGTTTTCTATGTACTGCGTGATTACGTGGGAGGCGTGATGATGTCACACGAAACTCCCCCCCGGCGTTGAAGCTCATCTCCATTACAGTAAATGGAGAAAAACTGCTTCCAGTTATGACCATTACGCGTAGAATTTCGATATAAAACCTGCCCAACTTTTGTAAGGAAGCTGTAAGGAATGAACCTGCCAAATTTCAGCCTTCCACCCACACGGGAAGTTGGAGAATTAGTGAGTGAGTGAGTGAGTGAGTGAGTGAGTGAGTGAGTGAGGGCTTTGCCTTTTATTAGTATAGATTCCAAAAAAGTTGGGACACTATACAAATTGTGAATAAAAACTGAATGCAATGATGTGGAGGTGCCAACTTCTAATATTTTATTCAGAATAGAACATAAATCACAGAACAAAAGTTTAAACTGAGAAAATGTATCATTTTAAGGGAAAAATATGTTGATTCAGAATTTCATGGTGTCAACAAATCCCAAAAAAGTTGGGACAAGGCCATTTTCACCACTGTGTGGCATCTCCCCTTCTTCTTACAACACTCAACAGACGTCTGGGGACCGAGGAGACCAGTTTCTCAAGTTTAGAAATAGGAATGCTCTCCCATTCTTGTCTAATACAGGCCTCTTAACTGTTCAATCAATCGTCTTGGGCCTTCTTTGTCGCACCTTCCTCTTTATGATGCGCCAAATGTTCTCTATAGGTGAAAGATCTGGACTGCAGACTGGCCATTTCAGTACCCGGATCCTTCTCCTACGCAGCCATGATGTTGTGATTGATGCAGAATGTGGTCTGGCATTATCTTGTTGAAAAATGCAGGGTCTTCCCTGAAAGAGATGACGTCTGGATGGGAGCATATGTTGTTCTAGAACCTGAATATCTTTTTCTGCATTGATGGTGCCTTTCCAGACATGCAAGCTGCCCATGCCACACGCACTCATGCAACCCCATACCATCAGAGATGCAGGCTTCTGAACTGAGCGTTGATAACAACTTGGGTTGTCCTTGTCCTCTTTGGTCCGGATGACATGGCGTCCCAGATTTCCAAAAGAACTTTGAATCGTGACTCGTCTGACCACAGAACAGTCTTCCATTTTGCCACACTCCATTTTAAATGATCCCTGGCCCAGTGACAACACCTGAGCTTGTGGATCTTGCTTAGAAATGGCTTCTTCTTTGCACTGTAGAGTTTCAGCTGGCAACGGCGGATGGCACGGTGGATTGTGTTCACTGACAATGGTTTCTGGAAGTATTCCTGAGCCCATTCTGTAATTTCCTTTACAGTAGCATTCCTGTTTGTGGTGCAGTGTCGTTTAAGGGCCCGGAGATCACGGGCATCCAGTATGGTTTTACGGCCTTGACCCTTACGCACAGAGATTGTTCCAGATTCTCTGAATCTTCGGATGATGTTATGCACAGTTGATGATGATAGATGCAAAGTCTTTGCAATTTTTCGCTGGGTAACACCTTTCTGATATTGCTCCACTATCTTTCTGCGCAACATTTAGGGAATTGGTGATCCTCTACCCATCTTGGCTTCTGAGAGACACTGCCACTCTGAGAAGCTCTTTTTATACCCAATCATGTTGCCAATTGACCTAATTAGTGTTTATTGGTCTTCCAGCTCTTCGTTATGCTCAAATTTACTTTTTCCAGCTTATTGCTACTTGTCCCAACTTTTTTGGGATTTGTTGACACCGTGAAATTTTGAATCAACATATTTTTCCTTTGAAATGATACATTTACTCGGATTAAACGTTTGATCTGACATCTACGTTCTACTACAAATAAAATATTGACATTTGCCATCTCCACATCATTGCATTCAGTTTTTTTTTAACAAAAAATATAACACTTTAATTTCTTTCAATTTAATTAATTTTAACTTTGTGTAAACTTCAGTGCTTCTGGCCTTCCTTTAGGTAGAAAGGATATTCTAAGACAGGGCTTTAGACAAGTACACAATAAGTATCTTTTGACACATTTCTAAAGTACATTTGTAGTCCATTCAGCTACTTTGCCATCCTTCATTCAAAGCCCCCAAGCTGAAGCATCAAACTTGGTATTGATTTTAGGTTTCCCGATTTCAATATTGGCATCTTTGGAGAACTTATAAGAGACTACCAAATTCTTATAAGGTGTTCATAGTGGTGTTGACATTTTTCAATGCATTGCCTTTTTAGCCACCATCTCTGTTTATCTCTCTGTCCTTCACAACCTCTGTCTCCAATTCTTATCCTTATGTACCTTTCCTTTATGTCATAATTATTGTTTCTTCTCTTTTCCTCTGCACACAGTAGTTTTTAACTTGGGAATTGGAGGCCACAACACCGTCTTGACAGAGGAAATAATATCTTCAAAAATCCTGCAAAATTGTTTTTAAAATCCCAAGTGCCAATTAACGTTTTCAGTGTTTTAAAGACTTATAATGAACATTGGTGTGTCACTTTTAGGATACTTGGATATCCTGACCCCCCGAACCCATTGATTTTTCTGAATATAGATGTGTTGAGTCCCAGTACTATAATAATACATATATGAATCATATAGAGTCATATTAACTCTTTGAGGGCTGAATATTTTTTCCGAAAAACATAGTTTCTGAAAAGCAATGGTTTCACACAGAAATCAACCTAAAACGTCTGTTGCTGCATGCTGCGGATGCCAGTTTGCCAAGAATGTGCGGCAGACTTGCTGCCAGGCTGTCTTTGCATCACGGTCGCAGTACATTGCAATCTGGTTTCTACCTCTTACTATTGTTAAGTAGCAGTCCTCCTGGCGAACATTGCTGTAGGCGTGTCAGTTACTCAATTAGCTGGGGACCAGTCAGCTGAAGCTGGAACCTCACATTCGTTTTCGATCACTTGTATCAAAATCGGAGTCCAGCATGTCATAGTCCAGTTCAGAGATAATAGGCAAAACTTTGTCAACGGAGTATTTTGCTTTATGCATTCGCTTTGATCTCTCGCCATTATGTTGGTGCAATTTTTGCTCTCATTTGCACTTTACTACTCACACTAGTGCAGAAAATCTCGGTCAAACCAATGATGCTAACTTTCCTTCTAGCAACGAGAGTCCAACTAAAACATAACGGTTTGTTTTGGCACAGCTTACAGTTGATTACCATAGTCACCTCCTTCTTTTGACAAAAGTCGACATCAGCTCTAAAAGAGTTAAGAACTGCTGATTAAAAATATATCTGCAACCTGGCTTCTCCATACCTCAATGACCTAAAACAAGCAAAACCAATAACACGGTGGTTAAAAGTGCTCTGTTAAAAGTTTTCAGCTATGAATGATATGGTATTGTAAACCCCTTTGTATCCCAATCATTTTAAGCACCTTTAATTTTGTATGAATTCATTGCTTGAGCGACTCAAATTTATTATAGAATAAGTTCCTTTCTTGTGCAAATTTCACCCAGGATAGGCTTGGGTATCTGAAAATGTTGATCAAAACCAATAATTGTATTGAAAATAAATTGATGGTGTCACACATTTTAACTTTAGCCATATATGTTAAAATGTAGCCTAATTTATTTCTTAAGCACTGTTAGGCTGGGTTTATAGTTCATGAGATGCAATGTATTCTCCTGCAGACGCTACTGCTGTGCAAGTGGTGTACTGTTTATACCTGCATATGTACTTTATGTAAATCTGGAAGATTCCACCAGGTGGCAGTGCTAGATATCATCACAGTGAGCAAACGACATTCGGCTTTGCTGTGTTGTGAATTGCCTGAAGCATCCATTAAATTCTCAGGACACCTTGCCACAATATTTCTGAAAAGGATGGATTACATCCATCAATCCAGGGGCACACTCATTCCAGCAAGCATCAGGCATGAGGCAGAAAAAATCCCTGGATAGGGCATCAGGTCATCGTAAGGTGAATATAAGCACACACGTACATTAGCGTTATTTCAGCATCACCAAATCCCTAAACCCGCATGTCCTTGGAAGGAAACTGGAGCACACTGTGCAAACCCATTAGGAAAACATGCAAACTCCAGGCAGAGAACACCAGGGACGTGATTTCCTATTTTGAGGCATCAGTGCTACCATGCCACATGTGTAACTATTAACAGTATTCATCATTTAAATGAAAGTGATATCATGTATAAATCTAAGGATTCTAAATGTGCAGAGAGCTGAAATATCATAAATTTGATGTGTTCTGTGCGGCAATTGCTGCCTGCCGCTGCTGTCAGCGCAGGAGGAAGCCCCAAAAGCATGTAGAAATTAACAACTAGGTTGGTTTTAAGATGACATTTATGACGATCTACTTTAATGACAAAATAAACTACATGATTAAAATGGAAATTTCAATATTAAAGCTGAAATTTCCAGTTTAATCTAGAAAAAGACGTTGTCACTGTGTGTCTAATTTCTTTTTCTCTGTTGCTCAAATACACTTACATACATTATGTGAGACCTTTAAAATGTATTGCATTATTACGATGGGGAATATGTGATGCTTGAAAAGAAAAGCACCACAAACATATTTGTATGTCAGCATTTTGCTTTACCACATCAAACCATTCATCAACATCGAAGCTTGTACATTGATCCTGTAGGATCTGCAAAGCAACTTACTGTCACATGTTGATATTAAACAGATACTCTGTTACATTCCAACTTGAACGTACTGTGCCCCCCGGTACTGAAACTCTTTCACACGTTGCATCAATTTCTGAGGACGTGCTTGGAGGACACAACAAACGTTTGGAACACTTGGCAGCCGTGATGCGTGCACTTACGTGTTCTGAGCGTGAAGTATAAACCTTTCTTAATTTGGTTGTACAGACATTACAGAAGGAGATAATCGCATGATAATTTGAAACAGAAAAGAAGCTGGCATGTTTAGTTTTTTCTGTAGTGCGCCTATTTTGGTTCCCCCCCATTTATTTTCCATTATCTACTGACCAATTTTTGCATCCTTAATTTATCACACACTTTGATTCTGTTTTTGTTTCTGTTTCCTTTCATTTCTTGGAAGTTCTTAAGTCTTCTCTGCTTCTATGTTTCCTTTTGTTTCTTTCATTTTGTCTTTCCATAACTCTTCGGCTACGCCACATCCTGCAGTCAAGAGTATTGTTTTCCATGTTGCTTTTCAGTATGCCCCAAGTCTAGATGTTCCCCACAACTGGTGTAACACCGGAGTTAAATCCCTCCACTTAATCTTATCTCTCTCAAGTTTTCACTAAAGTGTCTCTGAATCTCAGGATTTCAGAGCTTTAGATATCTGTCCTGTTTAGCCTGCTTAATTCAAGCTAGTGCTGAGCGGTATGACCAAAATTCTATGTCATGGTATTTTTCGAAATGATACTGGTTTCACGGTATTTGACAGTATTTTTTTCCCCCATGCATGAGTGGATGTTAACCACATTTTCCACTGCAATTACTGCAGCAAACTGGCTAAGAATAACTGATCCAACTGTAATGAGAATTGTACATTGTACAAAAAAAATTTTAATGTGCCCACAAGTATTAATACTTTAAGGTTTGCATGGCCCAATAAAGTGATCGTTTTCAAGGGGGTGGCACTAATGAAGAGAAGGAATCACATTGCATGACAGTTGCAGTCAAAATATAGAACCTTTTTTTATTGAGCAAATTTTGCAAACAACTTAAACTATAATTTTGACAACATATTTTCAACCATCCAAAGAGGCATTTAGACTTAATTAAATATCCAGAGGTGCACGTCAAAAGTTGTATTGCACTGAACATGTCTTAGAAAAGGAATAAATAATAAAGATTTTTTTGTAAACCAACTACACTTTCTGTTAATGTTAACAATCTCTGTCCACTGAGACGTTAGCTATATGGATTTTAATGGCGTTGGTTATCTCAATCCACCACTTGCTTTTTTTTGTCATAGGCAGTACCTCCAGCAAACCCATCTACAAGTGACGTCTGACTCGAGTGACCTCTAGCTTGTTTGCGGCTAAGGTGGTGCAGCAAATTGCTCGTGTTGCTGCCTCTGGCGACAACATTAGCTCAGCAGAAATTTCAGTAAATAGTTGTTTGGTCTACATCTGCCCTTTTAAAACCAAATTATCTCCAGACAATAGACATGGCTCCTTTTTTCAGCAAAAGTTCTTCTGTGTCATCATGTTCAACTTTATCGTCTGGTACAGCTTCAGTTTCGGAACGTTCTCTGTCCATTTTCACCGCTCACTACCTCCACTAACGCATGTACTCCATTGAATGCATGTTTAGCGGTGCAGCAGTGAAAAAGGTCCCCCCTTAAACAGTTTCCCGCTGCGCCACATTCCGAATGTTGTTTAGGCTATTTAAACCGTCCAGAGGGGACTGGGCGGTCTCATGGTCTGGAATCCCTACAGATTTTATTTTTTTCTCCAGCCGTCTGGAGTTTTTGTTTTTTCTGTCCACCCTGGCCATTGGACCTTATTCTTATTCAATGTTAATTAATGTTGACTTATTTTATCTTTTTACTGTGTCTTATTTTTCTATTCTTCATTATGTAAAGCACTTTGAGCTACTTTTTGTATGAAAATGTACTATATAAATAAATGTTGTTGTAAACTGGTGGTGTTATATAAGAAAAATCGATATCATAACAAAAATTTTAAATGGTTTTCGGTGTGAACCGGTATACCTCCCAGCTCTAATTCAAAGATATTATCAACAACTTTATTATCCACTTTTATGTTTAGAAAATGCAGACCCCCAAGTATAGCTCTGTGTACAGTTGGTTCCTTTCTTCAAGTGGTGTAAATATACGAGGGCTGATTGAAAAGTAGAAATGCAGGTGTTTGTGTGAGTGGAAGCACCTCATACATGTCGTTATGGGGGATGAGGAAGACATTCCTGTGAGAGTATGGCAGAGGTGTTTGATCGAAAACTGTGTTAAGCTTGCGTTAGTGATACAACAACTGGAAAAAAACAAAAAGAGAAAAAAACAACTATGTGGAAATTCTCCTGAGGTGGTGAAGTGAAAAATGCCATGGCTGCATTACTAAAAGTGAAATTTACAAAACTGTCTGTTACTTGTCTTTGAATCATGTTTTGTAACTTTGTAAAAAATGCATTCAACATGAAGGACATTACTTTGAAAAAGAAAGTTTATTCCAAGTTTGTGCAATCCTCTGATTCTGAATAAAAAATATCAGTCTCATTACTTTTCAGCCAGCAACTCGTATATTAGTTGGTATTAATCAAAGATTTCTTGTCTAGTGGTTTGTGTGTGTTGGGAAGCATTGAGAGTTTTTCTGGTGCAGGGGAAGCTCTTGCTTTTCTAATCAACTTTTTTTTTTTTTTTTGTCATGTGTACTCAGTGCAATGAAATTCCTACTTTCATGTCTGCTTAGAACAGTTGATGATATAGCAATGACAACAAAAGACAGATGCAAACACATACTAATGTTAAAATGAACTTTGTTGTAATGAGTTTTTTTATCTGCAAAATACTTAGCAAAAAAGTGGTTTACTCGACACTTGTCACACTGTTGCATTGGAGGGGCGCTCAAGAAGGGTTTCTATAGACCAGAGGTATTATGGACATATCTAGGGACAGGATAACTGTCAGTCAGATTTGACTTCAGCTGTACTTGCAGAGCTCTGGAGTTTCACCATACCTAGACTCAGTCAGTTTTATATCTGGGTGTTTTCAAGGTATGGTTTGACTTCGTTGAGCACATAGATCAGATTGAGGATTACTTTTTTGGCTCACCCTCCAGCAAAAGGCTGAGTGCTGAGCTTCCCTCGTGTTTATGCTACTCGATCATTTTCCAGCATGTTCCATAAATTTGCCAAGATTTTACTTTGTGAACACTTGTACACTATAAGCTTTTTTAAATTTATTAATTGTGTTGCATTTTCATTCATCTTTGAAATATTTGCCTACAAATTTGTGCATTCAACAATTCTCATCTATGAATATGACCTTTATTTACTCAAACATTTTATCGTGGTCTTTTTATGTAAAACTTATGTAAAAAAAGGGTGACTCACATAAGCAGTAAGAGCCAATTCATTTGGCAACATTGCTCAAGGGGTTTGTTTTTGAAAATTAATGGGTGTGCTCCGGACACTGAGGGCTGGTGTTTATTTAACTCTAGTGGCGCTCTCTCTGGAAAGTCTGAACTATGGACACAGAGGGTCACCAATTTGGTAATTGAAGGTGCACATGCACTGGCCATCGAGGAGATCCCTTGACCCACCTGGACTTTGAAATGTTACAATTCTGACTGCAATATGGACATCCAAGGGGTGCCATTTATGAAACTAAAGCATTTTACAGAAAAACATGGAACTTCTCACTGCCATTGATACTACATTGATACATTGAATGGACGTTGTCAAGTTTGGCATTCTGCAGTTAGCTTTGTCAACTGTACATGCCGAAAGTCCGCACTATGTTCCCATTTCATCATAATGAAATCCGCATTATAACACTTTTTTTTTTTTTCCAGTTCTGAGCTCTTCGTTCTAATGGAATATCACTTGTGTGTGTCTGTGTTTAAGTGGTGTGTGTGTGTGAGTGTGTGTCTATGTCTATGTAAATACATATACATAATAATATATAATATAATACACACTGATTATATATAAATATAGTATACAGCATATACACACCATTTGCTATGTTACAGTATTTTTATTATGATTGACTGATCAGCCTGCTTACAACATTTGGGAAGAGTCTGTTTCTAAACCTACTGGTATGAGTGCCAATGGCCCTAAACTGTTTGCTGGAAAGTAGGGTAAAACAATAGCTGAGCAGGGTGCCTGGAGTCCTTTATTTTCATGTTTTCATAAGGTAGTGAGTGTTTTTTATATTTCTTGAACTGAAGGAAGCTGTGGGTCAGTAATATTCGGTGCCATTCCAAAAGTTGGAATGTGACGTCAGAGTCTTTGTTTACTATCTACATGTGACAGAAAGCCGCTTTGAGGATCCTTCGGGATTGATGTTCAATGTTTGATGAATGGTTCAATGTGATGAGTACTCCGCATGCTGATATGCATTCGTGGAGCTTTTATATTTAAGCGTCGCATAATGGCCATCGTAAGGACACGATAAATTTTAAAAGTCTCACGTACCATCTTTTGTGCCGTCTTTTTTTGTTTATTTATTTATTTATTTATTTATTTATTTATTTGCAACATAATGTGCAGCGCTGTATTTGAGCCACAGAGGAAAAAATTAAGGACAGAGTGAAAAGGTTATTTTGTGATTAAAGTGGAAATTTTGGCTTTAATCTCAATGTCCACTTTAACCTCGTAGTTTACTTTATCATTAAAGCAGACCTTCGTAAACGTTATCCCAGTTTTTAATCGCTGCGAACTTCTGGGACTTCCTCCTGACCTGACAGAAAGCAGCAATAGATCACTACACAGAACACATTAAATGTATGATATTCCAACTCTCTGCAAATTTAGAATCTTTAGATTTATACTTGATATCACTTTCATGATGAAATTCACTAAAGTATGTACGTTACATTTTACAGATAAATCATTAATTTCATTTAAATAATGAATACTGTTAATAATTACACACATGGGGGTGACACGGTGGCGGAGCGGTAGGACTGCTGTATTACAGGGAATCGCATCACTGGTATTCCCTGCTTGGAGTTTACATGTTTTCCTGCTGGCTTTCCACACTGTGCTCCAGTTTCCTTCCAAAGATATGCAGATTTGGTGACACTAAAGTGACGCAAGTGTGTGTGAGTGCTTGTATTCACTTTGTGATGGGCTGATGCCATGTCTAGGGATTGTTTCTGCTTCGTGCCCAATGCTAGCTGGAATGGGCACATCCCTGGATTGATGGATTTAATCATTAAACATCCTTTTCAGAGATATTGCGGTAAGGTGTAATCGGAATTTAATGGCTGTTCCAGGCAATTCACAACACAGCGAAGCCGAACCTGTTCTCACTGTGATAACATCTTGCACTGCTACCTGGTGGATTCCTCCAGATTTACGTAAAATACGCGCGCAAGTATAAACTGTACAACGCTTGCGTAGCAGGAGCGTCCGCTGCAGCATGTGTCGCGTCGCGTGAAGTATAAACCCGGCCTTAGTCTGCAGGTAATCCTCTTCTCTGTAAGCCATCTCATCATTATTGGTGATCAGCCCTATTGCGTCATCAGCAAATTTAGTGATGGAGTTGAGGGAGTGAAACCCATGTAATTCCATTGTGTCTTGAAAATAACTTCACATGGCGTGGGTGCCTTGCTGGCTAAGCTTCCATTTCATTTTACCACCTGGTCTTGTGCATACGAAAAACTAGCTTTTGACCAGATGCAGTTTCTGGTGGAGAGCCAGTTGCCAGTTGTCCTGTAATTAAAGACTCTACATTTCAGTGGATGATGAAGTGTTCTACTTTCTTCTTTTTGCATGTTTATGATTTTGTTCTATTTTTTTTTTTTTTTTTAGGGCACCTGGGTTGCATATCATTCCCGAATCATGAAGAAGAATATCTGCAAGCAACTATTGGCTGCACACCTTACATTATTATCCTTGGTCAGAACTGTACTGCAAAGTACCATGTGGTGAATGGGCTGCTGGGGGAGCGCTTGCTACCTGTTTCACTGTCCAGTTCAGGCCACTCTGGGGCATGCCAGGGGATGGGTAGCTGCAAGAGGCGTCGCTTGCGCTTCACTTATGGTCGCCAAACCCGACTGAGCTTGGCTTTACCTGGTCAATATGAACTGGTACACCAACTGGTGGCCCATCGTGGCCGCTGGGAAACGATCCCGGATGAGGACTTGGAGATCCAGGAAGAGAGTGAAGACCCAGCCCAGAGGCTGGCTGAGCTGGAGGTCACACTTCCACATCATTTGCTTCAGGTCAGAATTGTTTCATGGCTTCAGTCTAAATGAAGAGCACATGCTCTGAGCAGTGTCAGAAAGTGCATTTATTTATTATTGTTTATGTACTGCATTTTGTGCTGTGCCACCTTAATCTTTAGAGTTCTGGTACTACTGGTTGAGAGGCCAAGAACAGAATTAGGAAAGAGAATAGAAACTCATGTTTGCTCCTTTTTCTTACATTAAGAACCTGTATCCTGATGTTAGTTTTGGTCCCTTTACTTAGACTGTTCTGTGAAACAAGAATAGCATTTCACTGTGTCTTATTTTGTGCAGTCCCTGCTGTTTGGCTTAGGTCTCTCCCTTAGCATCTCTCTGTACTGAACATATTTTTCACTTGCTGACTTTTTTTTTAATGCAGCCACATACAGGAGTGTGAGGATGCTGGATGAAGCATCTACCATTAGTTAAGTTGTAAGCGGACTCCTCAGGATTTTCATGTAATGTGAAACATAGAGTTACTGTCTGTCTTTCTCTGTAATCCTTTCTTGTGCCCCTAGCAAGCTTCTGAGCATTTCACAAGCACACGTGAAAAGAGAATCAGGCCTGCAGTGTGCCTGACAGTGAGCTCAATGAAGGAATGTGGGGAACAAGCAACACATCCCACCAATCGCTTAACTTGAGCAATGTGATTTCTGTGCGAGTGTCCTATTCAAGTGTGAAGTGACTGTCACTTAGGTTGTGTACATGTCTATATGCTGCCCTATTATTCACCCCAGCACCTTTCACAAAAAGTATGTTGTCCCTATCTATTTTATTTAAAATTTTTGTTAAATTGGCATCTTTCCTTGAAAATGCCATTGATGCCCTGCAGCTCTCATCTCTTGGCGACAGCACTGACTGTCTCCTTTGTTTATAAGCTTCTCCAGTGACTCATCATTCTTCTTCTTTTCCTCCTCCCACTAGAGGAAAGCAGGCTAACCATTATAGCTCCATTTGCTGTAACTTTATGTCCCTTTTTACACTGGCTAACCACTTTTACGTAACCTTTTCCTAAGCAGATTAGTAGATATTTGAGTAGTTTTATATTGTTTTGTCTTAAATCTTTATAGTAATTTGCAGTGCTACTTCTGGTAGCTGTAGAATCAGGACTTTTTTTACCGTTTCCATTTACTTCTTGGCTTCATTTATTTTTAAATCAAAACATACATATGTTGTAATGAGAAAGTGCTTTTGGAGAAAAACTTATAATGTAAACCCTGTGTTCTCCAAACTACACTTAAACTATAATATTCATTACAATATGAAACACCAAAGGAAATCCCTGAGATATTTTTTGAACTCCTAATCAGGTGACACTGTTATCTATGTGAGCCTGAGCAATTCATGGCACATCCCCCCATGTAGTTGTGCGCTATATATATATATATATATATATATATATATATATATATATATATATATATATATATATATATATATATATATATATATATATATATATATATATATATATATATATATATATATATATATATATATATATATATATATATATATATATATATATATATATATATATATATATATATATATATATATATATATATATATATATATATATATATATATATATATATATATATATATATATATATATAATATATAATATATATATATATATATATATATTTTTTTTTTATTCCATTTGTTTAGGATTTACTGATACATTTGGTCAAGGTGGCATAAAATCAAAAGCATTTTTAAATTAGCAGAATCAGATGTTAGACACACACAATCCTACTTGCACTAACTGACATTGCAGTGTCTAGAATATTTTTATCCTATCTTTTTAAATATCAGGTAGTTAATAAATAAAAATAAAAATTTTCTCCAGTTCCTTAAGTGTTTTTTAACATTTACTATATGATAGAACGAGTTGAACAAACAGCCATATCCTAAGGCAGAGGTCAGAAAGGTGCTGGCATTGTGGAAGTATAAAACCCCAGCACAGTTCTGGTATCCATTATAAAATGGGCAACTGTTTGTGCACCCGGCCTGCATTGTGTATGTGTCTGTAATTCCTATTCTTTACCTGATGTTCAGTACTAATTGGCTATTGATGAGCTGTGTAGCTTCTGGCAAAGGGTGTCATTAGTGTAGTGAGATGTTCTGTATGCTGCTTTTCATGATAAACCCAGCCTCTCAGCAAGAGAAGGTGCCTTTACCGACTTTTGCCTGCTCCCTTTGCTCTGTGGTAGTGTGCAGGTTTTTTGGAATTAAACTCCTTTTTCGCTCTGTTTATTTTAGGAAGCTCGAATCCTGGTCGCATCTTGCACTCTTGTTCAGCCATTGGAGACAGTTGTTGAAGACTGCCTCAAAAACATTGCACCCATCATTGTCTATGCCACTTGTGAAGAGACACTTACACAGCATCAGCTGGATGACCTACACCATGTCCAGGATATTGTTCCTTTCCCCATCTGTTTCACACGTGTGCCAGGCAGTGTTCGGCCTGCTTCTGCTGAACGAGAAAAAAGTGCTCTTTATATGCAGCTGATCTCTCAGGGCTTCCTCAGTAGCATGGCAGGTAGTTGCTCCTGTGGCATCTCCTCCCAGCAACAGTCAGTGACAGCCAAACCCCAAAATGTACTCTGTGAGACATTTGAGAGGTTACCTCGAGTATTGGCAGCATTTGCGCGCCAGGTTTTGCAGAACCAACAGGTTGAGGCAGCCACAATGCTGAATCTGGTGCACTGCCGCTGCTTGGACATTTTCATCAACCAGGCCTTTGATATGCAACGGGATTTACAGATCACGCCTCGTCGACTTGAGTATGCACGTGAAAAAGAAAATGAGCTGTACCTATCACTGATGGGCATTGCCAATCGTAAACAGGAAGAAATGAAGGATATGATTGTGGAGACACTGAGTAGCATGAAGGATGAGCTCTTGGAAGATGCTGCCAACCTACAGTTTACAGGTGTGTTACAGAAGAAGCTGGCAACTTTTGTTGTGCCACTGCACAAGGATGCCGCATGGCTTACAGTCCTCTCATAGTATAGTGGTCTTTTAATTTTTCTAAGTAAATACGTGAACTTTTTCAGTTGTGCACATCTGAGCTGTGTGTAACTATAGGCTAAATAATAACTCATTTGTCAATTCCAGATATCATCATTCCTCCGAATGGCGAACCAGTCAGCACCAAGGACATCAAGTCATGTATCAGGCAGATCCAGGAATTAATTGTGCTGAGACTAAACCAGGCTGTGGCCAACAAACTTATCAGCTCTGTAGATTACTTGCGGGAAAGCTTTGTGGGGACCCTGGAGAGATGTTTATCTAGTTTGGAGAAGTCAAATCCAGACATCTCATCCCATAACATTACTAGTAATCACCTTAAACAGGTTAGTACGCAATTACTTTTCTAATGTTGTTTTTTATATTTATTATTTGTGCTTGATGTATACAATTAAAAGTAAATAAAGTGGGTGCAGTAAAATACAACTACGACAATTATTTATATAGCACATTTTCATATAATGAATGTTGTTCAACATGCTTTACAAGATGTCGGAGACAAAGTTACGAGAAAATAAAAAAACAAATAAGAATAGGAGAGAATAATAATAAATAAATTAATGAATAAAAATAAATCCGTGTGATGTTATAAAACAAATATATAATTAGTATAAAAGTATCCTTATATATAATTTCATATTGTAAGTTTTTAAAAATGAGTCCAGTGATAAGGTCAGATGGTCAGGTTGACAGAAAAAATAAACTCCATTTGAACTGGAAAATAAAACAAAATCTGCAGGGGTTCCAAGGCCAAAAAACTACTAAAATATTCTACCCAACATAAATGTGCTTAAATCATTCTTCATTGTTTCCAGGCAGGCCTCGACTGAAATGAAATAAAACAGTACTGGTCTTAGTACACTATCATGTTCTTAAAAACCTTAGTAAAAGTTTTCACTGAAATTTGCTGGGGTCAGAGCGCAGGGTCAGCCATTGTACAGCGCCCTTGAAGCAATTTCAGGTTAAGGGCCTTCCTCAAAGGCCCAGCAGAGTAGGATCTCTTTTGGCAGTGATGGGGATTCGAACTGGCAACCTTCGGGATACCAGTGCAGATCCTTAACCTCAGAGCCACCACTCCGCCTGTTTATGAAGGTTTATTCCATTTTTTCACTTTTTATACAGGAGATGTAGCAGGATTCAGTCAATAAAGAATTAAAAAGAATAGAAATTTAAAATAGAAAAATTAAATGTTTCTTTGCAAAAATTTTTAACCACTTTACTATGATATTTCCAACTGTCCTGTGTTGATATTTGTTTACTTGTGAAGTCAAGCTAAAACTAGAATTAAGGAGTCCTGTGATCACTTTAATTTGATTACATGCGTCTGGATGTTTCGATTACTACAGTAGGCATTTAATGCCCTTGTATAATTTCTAACATTCTGAAGTTTGAAAGTTTTAAATAACTGTGTAGTTAAACCCATTAATCCATCCACATTCTCATCCAACTTTATTCATTTCAACAAAAAATAGAAGAATTAAAAATTAACACAGACTGTTCCTTGAGCAGGAGAATCTTTGTCAGGGAAATAAAAAGGCTATTTTACCATGGATTGTAGAGACAGAAGTAAAGTGTTCATGTAGTCTAAAAGAAAACCTAGAATATTTTAAGAAATTGGCTGGCTGCAGCATTATATTCCTAAAGTGTGTTTAATCAATTCCAACAAGATTCTTCTTTGTCATTTTAATTTTGTTGTTTTTTTTTTTCATTGCATGCATCTGATTTTCATCTGACACATTTATTATTTCAGTGTAATGGATTGGATACCCATGGGTGAAAAAATTTATATACTTTTGATGGGTAGCAAATTAATACTGTTTGCTGTGATTGTCTGTGAAAGTAACTTTTGCTTATTTAAACAAATGCAATCTATGTAAGTTTTAGAATTTTCATATGTAAATAAATCATGCTAAAACTCAGTTTATTTCTTTAAAGAAATAAATGCCCATGAGTAACCTATGGTATTTTAAGTGATTTTTGTCTTTTTGATCTTTCATTGAACAACTGAAAACCATGGAACAATTGACAATTCAAGCTGTAAAAAACTGGGAATAAAATAAGCTTTAAAAAATACTAGTTATATTGTGATACAAGTAACTCAATAATGCATACACAAACCTTTACAACTCTAGTAATTGGTCCCTTAAGCCTGTGACTCATGGATATCACCAGACTCTTAGTTTGTTTCCGGAGAAGCTTTAACAAACTGTTGCTTTTGCCATTTTTAGTTCTTATCTTTCGCCAGGTTTCAGACTCCATTGTGTTTTTTAGCAAGTCAAAATAATGTTCATTTGAATTTAAATATGAATATTGTTTAGTCTATGACTTCCTGCATTTCCTTTGATCGATGTCTTGGTTTCTTTGGCTGTGTCATTTGGATAGTTGTCTTTTGGCCTAATGACGTGCTCAGTCACCAAATCTAGACAAATTTTTTTATACATAGGCAAACAGAAGAATATAACAGTTAATGTAATCAGTAAACATGGGTGAGTCAACTACAATATTGGCTATGCATGCCAAAATTTGATACTACAACGAAGGGGTAACATTTTGGATAGGCAGTAGTTTATACCTTGCCTTTCTACATCTTGGAAGAATTTTTTTTTTTTTTTTAACACTTTTATTTGAGTCATTTGTCTTGGTTGCATTTTAGTAGAGTACTGGAGTTCTCTGGCTTTGTTTAAGTTCTACTGTATCTTAATTATTGCCATTGAGTTGGTATAACTTTTGTGCTTTAAGGCTTAGTAATTAAATAGGTCAAGTCTGAACAGTTGATTGTTAGACTTTCACCACTTGTGACTGTCATTTGTTTCTGATTTTATTTATTTTTTTTTTTGCTCAGTTTTGAATATTGATATATTTACTGAAGTTCTCCCACAAGGAGCAACAATATTACAAATGGAAGATATAAAGTAAAAGAAAGTATATTTTGCATGCCGTACCATGGTGATATATTGTAGTGAAAGTGAACTCAGATTAACTCTTTTGTTTGGTACTTTTAAAACGCTTGGTGGTAGAAATCAGATATACCATGTGTCAGTAAGAGCCTGGTTGGAGTGCCAGTGAGAAAAGGTATTGTATAATAGTCGGGATTTTAAAAACATTCATCCTCTTAATACCCTTTTTAACTTTTTAATTTGCTTGTTATTTGATTTGTTGCAGATCCTGAATGCAGCCTATCATGTTGAGGTCACATTTCACTCTGGGTCGTCTGTCACTAGGCTGGTGTGGGAACAGATTAAACAGGTGTGGTTTATATGAAACTGGCAGTGCATCAGATTATTTTTATGGATGGCATGACAAAAGGCTGGACAAAACAGCACCATCAAATTCACACAGCGACAAATGAGAGTAGCTTGAGACCCATTTTGGGGTTAGTTTTATTAACTGAAAAGTTATGTCATTTTTTTCTATATTTCTTAATACATCAAATCACATAGCACCTTGAACAATAATATTAAAATGGTAAGCTCACTAAGTACACACAGTTCATGTACAGATCCAAACCCAAAGATGTTATTTTTAGAACATACTAACCTAAAACACATTTCCCATGTCCTTTTACATTTGCAGTATTTTTTAAAGAGGTAGGCTCATATACTATACACATCATATGCAAGAAAATATGCCAAGATATTACCCTGAAGACATTAATATACAGATATAAATTCACATTCCCAGTTTTTTTTTCTGTGATTTAACATGCTTTACATTTAAATGTCTGTGCATGTTCATCAAAGGCAGTAGGAATGTCATCACAAGGTCCAACACAAACTATTAACATTTTAATGTTCCAGAGATTTGTAATTTTTCAGTCTGTTAGATGTGTTCATTTATCACTGCACACATTTGTCAGCATTTTTCTATCCAGCACGCTTTTTAAGTGTGCTTATAACTGTTCATCTTGCAATTATGTTTCTTTTTTTATGTTGTGTTTGTCTATCTCTTCCATTGTGTAGATTATTCAAAGGATCACTTGGGTCAATCCACCAGCCATCACCTTAGAATGGAAACGTAAAGTGGCCCAGGATGCTATCGAAAGCCTTAGTGCTGCCAAGCTTGCCAAAAGTATTTGCAGTCAGTTTCGCACAAGACTCAACAGTTCTCATGAGGCCTTTGGTGCCTCACTGCGACAGGTATTCACTTGCCTTTGGCTAGGCACCAAGTCAACTTCCAACTCTATTATGTTCATCTATCATAACTATTAATTTATCACTTTTCATAGCTTGAAGAAGGTCATACTGGGAGGCTGGAGAAGACTGAGGATCTGTGGCTGAAGGTTCGAAAGGACCATGCCCCACGGCTGGCCCGTTTGTCCTTAGAGAGCCGCTCTCTCAGAGACGTTTTATTGCATGGTATGATCTGGGAAAATGGAAATAACTTAATTGCAGAATAGATAGATAGGTAGATAATTTATTAATCTCAAAGGGAAATTCACATACTCTAGCAGCAGCATACTGACAAAAAAACAATATTAAAGAGTGATAAAAATGCATTCAGTTGTGCTTGAAAGATTGTGAACCCTAACTGCATAATAATAACTGCAATAATTATGCAGTTAGGGTTCTGCAACTAAACGTTCCCGGTAAGTTTTGATCATTCCTGCACACCAGCTTGGAGGTGACCAGCTTCAACTCTGGGATGTTGGTGGGTTTCCTCACATTAACTGCTTGCTTCAGGTCCTTACACAACATTTCTATTGGATTAAGGTCAGGACTTTGACTTGGCCATTCCAAAACATTAACTTTATTCTTCTTTAACCATTCTTTGGTAGAAGGACTTGTGTGCTTAGGGTCATTGTCTTGCAGCATGACCCACCTTCTCTTGAGATTCAGTTCATGGACAGATGTCCTGACATTTTCCTTTAGAATTCTCTGATATAATTCAGAATTCATTGTTCCGTCAATGAAGGCAAGCCGCCCTGGCCCAGATGCAGCAAAACAGGCCCAAACCTTGATGCTACCACCAACATGTTTCAGAGATGGGATAAGGTTCTTATGCTGGAATCCAGTGTTCATTTCTCCAAACATAACGCTTTTCAATTAAACCAAAGAGTTCTATTTTGGTCTCGTCCGTCCACAAAACATTCTTCCAATAGCCTTCTGGTTTGTCCACGTGATCTTTAGCAAACTGCTGACGAGCAGCAATTTTTTTTTTGGAGAGCAGTGGCTTTCTCCTTGCAACCCTGCCATGCACACCATTGTTGTTCAGTGTTATCCTGATTTGTTAGCCACATTAGCCAATGTGAGAGAGGCCTTCAGTTGCTTAGAAGTTACCCCAGGGTCCTTTGTGACCTCGCCGACTATTACACGCCTTGCTCTTGGAGTGATCTTTGTTGGTCGATTTGTTGGTCCATTTGTACACAATCTGTCTGACTGTGGATTGGTGGAGTCCAAACTCTTTAGAGATGGTTTTGTAACCTTTTCCAGCCTGATGAGCATCAACAACTCTTTTTCTGAGGTCCTCAGAAATCTCCGCTGTTCGTGCCATGATACACTTCCACAAACATGTGTTGTGAAGAGCTGACTTTGATAGATCCCTGTTCTTTAAATAACACAGGGTGCCTGCTCACACCTGATTGTCATCCCATTGATTGAAAACACCTGATTTGAATTTCATTTCACCTTCAAACTAACTGCTAATCCTAGAGGTTCACATACTTTTGCCACTCAAAAATGTGTAATATTTGATCATTTTCCTCAATACATAAATGACCAAGTATAATATTTTTGTCTCATTTGTTTAACTGGTTTCTCTTTATATACTTTTAGGACTTAAGTGAAAATCTGATGATGTTTTAGGTCATATGTATGCAAAAATATAGAAAATTCTAAAGGGTTCACAAACTTTCAAGCACAACTGTAGTCAGTAGCATGTGGTTCTTTGGGCTGCAAATCAGTGAGAATATGTTGAAGTTTATCACTCTGAAAGTATAATGTATGTTGTTTCTTAACCATTCCAGATTACTGATGAAAGGTATATAAGAATTAAGACACAGAAATAATAAACAGACTATTTACATGTGGGGATACTTTTTAAAGACAGCGTGACCACTTCCGATCAGTAGCTTCCTCACACCATGTAGTATTTTTAACAATGTTTATTTAACAATGACTTCTGGATTTGTTTCTGGCCCAGGTTGGGTGTTTAGATTTATAACAGGATTAACTGACTAAAACCTTTTGAGTGCGTAACGTTTAGAAAATCACACAAAGAGTGAATGTCAAAATCTAGGAAAAGTGTAAACAACCTCCCCAAGATTACTAGACCATTCACTGACACACAGGAGGGTTAGACAGACAGAAGACCAGCTTCTGTCATGAAATGGTTGCATGTTTCAGTCTCAATGGCCTAATGCAGTGCTTCATATTATTTTCCATTAGTAGCCTTACATTTTCAACAAATAGCCTTAATGATTTTTGTCACTTTTATAACACTGATTAAATTTAGCAACATTTTTCAATTTCTGGTTTAGATAGAGTTTTTGAAATGGTAACTGACATTTTTTCCCTGTTAAACATGCCCATACACTAGTATGATATAAAAGTTCTAATCTTTTTACTTATTTGAAGGAAGAATACTTCACTGGAATTAATAATATGCTACATATTTTGATCAAGGTCAGAATGGTGGTTAAAATATCTGTTATCCATTTGTCATGATACTGTAGATTTGAGACATGTATGAATTTAAATTATCAAAAATTAATAAATGGCAATTCATATTCCAAATTATAAAATTAAGGCAAGCAATATTTTTTTCACTTTGGTTTCAGAGAAAGATTGGTGGGACTTTAAATAAATACATAAAACCTATTATTATTTTATTTGAATTTAGCATCACTATGTGCTGCACCCCAAGTGACTTTTTACCCCATTGTGCCTAGCCACAAACCCACCACTTACAACTAGGAAGCTATAACTAAGAAAACAAGCAGCTCATTTAAAAACAGTTTCATTGAATGAGGGAATTATTGTTTTTTCACAAACGTATTAAATGCTCCAAAAGGAGAGGTCTTTAAAGAGAGATTTTTTTTTTGTTCGGGACAGGACAATTCACTGTTTTGGGCTGCACACACTGTTAAATCCCAATGTCGGATCCTGCTAAAATATATAAATATATGCCTTTGTTATGTACTCATTTCTTTAATAGGCTTTTATCATTGAACCATACTTTAATAATAATAATAATAATAATAAAAAAAGCTATTGGATAAATATTTCCCTTTAAACATCATAGGTTAAATTCTGAAATTCCGTGACCAATTTCATATTTATACTAAGGAACCAAATTCTCTTTTGTATGTGACCTTTACCTTTTCTGCAATTAATGTATTGTTTCTAGATCTACAAAAATATTTATATTTTCATATACATTGAATTTCAGTTGAATCAATACATTTGAATAGTAAAATAGCATGCAGTATATTGGGTTTAATCAGTCCCCATTAGCTTGGTTATACCCCTTAGGGGTGCACATGGCAATGGGTGTGTATCCCAGGAGTTACAGTATATTTTAACAGAAAATCCCCAATTAAAATTTTAAACTGCACTCAGAAGTGTAGCATAAGTACTTAACACCAGTTTAAAAAACATGACCTACAATTGCAATGTAAATGTAACAATAATAGCCAGGCCCCAATCTGTATTTCGATTGCTCAATTCGTGGGGTAATCCTGCCTACAAGGTTTCTTAGTCTATTGACACAATTATAATAAGATTCCATATAGAATGCTGCTCCCTTTTCTGCTTATCAGCTGTACAGAGATTATTTTCTGATAAGAGCTTTTTGTGTTTCTTGTGTAATAATTCCTGACAGATTGAGTGAATAACATTTTAGTTAACTTAAACACCTTGTGTAAACACTGAGGTAACTTAGTGAGCAATTAAATTGACCCTCATTTGCCTTTATTGGTTTTAGGAAAGCCAAAGCTGGGCCGGGAGTTGGGCCGTGGACAATATGGAGTGGTGTACCTGTGTGACAGTTGGGGTGGCCATTACCCTTGTGCTCTTAAATCTGTTGTCCCCCCGGATGATAAACACTGGAATGACTTGGCCTTAGAATTCCACTATACAAGGTGTGTGTTTGTGTAATGTAAAATTTCTGTCTGGTCTGTTTGTTAAACTTTGTTGTACTGCAACAACCCATCTTTAAAAATGATCACAACTGAGGTTACTTTTATTAAAATTTTTCCTAAGAAGTAAGTGTGCTCTCTCTCCCTAAAATATTTAGACTTTGTAATTGGCTAGCTACCTGTTTTTCAAATGTTTAATGAGGAACTGCCTTTGTTTTCTTTAGGTCTTTACCAAAACATGAGCGTCTGGTAGACTTGCATGGCTCAGTTATTGACCATAGCTATGGAGGTGGTTCGAGTATTGCAGTACTGTTAATAATGGAGAGGCTACACCGTGATCTCTACACTGGAATCAAGGTGAGAAGTTGTGTTGATGATTTGTAATTGTTTTTTTCATCCAGTTGCATTCCACTCACAAACATAGGTTATGCTTACCCAATATTGTTTTTATTTTAGGCAGGGTTATCGCTGAAGGAGCGCCTGCAGATTGCCTTGGATGTGGTAGAGGGAATCAGATTTCTTCATAGCCAAGGTCTTGTCCATCGGGACATAAAGCTGAAGAATGTATTGGTGGGTTGTTTGTAGACTTTTATCCTTCTAGTATAAAATAGTTAATGTTAAGGAATGTTATATGTGATAAATATAGGAATGTTCATGGGGCTTCCACCCGGAGTAGCAGTACTTCCACTCTATGGGTTTCCATTGGAAGAACAAGTTACTGTGCGATTTAAAAGCCTACTTTGCGCAAAAACAGTTACCATAACAATGAGAACCTAAATCTGAGACACTTGCTCTAAGGAATTAAAACTTACTAAAATTTACCAGACCAGAAGTTGTACAGGGTGATGTTCACAGCTACCAATATAATTACTAAATGTAAAAAAAAAAAAAACTCCTGTCATAACTTTTTGCATCGAAATCTTGAAACAATGTCTAGGCATCTGGCAGTTTCCTCTTGCTGTTACCCGCAAGTACATATTTTTCTAGGTGCAACCTACAAGGTCTTTGTGAGGTGTGCAGTTTGTGATAGTTAGTGATTAAAAAGGTAACACAGTTGAACAGTAACAAAGCATGAACTCAAATATACAAACCACTATGTCAAAATAAGCAGTGACACAACATAGTGCAAATAAGCCATTGATCATCTAGTGGTAAGCCATTATAAGTTGTGCTTAACATTTTGTTTGTTAGAAATATCTTGTATCACTACACCCAAATCATTGCCCAGTTAAGACTGACCTGGCGTACATGTATCTTGTTATATGAGAAGAAGAAACGGCACAATTGCTAAGACTTTTTATACTTTGAGTTGAAATTTTAAGATTCCCATTTTGTAAACTTAAAGTAGATTGTAAAGAAATTCCATGTTTACTCTTTATCCCTGTAATATAATACTTCTCACCTTTCATGTCTTTGTTGAGGAACACCATCTGACATTTGTTTTTAACTATTCTTTCATAATATTGATTGTGATAGTAAGTTTCATATTACTTTAAAGATTCCATTCTTTCAGTCATTTCTCATACTTGAAACTGATTGCAAATCAGGTTGCTATTGTTCGTTCTTTATACAGTATTGTTTTGTAATGCTTGTATTATGGTGACCACTACTCTACATAGTATTTCAATTGATACATACATACATGTCTACTGTAAGGTAGTGGCATTATTAGGCTCCATCAGATCACTTTTTCGCTTACTGTAGCATATTTTTATGCATTCAACCCCCCCCCCCCCCCAAAGTAACATTCAGAGTTCTGTTTTTTTTTTTTTTTTTTTTTTATACCACCCCTGCAAATAAAACCCCTCCCTGATAAAGTATATTGGGGTGCAGTGTTAGTGCTTCATTGTTGGCTCAGATTAGTGTGACTCTCTAGTAAAAGTACTTTGACACAAATACTGTAGTGAAGTTCATAAATTTAGAATGAATTCATTAAAATGTGAGTCATTTGACTTAAAATTGGGCAAATATGTTTGTGACAATTGAGATGATTCTGGTCTTGTGGCTCTGATTAGTATTAACCCCGTAGGATAAAATATGTTATCTCTTGGGGTTTTTGCACTGTAGAATTTGGCTTAATTTTTGCTGTCTTGTGTAAAATAATGTACATTTACTAGTGGTTCTGGGAAAATACTTGTCTTGGGATTTCAGAGTATTAGACATGTGAGGAAGTATTTGCATGGGTTACAACATTGCCTAAGATTTCCACGTCTTTATTGGTTAGTAGTTCTGTTTTATTTGATTATAATTTAGCTTCTTGTGTTTCCAGCTGTGACATTATTATTAATGGGTTGTCTTCCATCTTATATATATTTATGAATGTACTAGAGACTCAGTTACAGTCTGTACTGTGAGTCCTTTCACAGTGAATGTACTGAACCTCATGAACCAATCGCTGCTGATATTATCTGACAGGGTGTGTCTGACGTGCTTCAATTTGTACTACCTCAAACTTATTTTTCTTATTATCAGCTTGACAAACAGAATCGGGCAAAAATCACAGACTTGGGTTTCTGTAAACCAGAGGCTATGATGTCTGGAAGCATCGTTGGAACTCCAATTCACATGGCCCCTGAGCTTTTCACTGGTGAGTTTTATTAACAGTTCCTGCAATTGCTTTAAAAAAGAGGAATGTGGAAAAGTGGGACTGTTTTATTACCAGTACAGCCCATCTCTGCCAGACATTTGAAGCAAGGGGTCAGTTGTTTCTTTTGATGGTGATTATTTTACTTGTCTTCAAAAAGCACTACAGACAAATCTACAAACCTAGGACAATTGGGGGTGCATCTAAATTTCATAACTCTCAATGTTGGGATCTAAAAGTGGTTCTAAAAAAATAGCGATTTCTTGTTTAGTAACATTGCATGTTAAAGCTGTGAACTTTCACTTCTTCAGTGGCAAAGGTCCCTAGGTAAGGAATGTTTCAATCCAAGAGCCTGAGCTTAATTAACAGTCCAGTCACTGCCTGTCCAGAGTTTGCATCTTCTTCTTGCATCTATTTTGATTTTCTCTAGACAAGCAGATTTCAGCAAAGTAACAGGAAAATCTAAATTCACTTGTTGCAGCTGAGTGTTACCTGTCACTGATTAAAGTGCTGTCCAAGGTTAGTTTATCCCAAAGATGTCAGGAATAACTGTGCTTGGTGACTCTGAAATGCCAGTGAAGGGTTTTAAAAGTGGATTGATTTCTGCTTGCAGCAGGTGGTGTTGCCACCTAATAACTCTCAGGCACAGTATATATTTTATTCAGGGAAGTACTTTTTTGTATAGTTTAGCATGTTCTGTCTTTGTTGTGTAGGTTGCCTGTTATGTTTAAAAATTTTGCAATTGTCTAAGAGTGGACTTTATAGGACAAATTTTATCATCAAGAAATGACAAATGAATAAGTGATATACAAGTATGGCTTGGTATTAGATACAATGTTTTAGTTACTAAAGTGCTATCATAACTTGAATCATTTCTTTGTTTTTTTTTTATTTGCATAACGGGGTATATGTTAGATCTCTTGAATTATCACTGTTGTCTTAGCCATCTCCTAGTAAATCATCCTGCCTCAAGTACAACTCTGTCAAAATATCACACACTTGAAGAGAGAGCAAACTTCATGTGGGTTGACACTTTTAGCAAGGAATTAAAAGAAAGGAAAAAGACTGTTAGCTACAGGTTTAATCTGTATTTAGCAGTCATTTTAATAAAAAGGCTTGATTTGGCTTGCAGGATCTTCACTCCTTTTAAGCTTTTCTCAGTGGGTGTTTTAATGTCAACACACTGAGTGGAATACATTGTGTCACTCTGTTTTTAGCAGCAGACTCTGGGTACTTCTGGGGGAATTTTCCAGGTAATCTGACAGATAGTTTTCTGCAATGGGAGGCACTTTTAGGGCTTGTTTGAAAAATGTCTACACTACCTCATCTGGGCTCCTCTTGATCCAGAGGAAAAAGTGGTTCTAGCTGAAGGTCCTTCCATTTTGCCGAACTCTTCACCTCTTTAACTCTTGATTAAGAACCTTAGTTTTACATGTTCTAATTTTTAAAGTCTCAAAGTTGTTAAGGTACTTTATAGTAGAGATCTAGGGATGTTTAAGTCACTTTTTATTTGATAGAATTGTATTTTTGAATTGATGTAAGGGAAATGCAAAGGAAAATGGTTTTAAAAGCAACTGACAGAAAGATGGCTATTTCTCCTTTTTTGTATGGTGGATTTCTTGGCCTTGCTTTTAGGACTGAAATTGATTTATATGAATGCTTTTATGTAGATTAACAGCATGCAGTCATATGTTGGAGATTTAATTTACAATATTTTGTAGACCACAGTTAATCACCATAGGCATATGTGAAGCAGGTTTTAAAATAAAATTAAAAGTTGTGGGCTATGAGTCTCTCCAAATTTTGATTTGTCACACGGTCTGGCAATAGAATTGTTTCTTTGTTCCTCTGTTTGCAAAAATATTGAACCAAAGTGATGAGCATATCTTATATCACAAAAAACAGACATTGTTACATAGATGTTTGTTTTACTCCTTTGCCTGTTTTTTTAACAGTGGTGCTTTATTGCTTCCGCTGTTAAAAGTTAAGCTTACATTAGAAATACAAGCACACTGATTAACAGAAGTTTTTGACATTTGGAAAATACTATGTTGTTATTTGTGCTATATTGTTTTTTGATTAGGCTTGCAATGAACAGGATTTTTTTTTTTTTAAATTACATAAAATGTACTTCAGTGTGGGCAGTGTTTATGTTAACTAAATTAATTACTTCATGTCATTATAACTTATTCACTGTTTGTATTTTCAGTTATAGGACCTTTAACAGGCACATCCATAATTTATTTTTACATTGTATTCTATTTTAGGGAAATATGACAACTCTGTGGATGTCTATGCTTTCGGTATCCTATTCTGGTATCTCTGTACAGGATCTGTAAAGCTGCCAGAGGCATTTGAAAGGTGCTCCAGTAAAGACCAACTATGGAACAATGTTAAGAAAGGTACATTGCATTCTGGGTAATGGCTTTAGCTTGTACTTGTGGTTATCCAGATAAGGATTTTGGCAGAGCACATCAAATCGTTTTGTGGCTTTGGGCCTTTGATCCTGTGATGGTAATAATATTTCTCCATTTTTCAATTGAGAAAATAAAATAGATAAGCAGCATGTGACCACTTTAGCACCCATCAAAGAAGATATAAAAGCCTTGAAATCATAAGACAGAGTCTGAATCGCATGAGAATGAACCAAGTGACAGTGTGTTTATGTGTAAAAACTAAAAAAAAGGATGAACTTTTGAGGCTGATTTCTGACTGCATTATGAGTATCAATGGATGTGGGCCACTGTGAAGAAAGCTCCAGGCAAAGGATGCCTTTTATACGATTAGATGATGATAAAGAATTGGCAACAAATGGCTTCTTCACATTTAAGTACTTCATCACAAAATAGCTGAATTATATTTTATATTTACTTGTTCAGCAGTTGTTTGTATGTCTCTTCATGTAAAACTAGCATTTTTAACTTACTTGCTCAGGATCATGAATAGTGACTATTCAGCTTTTAGTCTTGTAGGTAAGCTTTCAGACTGTATACCCTTAGTCAAAAGCCCTACTCTTGTTTTAGGGGTGCAGTCAAAAACCACTGAGGAGTTATTTTTAGGAAACAGTAAGCATTTTGCAAAAAATCCACATTCTACACTTAAAGAAGGGTTTTCATAAAGTTGGTTTTTACAACTGGAAATTCTGTGAGCCAGCCATGGTGTTGTAAGCTGCTGTAATTATCTATAAAATGCTGTAAAAGTTTTCAGGATAAAACCTTTGGATTTTGATTTTACTTCCCCAAGGAGCAGTCTTTCCAAAGTATAATTGGCAAGTCTAACATTTGGTTACTCTTCTGTATATTACAGTTTAAATAGTGGGTTTGGCAAGAGAGTATAACTGTCTACTTCAGGACAATATGTGAAATGGCAATCATATTTTGCTTTGGTTTTCTCTCACAGTCCAAAAACATGTAGGTCTGGGGGATTGGTGTGGCTAAATTAGCTCCATGTGTATGGAGGTTTATGTGTGTGTTTACACTGCAATGTACTGGACTACCCTGTCTAGGGATTGCTACCTTGCACTCGATGCTTGCCTGGGATAGGTATGGATGGGAATCAATTTAAGACTAGAATAAAATGAGAAGCGAGGGGACAGAATTTTACAGTAAATTTTATGGCAAGGAATGAAAGGTCCATTTGCCTCCGACTGACCAAGCATTTTTTGTATGTCTTCCTTAAGGAGCAAGACCAGAGCGTCTCCCCACATTTGATGAAGAGTGTTGGCAGCTCATGGAGTCCTGCTGGAATGGAGACCCTTTCAAGAGGCCCCTCCTAGGAATTGTGCAGCCTATGCTTCAGAGCATTATGGACCGTCTCTGCAACAGCTTGGATAGAAAAAGCCAAAACTTGGAAGACTCTAACTGACAGCCTCTGGCACATGAAATGAGGCAATAGATGAAAACCATGAGTAAGGAATCCTCAATCCAGACCAGAGACTATGCTTGCAGTTTTATCTAAGACTTTATTAAAAATAGAAGTATCCCAATTGTAGTGGATATAAATGTAATGACACTTGGCTTCTGTAGTTTAGACAGAGACAAGATTTTTATAAAAGAAATGATGGCACATAGTACACATTCACCATTTCTTTTAGCTAGTACAGTATTTAAATATGTATTGTTTGATTATAATGTATTCCAAAACATATAACTTTTTTTAATAAAAAAAAACTCTAATATAACTTGCCATAATGAACTGCTCCTGGGTTGATTTTTAACTTTTTTCAGTTAAGTATTTGCCTGCCTGGTTTAATTATCTGGTTTTGTTATTGTATGATAAAAACAAACATAATCAAAACCAGATACTGAATATAAACAATTGTACATAATTTTATATTTTTAAAATATTTTCTATGTCATTTGTGCTGAACAAATCTGTGCTGACTGTTGGCACTTTTTACCTTTTTCTTTTATTGCCCAAAATGGGTTAATTGGTAATGAAATTTAGGTGAATTTTAAGGTTTGAGGGTTTTTTTACTCAAAATGTCTACAGCACACAACATATTCTGCTCCATTGACAATGTGCTTATAATGAATGCCTTTAATATTTCATTCAAAAATCTCCCATACTGGGCTTTATTTTCCACCAGCCATACTGATCTCTGATTCCATCTCAGGCACAAACAATTTATAGACAGAATTTTGCCACCTTGCAGGTCTGAAAAGCTATCAAAAATCAGAAAATAGATTCTACTGAGTTCTGACAGGTGTGATCATGAAAATCATGGGGCTTAGGAAAAGGACTCTTAAACTTGAATCATTGTGCAGAGCCCACCTAGCTGTATTGAAGGAAACAAGAAAAAAACAAGCAAAACGTGAAAGTTAGGAGTGGTGAGACTTGAATAGCCAATGTATAAGAATGGTAAACCCTTTATGAGCAGAATAAGAGCAAGTAATAGGAGTATGGATGAGCACAGAAAGACAGAGACAGCATCTGATATTAAGAACAATATATCTATTATCTAATCCTGCTTATCCAGCGTAGAATCGCAGGAAACCTGGAGCCTGCCCTAGCAGGTTTGGATGTAATGCAGGAAAAATCCTTGGTATGCAATATGAATGATATGGCTGATGTCAAGAACAAGAATGAATATGATATTTCGACTGCCTAGTTTGAGAGAGAGAGAGAGAGAAAAACATTGAAAAAAGGGGGACATATATTAAAATATAATTCTGCTAATGGATTATTTTCACAATATCAGGTATTTTGAGTTGTGAATATGATAAAGATAAATTAGTAAATATAGAATAAATACTAAAACACATTAGTATGTTTAGTTTTTCATCACTTGGCAGACTTTCTTCGCCTACCTACCTTTGTTTGTATCACTTCGATGTTAAATTTCTTTTTTAAAGCAAAAGTGATTGGTCTGTAACAATGTGCTGATTAGTATGATGACCTAGTCAGTCTCTTCATCAGTGTCATTTTATTTTCAAAAGCCGGGAGTGGTCTCCCCTAGACTTTCTCGTATATTTTTATGGAGATGGATATTTTGAGGAGTAAATTGCAAGACAATGATTATATTACATACATTAAAGAACAATCGGCAACAAATCAAATTAATAATATATTGAACAATTATTATAAAAGTAAAATTTAATAAATCGGACTCTGCAGCTGCATGAATTAAAAAAAAAAATAAATAAATAAAAAATATCGAATATGTGGTTAGGTAATGTACCACTTCCAGTTGATGGATTTGGCCCAAAAGTTAATACATTTTTGTTGTAACGACCACATGCCGAATTTCATCCATCTATCTCGTTGCGTTTTTGAGTTGTCCTGTTTATACACACACATGCCATATTTCCAAAACACAGTATTTTTGGACTCAGGGAGGTCTATAGTGTCAAGATTCATCAAAATCTCGGTCGAGTTTTTTCATGATTACTATACTTTCTCTATACTTTGTATATGAGAAAGTAAAAGCAATTTCTCCTGTGTGAAGTGGCAGGTGAATTACTGTCAACAAAAAGCAGTCACCTGAGAAATGAACCAAAACGTTACTCACTCATGATTTTTCTATCCATATGATAAAGGTTTTCTTGGCCAGCATATTCAGATATCAGACATTTAAATTACTTCTTGATATACAACAAGCACAAAGACAGGCAGCATGTAAATCGCTTTCTATTTTGCACATTTTGATCGCCCGCATCCAGCTTGCTCTGTCACCACAAATGCTGTGTGAACACCCGCCCTCTGTCACCAACCACCATTAACTGGATGAATATATGCAGGCGGTTCATGGTGGATGACTTTCTGGTTTAGAGTTAAAAGTTACAAGGGTTAAAGACTTATGGCAAGAACATTCATTCAAAAATGAAAACTAAAAATATTTTAGTAAGTTATTATTTTATTTCAGTTAGTCCTTCCAGTTACTTTAATAGTTTTGTTTAGTTTTAGTTTTTCATTTCAGTTTTGTTAATTATTTTATTTGTTTATGAAATTTTTTTTTAATAGTTTCAGTTTTGATTTTAGTTTTTGTTAACTATAATAAGCTTGCTTGAGACTGTGTGCACAGATTTCTGTTTCTTTATCAGAATTTCACATGTGGATACTGACCGTCTTGTTACATACTGTAACTGCTCAAGCTTTGTCAGGCTGCATGAGAGTCACAAGTAGACAGCCTTTGTCAAGTCCAGCCACAAATTCTCAAGTTGGACTGAGATCTGTTGTTTTGAAGCCATTCATTTCTGTGTAGCTTTGGCTTTATGCTTGGGGTTCTTGTCTTACTGGAAAACAAATCTTCACACAAAGTACATGTTTCTTGCAGATGGCATCATATTTTCCTCCAGGCTTTCCTTGTATTTTGCTGCATTCATTTTACCCTTGCAAACCTTGCAGAACCTGCTGCAGAACAAGTGTTCCCATAACTCGATGCTGTCACTGTCATACTTCACAGGTGGTGTGTTTTTGATAATGTGTTGTGATCAAACATGGTATTTAATCTGAACCCTAAAATGCCATCAGAACCTTTTTCCAGGTGACTTCATACTCTCCCATGTGCCATCTGGCAAACTATAGCCAAGATATTTTGTGTCTGTGTGTGTGTGTTTTTTTTTTTTTCTTTCTTCCGTTGTAGCTTAAGTCTCGTTGGTCCCTTGGTGACCTCTCTCACTCATCTACCTTTTGAACAATCGCTCAGATTTGTGGATGGCCTCCTCTAGCATATTTTCTGCTCTGCCACACCTGATGAGATAAAAGCGGACAATAGTGTTGGTTTATTCTCTTTAATTCACTGTTTAAAAAAAAAAAAAGTTTGTGATCAGTATATCTCTGATTTATTGTCACGTGACACAGTATCGGCCTGCCAGAGTGATTGATAATGCTTTGACCCCAACCACCGCTGTTTCTAACTGTGCTCATTTCACCAAGGGGATTTCCTTTACCCCACTCTTCTGATTGTGCTTGATTCACAAATGGGGGAAACCCTTCCTCTTGAAGTGCTGTCTGTATGTCATCAAAGAACTTTAAAAGGCTAAACTGGGTTTCAAGGCCACATAAGATGAAGGGGATGGAGGAATATCTGTAATTTATATTAAATGCCTTTCTTACTGGATCAGTTGCATTTACAGTCACAACGCCAGGCAAGCAATTGCCAAGCTTGTCGTCTTTGAGCTTCCATGAACTTTGCACCTTTTCATTTTGCTTCTGCAGTCCATAAACTAGCATACCTCATTTCCCTCTGCGATTGCTATCGATGGTGTGGCAAAAAGAGGGGGCGCAGTACATTACAAGTACTTCGGGGTCCACATTAATGACAGGTTGGAATGGTCTCGTAACACAGAGCAACTATAGAAGAAAGAGCAGAGCAGGCTCTTTTTCTTTAAGGGTCTGCTTTCTTTTAATGCATGATGTGACATCCTCCACGTCTTTTATAACTCTGTGATGATAAGTGTGTTTTTTCTATGCTGTGGTGGGCTGAGCCAGTAACATCACTTCAAGAGAAGCCCACCGAATCAACAGCAACCCACCAGCTTAATTCCTCACTGGGACCGGGACAGCCAAGTCAGAACTTTTCTTTCTTTTGAATTATTCTTGCTTTATAGTAATTCCACTGTGTATTAAGTTATTTAAAGAACTTTTGTAAAAAGCCAAATTTCCCCCTGGGGAAAAGTAAAGTTCAGTCTAATCTAAAAGATTAAGAAATGTGGAGACAGTGGAATTCATACCTTCATGTTCATCCTTTTTGACAAACGAGAGGAGACTATTCAGTCCATCAAGCTTGTTTGTTTGGCTAATAGCTAAGCTGTCCCAATATCTCATCCAGATACTACTTACAGTTTGCCAAAGTTTCTGCTTCAGCTATGTATAATGTTACATCTCTCGCCTCACTGAGGGGAACTGAAAACCTAACAGGTCCAAGTGGGGGCAGAAATAAAAGATAGAGTACAAGAAGAATAGACAAAGAGTAGGAGACAAAGTAGAACGTTGTAAAGACGTTCAACAACGTTGGCGCGATACACATACAGTGCAGGTTAGAGATTATGAAAGTACTAAAATTCAAAAGTCTCAAAAAAGCTGATATTCAAGATCGCGTTAGCACTAACAAACGGAAATTATTACTCAGTGAAATAATGGAACAGTGAAAAGAGATCGAATATATGGGCATAGGTGATATGACAGAAGTATGTAGATGTTTGGATTTAAACTTTAAGTCAGAGACTTCTAATTCGTGTTGTCATCAGGGAAAAGTAGTGTTTCTTCCCAATAAAGAGACTTATCCATGAAATAATAGATTTGTTATTTGATGAAAGTGAAATACACAAACACTACAGGCAAAATATCCAAATTGACAATAATCTGTTTGTGTTCACATCATTCAATGCTCAAAACATAGGTTTACACGATTCAGGACCATACGCTATGAGAATCTGTGGTCCCGCAACAATTAAAGCTACTACAAGTTTAATTTCAAAGAAATCGCAGTTCAGTCAGGTTTATATTTATGATCACGGAGAAGCGATGCAACATAGAATTGAAAGAGTTAAACGGTCAAATGTATTAGAAATCCTTCAGCCAATAATGGATACAAATCCATATGTCCAAAAGTATCGCACTTTACCCGAAATTTATCTGAAAAACATGGACAAAGAAGTTTTCTTGGATTTCTATATGAATCTGAAAGATCACCGTCACATATATAATAAACCAACGTGATGAATTATCAGAGACAATAGTCTTGAAAGACAGAGTTTATATTCGTGTTTATCCAAAACGCAGTACAATTCGTCGCAAGCAGCAGATTCGGAAAATGACTAGCGTGAAGGGCCCGCACAGAGGTTGGCGTGCAAAGCAAGCAGGGACAGAGCCCCCTAGTTTTAAAAAAGTTCAACTATTTAACTCTGTAAGTTGCATGCTTCATCTCCCAATTTCTGACTAGCTATACCACCTGAAAATCTGCGGGCCCAGCCAGTACTTGGGGATGGAAGACCATCTAGGAAAAGCTAGGATTGCTGCTGGAAGTGGTGCTGGTAAGGCCAACAGGAGTGCTTACCCTGTGCAGTGATGGTGACACCATGTTGAAAAAGGGCTCCATCCTTCAGATGAGATGTAAAACGGAGGTCCTGTGTCTCTCTCTCTCTCTCTCTCTTTCTCTGAGGTCATTAAAGATCCCTGGGCATCTTTTGAAAAGAGTAGGGTTTACCCGCTGTCCTGGCTAAACTACCCATCATGGCTTGGTCATTCTAGCCCCCTAATCACCCCCTGTCTCTAATTGTCTAACTTTCTGTCTCTCACCACTTCACCACCTAACAGCTAATGTGTGGTGGGCATACCGATGCAAAATGGCTGTCGCATTATCCAGGTGGGTGCTACACATTGTCTATGTAAAGTGCAATATAAAGGTAATTAATTAATAGCTGAAGGCTTCATGCTTTCTTTTGGTACTACCACACTGCAGGTAACAGAAACGTGGTTGTTGCCTGCCATACTTCACCATAAAAGTAAATCCACCAGAAACTCTGGGTTGCATGTTCTTTTAACATTCCAGTTCAATTCAGGTTTTTGAGATGGATCTTCTGAGGTTGATAAAGAATTAGAAGAGGTTAGAATAGGTGATGCTGCTGAGCATTAGAGGAATCCTCCATCTTCTTTGGCATGCTGTGTATAACAGGTTGTCATCTGCTTGTAATGGACTTGTGTCAGTCATTTAATTTTATCAGTATGCAGGACAGAAAACGTTCCTTTGACTGGTTGCAGAACTGAAATCTGCAATCAGCAGCCCAATAAAACATTAAAGCAATGACCAATTTAATTTTTCTTTTTAACTTAAGCTGACCAGGCATCCAGCAAATCACAGGTTGAGAAACACTGGCTTAGATGCTGAGAATGTGTCAACATAAACCTCCAAGTCCTTTTCAGAGGTTGCTTGCTGGACAGTGATTTCCATCTTAAATTCTTGTATTGTTCCTTTTGTGGCACTTTTGACATTTTCTACATTAAACTGCACTTTCCAAGTATTCCCCCAGTTCTTAAGTTTGTCCAAGGCTTCTCGAATTGTTTTAGCTGCCCCCTCAGTGTCTGCCATTCCTCTAATGTTACAAGTTTACTATACCAGAATCAATGCTTTTCATATAATATAGAAAAAGAGCCAGGACAGACCCCTGTGGAGCTCCACTGGTGACCCCATTCTCCTCTTATTTGTACTCTTTGTCTTCTCCCAGTTAACCAACCTGAGACCCAGCTTTGTAGGTAACTTCTGATGCCTACGGCTTTTAGTTTTAGAATGAATTTTTGGTGTGGGCTGAGACAAAGGCTTTTTGAAAGTCTACATAAATGATGTTGTAATATTCAACATGTAATATGTCACCACTTTCTGGTGCCATGATAAATAAGAATGTATTTAAATAGAGCTTTGTTTTATTCAGGAGAAAGCACACATGAGCTCACCTGATTTTTCTCCTTACAGCTTTTTCAATGCCACGTGCTCAGCAACGCTGTCAGGGCCTGAAATTGACTGCTCTCCAGGAACACACACACACATGAAAGAGGCTCCACACACACCCACGACCACACGAGCATAGCAGAGCATGGCCGTGTAAATATTTACCTTATTTTCTTTTCAGGAATTAAGGAAGGTAGTGTGTTAATGGCATCAGATGGAGCAACTGAAAGGCATTCTGGGAATGTTTATAGAACATATTGGGAGAGGACAGTTATTCTAGTAATCCCTTTTGCTGCCTTAGTCATGAAAATAAATAAAACTGTGAATTCTGGGGCAGTGCCTCAGCTCTGTATGAGCCTTACTTCTTAGTCCTGCCAATATGAACACACTCAGGGGGCAATTCATTAGCTGAAGGCTCTGAATTTAGCTAAATAAGCGACATTGTATATTGCCTGCCAGAGTTCTATCAAGAAGCATTTTTGTTTTTAAATGTATTGACTGTTATAGTGCACAGTGCATTCCTTTAGAACAATAAAAACAACACTGAAGGGAATCTGACAAAGCCTGGGGCACTAAAAAAGAAAATTTTGCACAGTTCCGTTTTGAAGGAGGGTAGCCGTGTGACTGACTCATGACCCCCGCTTTTATTAATCTTCATTCTAGGAATCAACACACAGGATGAACTGTTTGCCATAATGAACAATTTTGGGACAGTTAATGTGGTGGAGCCTCCGAGACCCAGCAAAATGCCTGATCATTGTCTGCTTGGATTTTTTCAACAAGTATGTACACAATGCTGTGAAAAAACCTTTGCCCCTTACTAACGTCCTGTGTTTTTACATATTTTACACAATAATTGGCCTCAGGGCCAATAATGGGCTCGTCGTCCCACCCTATAGCTTAACATTTTAATTTTTTTTTCCTCAAATGAAACTTAGCATACATTCACTTCAATGCACATCTTCCTTGACTAAAATATCAGTTGATTATAAACTTAAAACAGCAAAATAACTACTGTTAACTTTATCACTAGAAAAGTTCATTTAACTCTTAAAAATGATTTAGAAAGCAAATATATAGGGTGGTCCAGATCTAATTATTCAATTTTCATTACGCTATAACTTATTAAGTTTATCACATAGAAAATCACCTGAAAAATCCCGGACCATCGAGAAATGTGCAAACTGACGACATGAAGAATCGTCCCTGCATAAATCAGAGTCATCCAGATGATCAGGATCTGCATAATTAGATCTGGACCACCCTGTAGTTATGGCGAGTATACAATGTATGTCTACATACAGTGGTGTGAAAAACTATTTGCTCCCTTCCTGATTTCTTATTCTTTTGCATGTTTGTCACACAAAATGTTTCTGATCATCAAACACATTTAACCATTAGTCAAATATAACACAAGTAAACACAAAATGCAGTTTTAAATGATGGTGTTTATTATTTAGGAGAAAAAATCCAAACCTACATGGCCCTGTGTGAAAAAGTAATTGCCCCCTTGTTAAAAAATAACCTAACTGTAGTGTATCACACCTGAGTTCAATTTCCGTAGCCACCCCCAGGCCTGATTACTGCCATACCTGTTTCAATCAAGAAATCCCTTAAATAGGAGCTGCCTGACACAGAGAAGTAGACCAAAAGCACCTCAAAAGCTAGACATCATGCCAAGATCCAAAGAAATTCAGGAACAAATGAGAACAGAAGTAATTGAGATCTATCAATCTGGTAAAGGTTATAAAGCCATTTCTACAGCTTTGGGACTCCAGCGAACCACAGTGAGAGCCATTATCCACAAATGGCAAAAACATGGAACAGTGGTGAACCTTCCCAGGAGTGGCCGGCCGACCAAAATTACCCCAAGAGCGCAGAGGCGACTCATCTGAGAGGTCACAAAAGACCCCAGGACAACGTCTAAAGAACTGCAGGCCTCACTTGCCTCAATTAAGGTCAGTGTTCACGACTCCACCATAAGAAAGAGACTGGGCGAAAACGGCCTGCATGGCAGATTTCAAGATGCAAACCACTGTTAAGCAAAAAGAACATTAGGGCTCGTCTCAATTTTGCTAAGAAACATCTCAATGATTGCCAAGACTTTTGGGAAAATACCTTGTGGACTGATGAGACAAAAGTTGAACTTTTGGAAGGCAAATGTCCCGTTACATCTGGCGTAAAAGAACACAGCATTTCAGAAAAGAACATCATACCAACAGTAAAATATGGTGGTGGTAGTGTGATGGTCTGGCGTTGTTTTGCTGCTTCAGGACCTGGAAGGCTTGCTGTGATAGATGGAACCATGAATTCTACTGTCTACCAAAAAATCCTGAAGGAGAATGTCCGGCCATCTGTTTGTCAACTCAAGCTGAAGCGATCTTGGGTGCTGCAACAGGACAATGACCTAAAACACACCAGCAAATCCACCTCTGAATGGCTGAAGGAAAACAAAATGAAGACTTTGGAGTGGCCTAGTCAAAGTCCTGACCTGAATCCAATTGAGATGCTATGGCATGACCTTAAAAAGGCGGTTCATGCTAGAAAACCCTCAAATAAAGCTGAATTACAACAATTCTGCAGAGATGAGTGGGCCAAAATTCCTCCAGAGCGCTGTAAAAGACTCATTGCAAGTTATCGCAAACGCTTGATTGCAGTTATTGCTGCTAAGGGTGGCCCAACCAGTTATTAGGTTCAGGGGGCAATTACTTTTTCACACAGGGCCATGTAGGTTTGGATTTTTTTTTCTCCTTAAATAATAAAAACCATCATTTAAAAACTGCATTTTGTGTTTACTTGTGTTATATTTGACTAATGGTTAAATGTGTTTGATGATCAGAAACATTTTGTGTGACAAACATGCAAAAGAATAAGAAATCAGGAAGGGGGCAAATAGTTTTTCACACCACTGTAGCACAGGTTAGTAAATTAGATTGGCTTATACTGTTAGAAATGACAGCTTCTCAAAACACCTAATGTTAGCAAGTGGCAGTTGGGGGAGAGATGGTTTTTTGGGTTCTGTTGAGCTCCACTGAGTTGATTCGTAATGATTCACTGAAAAGAGTCGTTCAAAACGGTCGAATTGTTTGTGATTCGCCAAACACTAGTAAATGGGAAATGCAAACAATGTCATGACAAACCACCATTTTAGGTTTTATTAGTGAAAGGAAATATACAGATGGGCAAAACATGCCAGAGTCTGAGTTCAGCACTGATAATTTCAATGATGCCCCTAGTGGCGAATGGAAACCCCACTGTTAGCTGTGTCTGCTTTACCAATGGGTGTGCTACCAATTTGAGTGTACTGGAAAAGTCTAGTATATGCTTGAAACATCTGCCCTTGGCTAAATGATGTCAGATTCGGAGATGTGCCTCCACACACACCTGAAAATTTGTAATTTCAACAATTTCAAGGAAAGTTTGGGTACGTGGGTGCCAGAATGATGTACGAAGGGATGAATGTGATGCAACAGGTCATCAAAATGCAACGGACACATACGAAAACATTTGAAATGCACTCACAAGAATCTTACACTCACCCATTCTTTTCGGACTCTGGTCAATAGTCTGACACACCCCCTTCTCCTTTTCTTCCTCTTAATGTCAGTAATAGCAGGCAACTATTTTTCTTCCATCAGCAGAAGCCCACATCCTCTGCATGTAAGCTATGCGACACTGACCAAACACTTGTCACTTATTTACTAGGAGACGAACACGTCCATCAAATGGGCCGCTTACCAAAGTTTGCTTTGTGGTGTGGTGTGCGCTGCGGCTTTACACAGTAAGTATAAATCAGGCTAAATGCCAGGGAGTCTGCAGGTCAAGGATTTGTCTGATATCCACGAGCCACTAAGTCAATCAGTATTAAAGTTTTCAACTTCAACTTTCACCTTTTGTCGTTGGGTATGTCAGATTTGCTAATTGCAGTTGCTGATCTCGTCGCTGCACCATGTCAAATTACAGTACATGACCGACAATTGCAGCCAGTGTCATATTTACCTACAGAGTGCTGATTTTCCAGTGCAGTCATGCTTGCCCCTTTATTCTGAAAGTCAATATTATGTCACCTGAGGGAGTGCTGCTTTATGAGGGGTAACAGCTGAAGCAAGTTCAGCAGCAGATTCTGCTCTTCGGTTCTTTTTTTCATACTGCTACTGTATGGAAAATACGAGGCATCAAGCCAACAAGCTTCACTTCTGTTTGTGAGGTTCCAAACCCAAGTGTTCCTTACATCTTTCGCCACATTAGAAAGCACTGTACTTCCGGATGAAAATTCATTGGTTGTCAACTTTCTGCATACACAACCCGCCTCTCCGACCAAAGAGAAAATCAAACCTGTTTGCTTTTATCCTCGCCAGTCGTAGACTAGATGGTCTCAATTGTTAGGTATGTCACATTAGACGATCGGCTTCATCGGAGCATGCCTCTGACTCGCTAAATATAGGCTACGGTTGAAAATCACTATGAAAGACATCTATAGGCTTTAGGTAAGGTGCACAGCTTTGCAGCTCATTGATTTAACAGAGAACAGTGTGTTGCTGGAATACTTAACATCAAAAGATGCGATTTTCTCATTTTTTAATAATCTGTTTGGGGATAAACTCATTTGTGTATGGGAACTGGAAACGCACAAATCAGATATGCATAAACACAAGGCCGACTCCTGGCATAGACTGAATAGGCAACTACTTTTAGTAGTAGTAATATTTAATACCAGTATCGGCACACTGCACGGTAACATGCAGTGAATACACTTGACTTGACCATTCATAGTTTTCATCCTCTTTCTCTTTATGTTTAACATTCGTTTGCTCAGAGGTTGATGCATTTGCTGCTTCCTGAGCAGCTCTTCTTTTCTTCACCCTAGCGGCCCGCTTCTTCTCTTCTTTCATCGGCATATTTTCGCATTAAAACTGATTAAGTCAGTGTTTGTGTTGCAATTACTTAGTACGTTTTCTTTAATTTTTCACTTAAGCTGGCACTTAAGTCTTCAATCTGCCTAAAGAATGATTTGATATGAAGAGGTAGGGGAAGTGATGGCGAAGGTGGAAGGGATATGAGAACGGCACCCGTACGCATGCGTCGCACAGCCACCCTGCTGGCCACTACTGAGAGTCGATTCTACAATAAAATAAAATATAAATAAAAGGAGCAAGAGTTCAAGTATCTCTGGGTCTTGTTCACGGGTGAGGGAAGAATGGAGCGTGAGATCGACAGGCGGATTGGTGCGGCATCCGCAGTGATGCGGGCTCTGCATCGGTCTGTCGTGGTGAAAAAGGAGCTGAGCCGTAAGGCAAAACTCTCAATTTACCAGTCGATCTACGCTCCTACCCTCACCTATGGTCATGAGCTATGGGTAATGACCGAAAGAACGAGATCACGAATACAAGCGGCTGAAATGAGTTTCCTCCGCAGGGTGTCTGGGCTTTCCTTTAAAGGTAGGGTGAGAAGCTCAGTCATCCAGGAGGGGCTCAGAGTAGAGCCGCTGCTCCTCCGTATCGAGAGGAGTCAGATGAGGTGGCTCGGGCATCTGATCAGGATGCCTCCTGGACGCCTCCCTGGTGAGGTGTTCCGGGCACGTCCAACCGGGAGGAGGCCCCGGGGAAGACCCAGGACACGCTGGAGGGACTATGTCTCCCAGCTGGCCTGGGAACGCCTTGGGATTCTCCCGGAAGAGCTGGAAGAAGTGGCGGGAGAGGGAAGTCTGGGCCTCTCTGCTTAAGCTGCTGCCCCCGCGACCCGACCTCAGATAAGCGGAAGAGGATGGATGGATAAAAGGAGCAATAACCTTGGAGGTCAATCATCACCCCGAAAGCGGACAGTAGATGTCACCGAGTGTATGTGTACCAAATTTCAGGTCAGTAGTTCAAACGGTTTGCGAGCTGCAGGTGGTTTAAAATCCTGGAGAGACAAACGAACAGCCACGGAAGCATATTATATATAAAGATACAATAGTGAGGGCGCTGTTCTCCAACCGTTACCCCCCTCCTCTTTCGTCAGTTTCAATTGCGGATCCAGGTCTGAAACAGGGAGTCTTTTTTTGGGCACTTGCAACTGAGTCTGCCTTTGGGCGTGATGTACCCTTATACCAACCCTGTATACACATATCGCAAGGAATGGCATAACGGTTATATAATGCCATACGGGTGAAAATTATATTATTTGGCCTTTTGTACCTTGCGATGAGCTGGTATGTCTTAGGTATCAACAGCTCTTCACCATTTGTAAATGGATTTAAATTAGTATCAACAATAAACATTCAAAGTGGACGTGTAAAAAATCCATTTATGTTAGTAAGGCTGAACTTCTATTTTTAATGAATGAATGCTTAACAGTAATAAAAACAGAAATTTAGACCCACTTGTGACAAATTTAGACTCACCCTTTAATGAAATCCTACCATCACTACTGCCTCAGACATTTAGATAAAATGCCACATTAGAGAAAGGGAACCTTGAATGGACAGACAATACGGTTTTCAAGTCATTACTTTATTTATTCAAGGAAAAAAGTTATCCAGCACCCTCACCGAGATACTAATTATCCCCTTAGTTTCAATATTTGGTTGTATCACCTTTGGCGGCAATATCTGTAACTACTAGGGGGCTAAAATTTAGTTAAAAAACAGTAAAACATGATAAATTGAAAGAAAATTATGTTTCAAGTTGTGTTTTAAGTATTCTTTTGGTCTGTTTGTCTTTGATATCAACACGCAAATACTTTTTAAAATTTCAGTGAAAACTATTCTTTGAATTAACGTTTCGTCAAGATCGCATTGAATTTTGATTCTGTGACAACACAACTATGTAACTGCCCATGAGTGAATATCATTTCTTTCTCTCTAATAAATAAACTGACTTTTTTGAATGTTTGTCCCTGTGCTTTTTTAATTGTCATAGCAAACGCTATTCCAACAGGAAACTGTAAACGTTTGAATACGAATGGCATATCAAGATCTCCTTTGGTGTATAATGCTATTCCCTGAAGATGTACTACATTACCTTTCTTGTTGCCTGTTAAAATTTTACATGTTAAATTTGTTCGACCAATTTTTAATACATCAAATCTTGTCCCGTTGCATAAATTACACAATAGCTTTAAGATATATCCTTCTTTCAGCAGTAATTGAGCTGGTGGAAGTCTGGATGGTGTTAACAGTGATTTGAAAAAATCTCATGGCAAAAGGTAAGAGTCTTGGTTCACAGGACTTGGAAAAAATCTCTTCAAAATAGTCTCGTCTCAGAATTTTTTTTTATATAATAGAGAGAAATGCTTCCAATAAACTTGTACATCATTGTTGAGGAACATTTGCCCACTCTTCTTTTAATGTGGACACACTTGTAGCTTTGTAAGTGTGAACTGCTTGTTTCTGGTCCTGCCACAGCATCTCTGTTGACTTCAGATCAAGACTTTGACTGGGCCACTCACTTGTAGACATACTTTATGTTTTGTGTCACTGTCCTGCTACATAACCCAGTTACGCTTCAGCTTCAAGACACAGACCAATGACTAAGCATTCTCCATAAGAATATTTAGGTAACATGCAAAATCCATGGTTCCTTCAGTAATGGCAAGTCTTCTAGGTCCCAAGGCAGCAAGGGATCAGAAAGGTCATTGTGATTGCAGTTGCTTTTGGCGCTTTTCCACTGCATACTACGACACGACACGGTTCAGTTCAGCTCACCTTGGTTCGGCTCAGTTCGGCTCGGTTTGCGTTTCGACTGCAGTTTAGTACCGCTTTAGAGTGGGCGGGATTATTCACGTGTTGTTATAGTTGCGCCGCCTTTACTGCCGTGACATCATCGTAAACGCGCCACAAACAAACACACAACAATGGAGCATATTGACGGAATGGTGTTCTTCATTCTTCCACGAGCGTCTGTTTGAACCACTCTGGCTGTTGTGGTCCTTTATACTCCTGTAGTCGCTCTTCATTTTTTTTAACTTGTCCCTACACTGTTTGTAAGTCCGATGGTAGCCGTGTGCACCCAAGAGCTTAGCGACCTCCTGAAAAACTTTTTCATTCCGCGTCGCCCCATCCAGCTCTCGCTGGATACGCTCCTCGGCTACCAACGAGAGGAACATCTGTACTTCCTCAATAGACCACGAAACAGCCATTTTTGGTTAAAACAAAATGGTGCGTCCGAACCTTCGCTGGCTGTGCTAAAAATCTCGCGGGTCTGTTGTGTCTCGTGTCGCAAGTTCAGTGACGCGGTAATGACGATTTTCTCCGGCCAATCAGTGACCAGCAGAGTTTACACGTCACGTTTTGGTAACGGTTCGGCGCACTTGGAACCTCGGCTGAGGTGGTACTAAAAAAAGGACCAGGTACCAGGTACTGTTCCCAGTGGAAAACCCCCCAAAAGTGAGCTGAACTGAACCGTGTCGTGCCGTACTATGCAGTGGAAAAGCGCCATTTGTATGCCAGTGAGTACAGTGTGTATACACATGGCCTGGACTAACGCTGGGCAGGGCCAGATCTACCATCAGTGTTCTGGGTGCTTGTCCAGAAGCCCGTGACAGCAAGGGGTCTTTTTACCAGTCCACACCTGCTTAATGAAATGATGGAGTATCCTGAATGATCAAGGAATCCCCCCAACTTACTTTAAAAAATTGAGCATCTGTGAGTAAAAATGACCAATGGGATCCAACCAGGGGACAATGAAGCGCTGTTCTTGTCTTGGTCATGTCGGCTGTCCTGTTCAGTCGTCCACTGAGAGTGAGTGCAGCACAGGGTCGCCAGATGTATGATAATTTAAAAAAAAAAAAGACAAACAAAAATGTATTTTACAGTTTATTATTGTTTATATTTTGAATGAGATATATATGGGGGCACCAAAATCTTTTAAGTGCTTACGGCCTCTAAATGTCTTAATCCAGACCTGCGACCCTGTATCCACGCGCTGCATTTATAAAGGTATGATCAAGTCTCTGTTAGGGAACTAAGTCATCCAGGGTCCTGAGGGGGTCTTAATCTGGCCTTTCATACTAGACTCTGCTTCCTGTTAGTTAACAGTATCAGATCAGATCAAGTACACATATTAAAAACTCTGTGGAGTCTCTGTTCTGTGTTGGACCTCTGCTGTCGTCTGCTTATACTGTTCCATTGCACCTTTTTCCTGATATAAGGTGCTTTCCCATTGCAGGAGTTTTTTTCAGGAACTGGGAACTTTTTAGAAACTCTGGAAGGTTTGAAGCATTCCCAATGCAGGAACTCGGGCTATTTGTTTTTCCTGTTAGTTTTTTTTTAGCTCCTACTCCAGGGTATGTTTATTTATTTTTCAACTGTGGGTGGGGTTTGGGCAGTGAATTGATTGGTTGACCTGTAACACTGGCACAATCTTACAAATCTGTTGGCATTTTGGACTTTGGAGAGTCATCAGTGCAGACGGAGTGCTGCACTTCGCACCGCATTACTCTTTATAGCCACCTTCCTGGCACGGCACTAAAGTAATAATCCCCCATGAAGCTGCGATTGCTTCAAAGCAATAAGATGCAGGGTCGACTGTGAACTCCCGAACATGCCTTATTTCACACTGCATCTTTTTTGCACATCACATATTTTGTATAAAGGTTACATTTCCTGTTGTGTGGTGGGATCACCAATAGCTCAGGGTCTACATCATACAGGAACTCAATGGTTCTTGAAAATAAAGTTCCTGTGGGGGTCAAACACTTGTGAATGAAAGATACATCTAAAAGTTGGTAAGTTCAAATTAGATTTATAGTAAAGGTAACTGCACAGCTGAAACCTTATAAATAAAGCTTTGATCGCTTTCTCAATGATTGCTTCCTCTGAGTAGCCTTTATTTAACATGCTCTCTGTTTGGTGGGCAAGGCTGGGAAACAACAGCTTCTCTTTCTGACCAGATAATATTAAGTCTTTGCAACTGTTTCTCTCTGAACTAAACGCCGGGTATCAGGCAGTGTGGTGTAGCGGTTAAGACAAACCCTGAAGCTGTGGGTTCAAATCCCGCTACAGACACTGTGTGACTTGACCTGCCTGTGCTCGATTTGGAAAACCAAAAGAAAAGTAACCAATTGTATCATAAATGTTGTAAGTCGCCTTGGAGGAAGATGTCAGCAAATAAATCAATGTAACTGGATCCCTAGAGCCTCTTCGGTTTGAGACTGGTCTTTACATTACACTGCAGGTTACTATTTTATATCTATAGTTCAGGGGTGTCAAACTCATGCAGTGGCTGCATGTTTTCATCCTAACCCTTTTCCTAATCTGTGACCAGTTTTCACAGCTAATTAATTTCTTTTCCCTTCGCTTTAGTAGCCCTGTTTTTAAGGATTCAGCTCTCTGAATTATTTTTTCCATTAAAAGTTAGCCAAACAGAAACGAGACATAAAATGAGCCAACAGATGACAAACTAAATTGGGTCTTCAAACTCCAACCAATTTCACTCCAACCAGTTTCTTAATGAGAAGCCGATTCTTGCTGTTAATTAAACTTATTTAATTTCGTGGCCTGTTGCTGCTCTCATTCCGCCAAAGCAGACATTTTCAAAATTGTTGATTTTTGTTTTTTTCTAAGAACACCGTCAAAATGTTTTGGTGACCTGAGCAGGTCAATCTTACTGAGACTTTCACATTTCTTTATTTTCAGATATTGCGTGATGGGCACAGGTGAGCTGGTCCTGCGGTGGCTTGTTTTGTGTCTCTCCAGGACTGGAGTTTGACATCCCTGCTATAGTTCATCAGTAATAGTAGCAGCAGTTACCACCAGTTTGTTAAACATGTCCATGACACTCAAAGGTTCAGACATGCCACTGTCCTCTTGATCTCCCAGTTTTCACTAATTAGAGATGTGAGTGACAAACGTGTTTTCTTAGATTTGTCCTTTCCTAGGAGCTTCATGGAGTTCCATAAGCTTGCCTTTGTGTAATGCACACACACTCTCACTAATTTCTTCCATTTTGTTTTCCCATCAGTAGCGTGGTGCAGTGTACTGTGGTGGGTGGAAGGTTACCTGTTACTGACTGGACTTTGCACCCTTAATGGCGCTCACTGTACCTCAAGTGCATGCTTTATTCCATCCAGTGCTAGTAGTTGGTTATTTTGCACCCTAGGCCAAGCTTATTACTGTGCCAAACGAATGTTCGTTAGCTAATCCCCATCCCCTTATGATCTATGCCCTTGGCAAGTGCCTAAATTGCCCTAATGGTGGCATTAGCCCTAGCTCCATCAGCTGTCACCTTCACTCTGTCGCTGGTGCTGCTGGGAAAGACTCAGTCTAACTGAGAGAAAGCCCACCTGTGTACCATATTCCATATAATACATATATTCCAATATTCCAGCAATGCCTCTGTGGCTTTGTAGGACTCCTGAAAGGGACATCATGAATAAATCATTTACCTCAACGATTGTTTCTTCATCAGTAACTTTATACTGAAAGAGGCGCACCATCAACTTTCCAAAGCGCCCACCCACAGGCTCTCATCTCATTGGTTGAATGATGAATGTAGAGCCCTACAAGCCAATCAAACAATACCTTGTACACAGGCTCTTGGCAATTTTTTAGATAAAGATGTTTTCCCTAAATGTGAGATGATTCTGACACTTAAGCATACATTATTTAACTTTTTGTATAGTATTGAAACAAGTAAATGTTTTGTAAGTATTTTACAACAATTTTAGCCCAGCCACACACACGTGTATCTATAGAAGGTCCCACAGCTGACGATCACAGCAAACTTCAAGCCATGAGGTCAAAGTAAGTGCCTGCTTAACTTAGAGACAGGAATGTGTTGAGGCACAGATCTGGGAAAGTCGACAAAACCATTCTGCAGCATTGAACATTTCGAATAGTAACATTGCCTTCATAACATTGAAATGAAAGAGGTTTGGAACAACCATCTAGCCAAACGGCAATAGTGGTAGAAGGTTCATGGTAAAAGAGGTGACCAAGAACTAAATGGTCACTCTGTCTGAGCCCTGCAGAACCCATGTAGAAATGGGAGAAACGTCCAGTAGGACAGTCATTGCTATAGCACTCCACCGATCTGGGCGTTATGACAGGGTAGCCAGACAGAAGTCCATCCTCAGTAAAAGACACATAGAAGCCCACCTGGAATAAAGACCCTCAAACTGTGAGAAACAAGATTCTTTGGTCTGATGAAACCAAGGTTAGAGTCATGTCTAGAGGTTAACCAGGCACCCATCTTATCCGTGCAATACCACTCCAGCGATGAAGTATGCTGGTGACAGCATCATGCAGTGTGGTTGGTGGACTGAGAGACTGGATGGGGTTGAGGAAAAGCTAAACAGATCAAAGTACAGAGATATCCTTAATGAAAACCTGCTCCAGGGTACTCCAGACCTCAGACTGGGCTGAAGGTTCACCTTCCAACAGGACAATGACTCTAAGAACAAAGCAAAGACAACACAGGAGTGACTAAGGGACAACTCTAAGAATATTGTTGAGTTTCCCATCCAGAGGCCTCACTCGAATCAATTGAACATCTCGATAGACCTGAAAATAGCTGTCCACCTGATAGAGCTTGGGAGGATATCTGCAGAAAAGAATGGCAGAAGACCCCCAAATTCAGGCATGTAAAGCTTGTCATGTCAAACTCTAGAACAGTGGTTCTCAACCTGTGGGGTGGGCCCCCCTAGGGGGGGCGCGAAGAGGTGAAAAAAGAAAACAAGAATCAAAAATATGACAAAAAAATCTGTTGAAACCAAAACAAATTAATAAATTTGCAAAAAAAAAAAAAATCTAAAGTCTTGTTTTCACTTTGTCATTCTGGGAAATTGAGTGTTGCTTTATGTAGGAAAAAATTAAGTTGAATAATTTTAGCATAAGACAAAATGTGGAAAAGTGAAGAGGACAGAGTACTGTCTAAATCCATTGTACATGTTCCATTGAACCAGCATTAAAAGCTACAGTAAGTTCTTCTGTGGTTTTCTGTGTTTTGATGTACCCCACCTGTTTGGAGTTGGTCTCTTGGGCTTGCATTCAGCTTGAGATACTGTATAAAAAACATACAAATATCAGCCATAACATTAAAATCACCTGCCTAATATGGTGTAGGTCCCCCTTGAACCATCAAAACATCCCTGACCCATCAAGTCATGGACTCCACCGACCTCTGAAGCTGTCTGGTGGTATCTGCCATCAAGACATTACCAGCAGATCATTTGATTCCTGTAGGTTGGATTGGACTTGTTTTACCAGCATATTCAACAGATGCTTGATCAGGCCAAGTCAACACCTTGAACACAAGGTTTTCTGAACATTTTTTGCAGTGTAGCAGGGCACATTATCCTGATGAAAGAAGCCAATGACATCAGGAAACACTTTTACCATGAAGGGGTTTATGTGGTCTGCAACACTCTATAGAAAGGTGTTAAAAGGTAAAGTAACATCCAGGGTTTCACCGCAGGGCTTTGCTTACCTCTGCTGGCTTGCCTTCTTCCCATAGTGCATCCTGGTGCCAGGGAAATCTTCAGGGAAATGTTGCACACACACCCAGCATTTCACATAATCTGAAAAAAATATGATTTTTCAGACCAGGCTACCAACTTCCATTGCTCCATGGTCCAGTTCTGATGTTCACATGTCCATTGTTGTCACTTTCAGAGGTGGACAGGGGTCAGCATGAGCACTCTGACTGGCCTGCAGCTACTCAGCCCCATATGCAGCAAGCTGTGATTACAAACTGTATGTTTTGTCACCTTCCTCTCATGGACAGCATTAAGTTCTTCAGCAATTTGTGCTACAGTGTAGTCTTTCTGTATGTTCGGACGAGATGGACTAGCCTGGGTTCCTCACATGCATCAAAGAGCAATGGGCACCCATGACCCTGTCACCAGTTCACTGGATGTCCTTCCTTGAGCCACTTTTGGTAGGTACTAACCACAGCATGTCGGGAACATCCCACAGGACCTGTCATTTTGGAGATGGTCTGACCCAGTCGTCTAGGCATCAATACAATATACAATACAATTTATTTTTATATAGCCCAAAATCAGTCAAGAAGTACTGCAATGGGCTTTAACAGGCCCTACCTTTTGACAGCCCCCCAGCCCTGACTCTCTAAGAAGACAAGGAAAAACTCCCAGAAAAAAAACCCTGGTGGGGAAAAAATGGAAGAAACCTTGGTAGAGGCAGTTCAAAGAGAGACTCCTTTGGGCTTGCAGTGGGTGTCAACGAAAATGGAGGAAAAATACAATACAATACACAGAACAGAACACAAGTAATCCTCAAGTATCACAATTTGGTCAATGTCAAAGTCGCTCAGATCTATCACCTTCAAGAACTGACTGTTCCCTTGCTGCCTGATACTGTTAATCCCACCCCTTGACAGGTGCCATTGTCACAAGATAACTTTAGTCACTTCACCTGTCGGTGGTTTAAATGTCATGGCTGATCGGTGTAGTTTTCAAGGAGTTTTGTACTCTTTGGAAAAGATGGTTATGTACAGATTAACGTATGCAGTTATTTGCCTTTTTAGCTGGACCCACAAAGCGCCTTGAGGGTGAGAAGATCGAGTCAAAGCAAACCCCTACAGCCTAAATTGGCACACGCCAAAGTGAGCATTGTGTGTATAAGCAACACACTGTTGACTTTGGGCATTTCATTCATGGCTGTTTACACGCAACTTTTTTATGACATATCTCAAATTCTTTTTAACTAATTCCCACTTTATTATTTAATACAAGCAGAGCAACAAAACTAATGCAGAAATGCTATTTTAGGGAGACAGACAACCTAAATTTATTTTACACAGCACCATTAAATTTACAAGTATATGCAGTACTGTATATAGTGCGATTGTTTATTTGGATTTTCTATGCTTTGAGAACTTGCAGGTTAAGCGACGTACATGGAGTTGCATAATAAGGGAGACACAAGGATGGAACTGGAAATCCATGACCACTGGAGAGCCACACTGCCTACCAAAAATGCCAAGAAAAGCATAAATGACTTACATCTGAATGATGGCTGGGGCTGATGTCCAGTTCGGACGCCTAGAAGATGGAAGGACCGGCAGAGGAGCAGTACCTCCCCTGGAACACGAGAAGGCAGCCACCCTGGTGGGTGTCGGGGCCACGGGAACAAAGCTTAGAAGCTCAACCATATGGGGACCTGTAATCACTGCCAGGGGGTACCTGGATGGCTTAGAAGCCGTGGTATGCAGCACTTCCACCACACCAGGAAGTGCTGCAAGACCAGGAAGCAGGTACACCCGGAGTGCTTCCGGGTGCCCATGCAGCACTTCCGCCACACCAGGAAGTGCTGCAGGAAGGTCATCAGGGATCACCTGGAGCACTTCCGAGTGCATTATAAAAAGGGCCGCCTCATTCCATTCGGGGAGCCAGAGTTGGGTGGAAGAGGAAGAGCTGGCGAGGAGTGGAGTAGGCAATAGAGAAAAGAAGAGAAAAGACTGTGAGTTATTTGTGGTCATTTCTGCACGGTGAGTGAAGTGCAAAGGACTGTAAAGAAGAGAGCTGAAAATAAAAAGCGTGAATTTGTGTAAGTGTGCCTCTTGTGTCTGTCTGTGCCAGGTTAAGTGCTGGTATAGCGCCATCTACGGTCACAAGGCATACAACATGAGGGTCCCAAAGTTGTCCCTTCTTTTTCCCACCTTATAAAAGCTGCTGCTGCTTTATCTGCTTGTGTGTGCACCTTTGGCCTCCATATTACAGAAAAGGAGCACTAGAGAAGGTCCAGAAGAGAGTGACTAGGCTGACTCCGGGACTGGCAGGTGTGAGCTATGAGGGGATACTGTAGGAGCTGAACATTTCAGTGTAATGGAATGATCCTCAGTGACTGTGTGTTAAATGGATCACGATGTACTACTTTTGTCTCACTTAACGATATTACTATGAGGTTCTTTGCCTTCTACTCCTACTGATCATATCTTACTAAGTCTGTGCTTTCTGCTTTCATTATATATGTTACATTTCAGTAACCCACTTTGTGAGTGGATGTCGGTCTGGCACTACCATATGACAGTCACCCTTATAACAAAACAATAATGCTCCCCTGTCAAAAATGTAAGTTAAATTGAGTATTAGACACAGTGTCAAAGCTCTGTGTTTGTGCTACAGCCCCCTTAGCCAGTGTGAGCATCATGTGACAGGATTATGTCACTAGCACACTGCTTGACTGGATTAGAATTCTGCAAGCCTGATGCACGGCACTGGGAATTTCCTGACATTCCTTAATAAGTATGGAGCAGCGGCCATGTACCTCTTTATAGGGACTACAGGGGGTTCCCAAATTTGGCCTCTGAGGAAAGCTGAGGCTGCTGGTTTGCTGCTAACCAGTTTAAATCTGGGAGAAGGTGGCATATGTAACTGGACTGATCAGTTTGTTATATTCATGTTTCCATTTGAAATGCTTTAATGCAAACACACTCTTTTCATTTGTTTTGAATAGCTAAGGAATTTAATAAGAAGTGTGTGGTTGTTTTTTTTATAACAGATTAATTTACTTACTCTAACAATTTTTGCTTATTTCCTATTGTATCTCTGCTATTAAAGTAGCTTCTTCATGCTGTGTATAAAAATGATGATAATAAAATTGTTTGTCATAAACAGCACATGCTATCATTTGCACCTTTGTCTTCTGATAATTAGTTGCCACTGACATTTTGTTCCATGTATGCATGTAATGGGTACTCCTATTGGCTAAGGCTGGGGGGGCTTTAATCCATTGGATTGCTTTTTCAGTCCCCTTCACTGTATGACCCTGAGCAACACATTTAACCTGCCAGTCCTTACATATTATTACATATTATGGAAATAGTGGAACAGATTACGCTGTGATTTTAATGTTTCTGAATGGAAAAAGGAACACTTGAGAGTCTTTAACACAACATTTAAATATTTTTTGATTGCTTTATTAAACCTCAAGGAATTACAGCATATTCATGAAACGTGTCTGAATCTATGCTTACTAATACTGGAAATGGAAAAGGTTTGGAACAAACACAACACTTCCTAGACCAGGCCATCTGGCCAAACTGAGCAATCATGGGAGGTGAGCCTTGGTAAAAGAGGTGACCAAGAACCTGATAGTCACACTGGTTCAGCTTCAAAGTGAAGATGGGAGAAACCACCAGAACAACAACTATCATTGATCTCAGGTTTATGATAGTATGGCCAGACAAAAGCTTCTTTTCAGTAAAAGAGACATGGAAATCTAATAAAAGCACCTAAAGGACTCTCAGACTGTGAGAAACAAAATTCTCTGAACTGATGAAACCATGATTAGCATCATGTCTGGAGGAAACGAGGCGCTGCTCATTACCTGTGCAATACCATTTCATAAGTGAAGCATGGTGGTGGCAGCCACATGCTGTTTGGCTATTTTTCAGTGGCAGGGACTAGGAGACAAGATACGGTCAAGTGAGAGCTGAATGGAGCAAAGTACAGAGATATCCTTATTAAAAACCTGTTTCAGAGCACTCTGGACTGGGCTGAAGATTCACTTTCTTACAGGACAGTGGCCTTAAGCACAAATCAAAGACAATGCAGGAGTGGCTTAGGAACAGCTCTATGAATGTCCTTTTGAGGCCCAGCCTGAGCTTGCAATTTTATCCAATTGAACAACTCTGGTGAGACCTGAAAATAGCTTTCCACTGATCTTCATCCAACCTGACAGAGCCTGAGAGGATCTGAAAAGATGAATGGCAGAAAATCCCCCAACCGAGGTGTGTGAAGCTTGTCATGTCAAACCCAAGAAATCCCCAGGCTGTAGTCTCTGCAAAAGGTGCTTGAATGAATACATGTGTTGATGAGATATTTCATTTTTTTATTTTTAACTATCAAAATACCCGCGCTTCGCAGTGGCGAAGTACTGCCTTAAAATTTTTATTAAGAAGAAAATTAAACCATTTTAAACTGAGGGAAAATATACCAATAATTATTTGTTAAGGGTCTCTTTGTATATCACATTGTGAGTTCGGCCCTCCGGTTGTAATATGACCAAGCTGTGCGCTGAGCTTACTCTTAAGCATGCAACCTACAGTTGGCCATGTGAACAGTAATCGTATTTCAAATCTCACAGTTTGGATTGCTGCTGTCATAATCGGTTTGAGTTTCATGGTTTGTTTCAATTACGACAGTATTTGTAGGACTTGTGTTGAAGTGACATTCGGCATCTGTCAAGCATTGTAAGTATACAACCTGTTTCATCAATAACTTCACATCCAGCTTTTGAGAGTTTAAACATTCATAAACATCAAAGTGTCCACTACTGAAATCGTCACCTGTGAATCTAAGATGTTTAAGAGGCATTGGCGGTTGTCGAAAGGTGTAAAATATTTGGCCATTTCGGTACACTTGAAAGCGACAACCGAACAATTCACCGACAGCCATCAACTCACATGCAGATGCATAGGTGAAGGGCTTAAGCATTTCACTCTTCTAGTGCTCCTGTGTAGTATAATTATCTCCTGTACCGTCATCAGTCCACACCTTGAACCTGTCCCAGTCATTCAATACATAAGACACAATGTTCCTCCGGATATCAAGAGTGAGCCTGATATGGCTGTGCAATATGTAACAAAGAGAATGGAAAAGGCAGGTGCCATCTCTGGGCATGGAAACCACTCGGTAAGTGACAGTTCTTTGATCGTTGGTGATCACCTCGACAGACATGTTAATGGTGGTTGGAACGATAAAGGAAATGGGTACCTGAGCAATGTAAAGTAAGTCTAAAATACCTATACAATAACTATAATCGTAATAAACGAACAATAAAACAGCGGAGAAGCCGTGGATTAAATAAAAAGGCTGTAGTTATCAGCAGGGAGACGTGAATCCCGTGGCGAAGCAAGGAAGGGAATGTAGAGACTGGAGCGACGGACAGCCTTATATAGGCAGGCAGCCAACAATATGGGAGGCATTGGGATGCGGGACTCAACGCCGCCTCACACGGTGACCGAGCTGCAAGCTATGGACGTATATATGTACATAAGTAGGATTCAGTTAGCGTTGGGAACCTGTGTACTAAATTTCTTGAAGATGGGCCCATAAGTAACAAAGACCATTGAAAAGTTCAATATGGTGGCCAACAGTGGCATCATACCACCGAAATAAGTACCAAATTTCAGCCTTCTACCTACACGGGAATTTGGAGAATTAGTGATGTTGGAAAGTTCAATATGGCGGCTGACAGTGGCGTCATACCACCGAAATAAGTACGTACATTGGTTTTGGTTAGCGCAGGGAAGCCGCATACCAAATTTCGTGAAGATGGGGCCATGAATAAGAAAGTTCAACATGGCGGACGTTGTTGACCGTTATGACCGTTACTCGTAGAATTTCAAAATGAAACCTGCTTAACTTTTGTAAGTAAGCTGTAAGGAATGAGCCTGCCAAATTTCAGCCTTCTACCTACACGGGAAGTTGGAGAATTAGTGACGTTGGAAACTTCAATATGGCGGCCGACAGTGGCATCATACCACTGAAATAAGTACGTACGTGGGTTTTGGATAGCGCAGGGAAGCCACCTACCAAATTTCGTGAAGATGGGGCCATAAATAAAAAAGTTCAACATGGCGAACGTTGTCAACCGTTATGACCGTTACACGTAGAATTTCGAAATGAAACCTGCTTAACTTTTGTGAGTAAGCTGTAAGGAATACGCCTGCCAAATTTCAGCTTTCTACCTACACGGGAAGTTGGAGAATTAGTGATGAGTGAGTGAGTGAGTGAGTGAGTGAGTGAGTGAGGGCTTTGCCTTTTATTAGTATAGATAAATTTGGAAAACTTTCTAAAATTCTTGTTTTTCACTTTGAAAACTTCTCCAGGCTGGTGGTAAGGCTGTCCTCCTGGTATTGCAAGCAATCTTTGCTTCCATTTGGGAGACTGGCATCATCCCAAATGACTGGAAAACGGGACTTGCCATCCCTATGTGGAAAGGGAAGGGTGATCGCCTGGATTGCAGCAACTACAAGAGGATAACACTGCTCTCGGTGCCGGGTAAGATCCTTGCTAGGGTTATCTTCAATATGATCCATGATCACTTGCTCACCTACCAGCGACCGGAACAGTCTGGTTTTACGCCTAAGAAGTCTACCATCGACCACATCCTGGCACTGAGGGTTGTCATAGAGTGCAAACATGAATATCGGCAGAGTTTCTCTGCAGCCTTTGTCGATTTTTGCAAAGCGTTCGACTCAGTTAATCGAGCTGCCCTGTTGGAGATCCTGAGGGTTCGCGGGATCCCCTCAAGGTTACTGGATATCATGGCTGGCCTGTACACTGGTACTGTGAGTGCTGTGCAGAGTGGAGGCAGGACCTCTGTGTTTTTCCCAGTTGATTCTGGGGTTCATCAGGGGTGTGCCAACCAGGATCCCAAGTTGCTTACGCCGTGTAGTGGGTGAGGCATCGCACTGTACCAGTGCATGCTCCCCACCTTCACTTTGTCATTCTAGGGTATTGAGTGTTGCTTGATGTGTGGAAAAAAATGAATTTAAATGATTTTAGCAAAAGGCTGCAGCATAACAAAATGTGAAAAATAAGAAGGGGGCTGAATGCTCTCTGAAGGCACTTTATATAAAACAATAACATAACATATCATAATATGACAATGTGAAACCTGAATAATTCAATTCAGAGATGTTGCATCCTAAATCCAAATCATATTATGTGATATCATTTACTGTTAAACTCTGCTCCGTACTTGTAATATTTTTATTTTTATACTGAATTGAGGATTACTTGTGTTCTGTGTATTGTATTGACCCCCTTCATTTTGACATCCACTGTACACCCATCCTAACTGGAAAGGGGTCTCTCTTTGAACTGCCTTTCCCAAGGTTTCTTCCATTTTTTTCCTACAAGGGTTTTTTTTTGGGAGTTTTTCCTTGTCTTCTTAGACAGTCAAGGCTGGGAGGCTGTCAAGAGACAGGGCCTGTTAAAGCCCACTGAGGCACTCTTTGTGTGATTTTGGGCTATACAAAAATAAATTGTATTGTATTGTATTGTATTGTAAAGCTAACTGGATGCATTGGACGCAATACAGAAACAAGCAGAAAATGGGATTCCAGTCCATTAGTGGGCCACTCACACAACAGTCAGATTTGTACAGGGCCAGTATACAATCTACAATCTAACATGCATGTCTTTGGAAGAAAAACTGGAGCACCCAAAGAAAACCAATTCTGTAGGACATGAACTAGACACGGCCCACTAAGAGGAGACAAGAAATGTAGTCCTTTATCTCTCAAGCCAATCTTTGTTTGAAATGTCACTTATTTTAGTGTGCCCTCTTATAAAGCTGTGGAAATCAATTAACATTACTCCCTAACCTTTTTGAAGACATCGCCAAGCACACTCTTATTTCTGCCTGAATAATTCTTGCATGACAGTTTAATGTGATAAACGCTTACAGGTACAAATTCCCGAGCCTCTCATTTATCACATTTCCCACTGTTCAAATAATAGAAGAACTTGGCACTCAACATAATGAGACTGGGCAGCTCCCACTGAGTGTCACTTTCACCAGATGGCTCTGTGTATTTTTCTGGTATAAATGATTTTTTATTAAATGTATGTACAATGTTTCTTGTGTGTGATCATTTTTTAAAATAGTGCCATGAAATCAAAGCCTTTCTGTGTACAAAATGACAGTGATGTGCCAGCAGTGTTGTGGCTGATTATTTTATCCATTGAGATAATACCTGTGATGCCACCACTTATATTACTCTCTTTCCTACACAGTACAAGTCAGTCTTTGGCAGCCTATACTGTACAAATCAAACACTCTTTTTCTTCATTATACTCGCTTTCTGACTCTCAATTGTGCCAACATTCTAAAAAAACTGCATTAACGCTCAGCATCGGCAAGCACAAATCCCAAATTGTCACATACTTTACGTTCTGACAATCTGTCCTACCTCCGCAAGCTGTTTGTGTGCTAATTTTTCAACACTATTAAACATTTTAAAAGAGTTAGCTTTTTCCTATGAACAGCATGGTGGCACTGTGGCTGGCACTGCTTTCTCACAGCTTCAGGATCCTGTGTGCTTATCCTGGTTTGTCCCTATCTGCATGGAGTGAGCGTATTCTCTGCTTGTCTATGTGGGTGTTCTCCAGATACTTCATTTTCCTCCCACATCCTAAAGATATCCATATTAAGCCAATTGGCAACTATTAGTATGTATAAGTTTGTTGTGAGTGATACAGTAGTAGCCTAATTTTTTAAAATCTGGCTTTGGTTCACACCTTGCCCCCCAAACTGCTTGCGTAGTCTCCAGATGCCTGTAATCTGAATTTGGAATACGCAGCTTTAGAAAAATGGATGGATGGGTTAAGACTGCATAACAAATTTTTCTTGTTTTTAGCATACAGTATATCCCCAGAATAATCTTTCTATCTATCCATAACTAAACTTTTAGCACTATGTAGTAAAACAGAGGTGGCTGCTTTTTCTTTGGATATACTTTATTATTGTCTTTTCGCATGACCTTTGAAGGTCAGTGCACAGTGTCAGCCACCCCTAGAGGAATTTTCAGGTTAAGATCCTTGCTCAAGGGCCCACCAGAGTAGGATCCCTTCTGAAATTTGAACTGTCAACCTTCAAGATACCAGCACAGATCTTTAGCCTCAGAGCTAACACTCTGCCCAGAAGGATATCAGACCATGATGCCTTGTGTTCAAGTGGTATGCCATTTGAGGACACTGATCAGAATGCATGCTTATCAGCATTAACTCCATGACAAGAGTGAAACAAGACTTAATGAAAATAACTGATGCTAATCCATGTTCATTCTTGCTGCTCCAGGTCAACCTAAGTCCATATTCACTCACAAATGGGTAGATGTCACTGGATTGAATAAAAGGTTAAAGGCTATTTGCATGCTGGAAAGGAAAGGAGGTTAAAGACACAAAGTTTTGGTGGTATGGCCTTCATTCAGCGTGCAACTTAAAAGAAAAGAGCAGGTAACAGAAAACAGGAGGGAACAAAGTCTATAAAAGAAGAAAATGTGACAATATGTGAGAAAACACTGCCATTAGAGAAGATGACAGGAGAAATGTAAAAGTTTGCTGGGCATTAAGACCGGAAGATATACAGTATGTGATCCCAGGCTGAGAATGAGCTTAGCTTCTTCTGGCTTTCTTTGAAAAGTCTCTTTGAAGGTCTGTGAAAGAACACAAGCAGAGAGATCGGCGTGACTGTGATCCAGGGATGAGAAATGTTCCACAAATGTTCCTTGAAACAGTCTGCTAGCTATCTACCAGTTTCACGAGTGCCTGGACAGCTGGACACTTAATACAAGAAGTACAGTAAATAAGATTTTCACACTGTCAAGAGGACTGTTATTTAATATTTAATTTACCAGAGTGATTAGATACAAGGGTATCATTGGTGACATATTTACAAGTGACACTGTGGCTCCTGTTACATCTCAACATGCCTGGCGAATGTGGCTTTCTGTGTGAAGTGAGCTTCAAACAAGAAGTTAAGTTAGGTAACTGATGGAAGCAGATCAATGGAGGGTTAGGAAAAAGGGTTTCTGTGGAAGGGCCAGTCTGCAAAATTGATAAATTGTGTTTGATAACCTGAAGAAGAGACAGGGTGTTAAGGTGGAATGGGAAGACCATCCGAATGCAGATTTCATTATTGGGTTTCCTCTTAGAGTTGTCATTGAGAGTTTTACACCTGGCTTGACTGAGGGCCCTGTCCACAATGTGAATGAAGAAACTCCTCATTCTGAGTACTTTGATACAGAAGTCAACCTCATCACTGCAGATGTGGCTGAGTCTAAGGAACTGTGAAAGTGGTAGAGTTTTTAGTATGCCAGTAATGGAAGGAGCTGTGGAGATGGTAACTGTGGGAGTCAGTTGGCTTGACAGAAAAAGAGGTTTTGGCTTATATAAAGACTGATATCGCAAGTTGTGGTGGAAATATTAACTATAAACTAGACAGCTGGATGGAAACTGGTTATATCACTAGTGAATTCCTGTAACTGGTTTCTAGAACAAGAGACAGTACAATTGGTAGGCACCATATTTGTGTAGTTAATGAAAGCTTGTCACAGGAACCTTCAATTGCCTAATGGAGTTTTAGGATTTCCTTTGGACCTCACATATTCTTCTGACAGTTGTGGAAGCCTTTTTCCAATGTTACATCCTTATAGCTGTCCTGAACTAATAAACCTAAAAGATGCAAGTCCCAAAAAAAAGCACTTCCAAAATGCCCATGAGAATGGAAAATTGTCAAACCAGGCTAGTAACAAGGACAAATATATAATCTAATAAAATAAACAGGTTACTTTCCAAATAAAATGCTCTGAAACAAAAGCAAGCTCCAATGGAATTGCCTAAAACAGAATGCAATCCATCCTGGCCAACGAGGTCCCAAAAGAGACCCATAGAAGAAACTGGTCAAAAATCCAGCAGTTCATAAAAGCACAGAAAAAGGCACAAGAAAACTCACCACTCCCAGGCCTGTTCAAAATGAACCACCCGGAATTGTAGAAAACCATCTGGATTTAAAGGGTGCAGGTCAGTTCTGGGTGGTGATTGGCAGGTGGATCCACCTCCCACAAAACAAATGGTGCATAACACAAGCAGTTTAAAGGCAAGATGAAAAACAATGCACATAATCAACAAAAACTACATTAACACGCACTTACATTTCAGAGCAGGTCACCCATCTGAATCTACTGTAAGCATGTTTGGGCTCAGCCAATACTGGGATGGGAGACCAACCAGGAAAAAGCTTGGGTTGCTGCTGGAAGAGGTCTTGGTGAGGCCCGTAAGGTGTACTTACCCTGTGGTTTGTGTGTGGATCCCAATGCCCCAGAGCAGTGACTGGGACACTGTGCAGTAAAAATGGAGGGGTCCTTTGAATGAGACTTACAACTCTTTGGTCTGGACATCCTTTGTAAAGAGTTGGGTGTATCCCGATGTCCTGACTAAACTGCCCTAGATGGCCTGCTCATTCTGTAATTAGCTATCTCTCTTTTTCTTCGCTTTACCATCTAACAGCTAATGTGTGGTGAGTGTACTGGTGCAAAATGGCTGCCATCACATCATCCAGGTATATACTACACATTAGTGGTGGTTGAAGTGGCTCGCCACTCACTATGAAAAAGTGCTTTTATCAGAAAGAAAAGTGTTAAGAATTTTTATTATTAATATTAATATTATAAAAACAAACAAAAAAAGACATAAAACAAGACTTTGAATACCAGTCAGGGAGAATCCCTGGCTGAATCATGCCAAAGGCCAGCATGCGCCAAAATGTTAGCCCTGAGCATTAAAGCCTCTAACTGACTCCAGGACAAATTTCCTTATGAGGTAAGTTTAATGTGTTACACTGATCTGCCCCATTTCATCATCACTTTTTATGACAAGCCCCATTTCATATTCTTCTGATGGCACATTCTGCCTTCTTGGACATGCAAACCTAATCATTTGCATGTGTCAATCTGACAGTTTTCATACAAATGTGACCACTATTTCAGGGTATAACATTTTTTTGTCACAGAGTGTACTTGAAGATGTCCACATTGTATTTTTTAGAACATTAGAACAATCTAGAACAGGCCATTCAGCCCAAAAAAGCTCGCCACTCGTATCCACCTAATTCTTCTAAAAAAACATCAAGTCCAGTTTTGAAAGTCCCTAAAGTCTTACTGTCTATCACACTACTTGGTAGCTTATTCCAAGTGCCTGTAGTTCTCTGTGTAAAGTAAAACTTCCTAATGTTATTGCGAAATTCGCCCTTAACAAGTTTCCAACTGTGTCCCCGTGTTTTTGATGAACTCAATTTAAAATAACAGTCATGATACACTGAACTTATTCCCTTCATGATTTTAAACACTTCAATCATGTCACCTCTTAAACTTCTTTTGCTTAAACGGAAAAGGCTCAGCTCTTTTAATCTTTCTTCATAATTCATCCCTTGTAACCCTGGAATCAGCCTAGTCGCTCATCTCTGGACTTTTTCTAGCACTGCTATGTCCTTTTTGTAGCCTGGAGACCAAAACTGTACACAGAACTCCAGATGAGGCCTCACCAGTGAGTTATAAAGGTTGAGCAGAACCTCCTTGTACTTGTACTCCACACATCAAGACGCTATATATCCTGACACTCTGTTTGCTTTCTTAATGGTTTCTGAACACTGTCTGGGAAGTCGATAGCTTAGAGTCCACTATGACTCCTAAATCCTTCTCATAAGGTGTACTCTCGATTTCCAGACAGCCCATTGTGTATTCAAACCTAACATTTTTCCTTCCTATGTGTAATACTTTACATTTACTGACATTAAATTTGATCTGACACAAATCTGCCCAAGCCTGTATGCTGTCCAAGTCCTTCTGTAATGATTTAATGGATTCAAGATTATCTGCCAATCTACCTCTTTGTATCATCTGCAAATTTAACCAGCTTTTTACTTATATTCCTATCTAAATAATTTATATACTGTATATTAAAAAAGCAGCGGCCCCAGCACTGACCCCTGCTGGACACCACACTTAACGTTAGCCAATTTTGATAAGGTTCCTGGAACCATCATCCTCTGATTCCTGTGTCTGAGCCAATTCTGCACCCATCTAAAAACATCACCCTGAACTCATCAGATTGTTAACACAGGCCCCAATAGCATGGCAGGGCACTAGTCAGCAGTGTTGTTTTTTAGCTTCAGTAACTCAGATTTGAGTCTCAGCCTGATTTGCTTCAAAAGCCCGCATATTGTAATATTTTTAGGCAGCCAATAAAAGGTGTCATTTTGCTTGACTTCTGGTTAGACTATTCAAAGTATCTTGACCAGATGCATCATGGTATGGTTTGGTAACCTCACAACCTCCTCCAAAGGATTGTGCATACAGCTTCTAAAATCATTGGGACTGACATTCCGAAGTTTCATACCATCTACTCAAACTGATGTGTAATGTTAGCTGAATGCATCATGTCTGATGAGAGCTATCCAGCTCATCCCTGTTTTCACTTCTGCTTTGTGGAAAATGCTATTGGAGCCTCACCTCTCATTCCACCCATTTTAGGGACAGCTTCATCCCCCAAGCCATAATGTCACTGAACTCCCAGTAACTGATCCTATTTGTTCGGCTTGTGTGTATTGTACCTACCTGCTGGTCTATGTGAAATTGTACTGTATGTTACATTTTTTTTTGTTTCAGTCTTATTTACTGTTTTTCTATTTCTTTCTTCCTTTCTTTTTCTTCTGCTACTTTTATATATTTACTGTGTTTATTCATACATCACCACAACTGTGGCACAAAAAATTTCCCATGCTGTATGTGATAATGAAGATCTCTAATGTCTGTAACTCAGTGGGTAAACTTAAATTACAAAGAAATCACATTTGTACTTAATGGTTATGTTCAAAACATTTTTAAAACATGGCAAGAATTTGTTAATAGTATTTTAAAATAAGCATGCTGGATCTATAATTGAGAATGTTATGCTAATAATTGTTCTATAATATTTAAAGTGTTAGATAGAGGTTTTCTGCTTATGCCTGTCTTCTTTTTCTCTTTCATTTAGGTGGGTTTGAATCTTGTATTGTTTTTTTTCCTTTATATGTCTATTTTTCCTTTATTTTTTCTGGATTTATTTTTAAATAAATGGTTGTATCTGTTATATTACTAAATGTTTGATTGAGTTACATGGCATTTAATGTTCTGGTTTTAATAACACATGGTGGCACAGTGGTAGCACTTCTTACCTTGCAACAAGGGCCAAACAAGCTCTCAGTGTAGAGTTTGTATGTCCTCCCCGTGTCCACATGGGTTTCTTCCCACAGTTCAAATACTTGCAGCTTAGATAGGTTGGCGATGCTAAACTGGCCCTGATGTGTATGTGTGTGTGTGTGTGAGAGAGAGACGCCTTGCCAGAAACTGTTTCTGCCTTGTGAACGATGCCTGCTGGGATAGGCTCCAGCTTCCCTATAACCCTGCTATGGATAAGTGGGTGTAGAGATTAGCTGGATGAATGGATCATTTAACATAATGGATTGGCCTGGGGTTCCATCCAGGATTGTTTCCTGAATTGTGCCCAGTGCACTAGGAATACATTCTCACGTTCAACAATGCTTAATATTATGTTGACAGGATATTATGTCATATTTTAATATAACAGCATTGTTCTGTTGGTCTATCTAGCATTTGTTAAGCAATAGGTGTTTTATAAAAATAGTTCATTTGTGGGTTTTACACTTCCTAGCCTCATTCCTGCATTTAACTGCTCTATTTTTGATAATTAGCCTTTGTTTTTAATCACAATAGTTGGATTACAATTAACAGAACAATTCAGACTTATTTCACCACAAACCTTTTTAAACAGCAACCTGTATTTTAATGTATTTTAGGCATTTAATTACAGGATGACTCCACATCCTCTTTTGTTGAAGACATGACTTCTTTTTGGGACATAAAAAATTTACAAATAGCCTAAAATTTCCAGGATTTGATGATGCTTTCATGTTGGTATCTTCTATCTACAATTGGTGTGTATTCTGCATGTTTTTGTATTGATTTGAACATTCTCTGTAGGTCCAGCCTTCTCACATGCCCCAATTGCCCAGTTACGCTCTACATGCAACAACTGGTCAAACTGGCTATAGAGGAGTGCTATGCATCAGTCCATTTACTGATACCACTTCATCACATCTGACAGCTCCTAGTAGGGCAACTAGTAGATGTTAGGCAGATGTTGCACGCAGCATAACTTAGTATTGTGCTTACTGCATAGTAGATGTTGATAGGAAAAGCAGAGGAATTTTCATGAATGCCAGTATGGTTCAGTAGACTGCTATGAAGACAGGAAATGTTCCATTACAATTAAACACCAAATCATAAGTACAAAAGATTCCCAAATGAAAGTGTAAGTACAAAGACAGGTGAACAACAAATATCTGTGTTTCTGACCTGGGTGTAATGCTGGCACATATGTTCCTTAGCAAATAAAGGTGCTTAAAAGTGCATATTCACAAAACTGCTGTCAGGGGAGAGAGCAAGTCAGCTAATTTATCAGATGAGGTTAAAGAGAGAATGTTATTATTGCAGCTGATGGTGTTTTTATATATCATAATAATTACACATTACTGAAAACCCTAGTGGATGATAAGGGGTTGTCTATTGGATATGGGGGATAATGTGTATTTGTTTCATTAGGCTCCACAGTGCTTCATTATACTTGATAATTATTTGTGATCAATGAAGGTTTCGCCTAAGTTATAATGAATGTAACTGCCTTCATTTTATCCTCAGATGTTAATCATTTTGCTGTCTAAAAAAAAATAAACAAATAAATAAAAGAGGGCTTTATTTTTGTTTTTTTAATTGTTTGCCATGAGAAACAGCCATCAATCATGCAAGTATTTTAAAAGCTTAGAAAGAGGTTGAATTTGATAAAGGGTTTTGTTTAGAAAATGTAATATAGATTAATTACTTTAATTGGTTTGAATCCTACCTGACAGGGAGAAAATATTTTGTTAGTTGTGGGAATTACAACTCGAAGACACATGATATCCAATATGGTGTTCCACAAGGCTCTATCCTGGGTCCGCTGTTATTCTCAATCTACATGCGTCCGTTAGGTCAGATTATCTCAGGGCACAACGTGAGCTACCACAGCTATGCTGATGACACACAGCTGTACTTATCAATAGCACCTGATGACCCTGATTCTATTGATTCACTAACACAATGTCTGACTTGTATCTCAGAATGGATGAATAGTAATTTTCTCAAGTTAAATAAAGAGAAAACTGAAATTTTAGTGATCAGCAATAATGGATACAATGAGGCTATTAGAAATAAACTGGATACATTAGGATTAAAAGTCAAGACGGAGGTAAAAAGCTTAGGGGTGATTGTTGACTGTAATCTGAATTTTAAATCACATATTAATCAGATCATTAGAACAGCATTTTTTCACTTAAGAAACATAAGTAAAGTTAGACCTCTTATATCACTGAAAGATGCTGAGAAATTAGTTCACGCGTTTGTTTTCAGTCGACTAGATTACTGTAACGCACTCCTCTCAGGACTACCCAAAAAAGACATAAATCGTTTGCAACGAGTGCAGAATGCAGCTGCTAGAATCCTAACTAGGAAAAGAAAATCAGAACACATCACACCAGTCTTAGCGTCACTACACTGGTTACCTGTGTCATTCAGGATTGACTTTAAAATTCTGCTTATGGTTTATAAAGCCTTAAATAATCTCCCCCATCTTATATATCGGAATATCTGACACCTTATATTCCAAATCGTAACCTCAGATCCTCAAATGAGTGTCTCCTTAGAATTCCAAGAACAAAACTTAAAAGAAGTGGTGAGGCGGCCTTCTGCTGCTATGCACCTAAAATCTGGAATAGCCTGCCAATAGGAATTCGCCAGGCTGATACAGTAGAGCACTTTAAAACACATTACTTTAACATGGCCTTTTTATAACTTCAATTTAATCTTAATTTAACTTAATCCTGATACTCTATATGTTCAATTCATCATAATAACTATTCATGGTGGTTCTAAAATCCGTACTGACCCCTACTCTCTTTTCTGTTTCTTTTTCCGGTTTCTTTGTGCTGGTGGCCTGCGCCACCTCCACCTACTCAAAGCTTCATGATGCTCCAACAATGATGGACGGATTAAAAGGAAGAAGTCTACGTGACCATCATCATCATCAAGCCCTTCCGTGAGAACCCTAAATCCAAAGAGGACTGTTTCATTTATGTTAGGTAGAATGCCCAGAGGGACTGGGCGGTCTCATGGTCTGGAATCCTTACAGATTTTATTTTTTTCTCCAGCCGTCTGGAGTTTTTGTTTTTCTGTCCCCTGGCCATTGAACCTTACTCTTATTCGATGTTAATTAATGTTGATTTATTTTGTTTTATAATTGTGTCTTTCATCTTTCTATTCTTTAATATGTAAAGCACTTTGAGCTACTGTTTGTATGAAAATGTGCTATATAAATAAATGTTGTTGTTGTTGTTGTTTAGATGCATATTTCAAATGTTGTTCCAAACCCTTTACCCCATTCTCTTTTTTGAAACCGGAAATATGGTCATTTTTTTAATTATGAAAAGCTATATTTTAAGTAAAAACTACTAAATTCCTCAGTGAAGAACTTAGCAAGAGCACATCGGCAGTCGTTACTAAATTGTTTTATTAGCTGGACATCTATTTGGTACCTCTCATCATGAAATGCACTAAATAAATCACAAATTTTAAACCTTACAGATTTATCCTTGTTTACTTAGATTGCACACATGATTAATATACAAAATTGGAAGAAAATATTTCAAAAGAAAACTACGTTTTAGAAAACTAAGCAACAATTCTGGAAAATGTAAATAGTACAAAATATAGAAGTCATAACAACAACAACATTGATTTATTCAACACATTTTTACACACAGGAAGAAGTTCAACGTGTTTTACAAAATGACAAAAAAAATAGCAGCAAGAAAAGAATAACAAATTATATTAGTTAAGAATAATAATGAATAAATAAGAAATATATAAATACAGACTTAAATAAAACAGATATATCATTAGTAGAAAGGTAGAGTCCTTATATAGTACGATATTTCAAGTCTCTAAAAATGAGTCTGACGATAAGGTCAGATGGCTGAAAGAACAGAAAAAAAAAAAAACTCGAGATAAGCTGGAGAAAAAAAAAAGCTCAAAGCCAAAAAGACCACCCAGCCCTCCCTCGGCATCTTACCTGTACTCAAGTTGTTCCCCAGTGTTTCCAGGCTTCGTCGCAGAGGATTCAACGCAGTGGGTCTAATTGACAGTTGGAGTATCTGCTTTCAGTCGAGCATCACAGGTGGCTGGCTACAAAGTGCTTTGGTTGAGTGGTGGTGGTCACAGATATACCAGAAAAGTAAGCTGAGAAATGCAGAGATTAGTAATAATTGTAAATCCCTGAAGAATATAATAATTCTATGCCTGCATATTCTGTTAGGAGTTGTGGTAGTCCACCTTACGCTTTGAGATAATCTGACCTGACGGAAGTATGTAGACTAAAAAGACAGGGGGCCCAGAATAGAGCCTTGTGGTAGACCATATGCAATATCATGGATCTCTGAACTACAATCACCACAACTAACAGAATAAGACTTAAACCAATTTAAGACACTGCCCTAGAGAGCCTTCCATTGACTAAGGCAATGTTTTTCAAGCATTGTGCCACGGCACAGTGGGGTGCCATGAGAGCTACCCAGGTGTGCTATAAAAATAATAGTATAGCACACCTGGGGCTGAACCGGAGAGGGACAAGTTCCTCAGGTGGTTGAGACTTGCCAGAGGAGGACAGAACTACCTGGAGAAGCGGGTATAAAAGCAGCTTTAAAAACTGCTATGCTGCAGATACAGCACACATTTTGGATGTATCTCCTGGCTGGCACAGTCCATCTGGCTGGGAGTGTGGTCGCCAGCGAATCTCACAGGGCTAGTGAATATTGGGCATTCCAAATTGCCTCTGACAGGAGTGTGCAAATTGATGAAGAAACTGGGAGATGTGGGCAAAGTACTCATGAAGTGCCATGTCGGTTAACACTGATCTTGATGCTGCTGTTTTTAACCGGCTTCTCTGGTTGTCCTGCTCATTTGGACAGTTGAGCATGTGTAAGAGATATAATGTGTTTGTGATTAGCAGAAACAAAAAGTGTGCCATCACAGAAAAAAGGTTTGTGATTATCTATCTCTGATTTTTCTTCATTTCTTTCCTTAGGTGGCACCCAAACAGAAATGAAATGTTAAGTGATTGAGCAAACAGAAGACCAACTAAGTCAGGGGCTCAAACTTCAAACAATTTCACTCCAACCAGTTGCTTCATTAGGCTCTTATTCTTTTTGTTAATTAAACCCGCTCTTTAAGTCCATGGCCTGTTGCTGCTCTCATTGCGTCATAGCAGACACTTCTTAATTTGTTAATTTTCTCTTTTCTAAGAGCACTCGTAAAATGTTTTGGGGACCTGAGCAGATCAGCATTCCTGATTCCCCATCTTTCTTTATTTTCAGATATTATATGATGGACACCAGTTATTTTGGCTCATTTTTTTTAATGTACTTAATTTGAATACCATAATTTAACAGTTTTCTGCGCTTTACAGTTAGTTGGAGTTTTTATACATTGTAATATCACTGTATGTTTTTAAGAAATCAGCATTTTAAATTACATGAGAAATCTGACGAACGAGACCATTTAGTCCATCAAACTTGTATGTTTAGCTAATAGCTAAGATGTCCCAATATCTAATCCAGATACATCTTTAAGGTTGTCAAAGTTTCTGTTTCAACTACGTGTCTCGGTAGTTTGCCCCAGATTCCCACACTTGCTTTATTTACAGTACATAATACGGTACAGTACTTTGTTGTAATTACAAAGGCTTCTCACGTATCTTTTCTTAACTCGCGCTTCCCGGCACTACGATTCACTCAACAAGTGTATATGCAAGTGCCCCCTAATGGCAACAATGTGGCGTAGCATTCCTCGCGCATCCCCAGCTGCGCTCCCACCGCCTCCTCGTCCTCCTCCGGAGCGGTCCTCCAGCCTCCTCGTTCCTTCTTGCCGCTCATCTTCGCTCGTTGGCTGCATGTAAACTCTGACCCCTTTGACGGCAAATGTCAACCTGAGGCCTTTAGTATTGCTTTCTCTGGGAGGTGGGGAGTGCAACAAGAAGGGGAAGACTGGCGCTGGTGGATGTGTGCGCTCGAAAAATCTTAGAAGAGGAAAAGCCGCACAGTCGTTCCACGGGCGCACGCACAACTCAGCGAGAGTCAGCGAGCGGAGCGAGGGCTCGAGCTGGCCCGAAACACAAGGCAGCCGCACACCGGGAGCTGAGCTCCGAGGACCGAGACAATGTTGCACATGTGAGTTCGGCTTTTATTTTGCACCCAAGGATGCTACGGCAACACTAGTGAACAATATGGGAGCAGGAGGGGGTGTCAGAGGCGCTTCACCGGGTCAGGCAGCGAAACAGCACTGATGTGGGGGGATTTGATGTTGTGGTGTCACTAGGGAGAGGGGGCGGGGTTGCTAGTAGGCTTTCAGCTTTTTTTTCTTTTGCACACCGTGATGTTGGCCGCCTTGCTGGGCTTGAGATCATTGTTTTTTTTTTTTTTGCACCGCGTGTACTACACAAACAGACACAGATCTCGTGCAGTGAAGCCCCCTGCACGATGAGCTTCGAGACCGCCTGGCAGCCGGCCGAATGCAGCTGGGCACAAAGCTGGCGGGCGCCAGGCTGCGGTGCCTTTGTAATGTGCGGTTGTGTGCAAAGTAAACAAGACAGACCGTTTATTTATTTATTTTTTTTTATTTCTGAATTTTTCTTCAAAGACACCACCATATCTTCCTGTTTGTAGATCAACGAAACTCCTAAATAAACCCTAGCTCCCTGATTGGATGCAAATCACACCCGTCTGTCCGTGTCAGCTGCCCTTGCGATTGCACACATGTAGATGCGCTGGACGGCGAGTAAGGACTGGACTTTTATATTGACGTACATGCTTCTAGCTCAGGGGTTCATAAACTTTTTAATCTGATGACCCGAATTAGAAAATCGTTAGTGCACTGGGACCCAAGAAGAAGCTTAGCATCTTAAGGATTTCTAGTACCGCACGGACACACGACGACGGAGTCATAAAGAGGCAAACAACAATGGCCAAATCATTAAAAAGTACCTATTTTTGTTTTCTTTCAAGCATATTTCTTCTGAAAGATTAAAATTATGGGGGTGTGTAGACTTGCTGGTGGGGAGACTTCGACTAAAGTATTTGGCAACCCTGTTGATGCATGGTCTTGAATCGAAATGCAGTACACTCGGAGAAGGCACTAAGCGAGATACAGCACATTTGGTTTTAGTTATGATCTGCGATTTATTAACATGAAATAAAATGCAGTGTGCTTTTGTACTGCTTTTAAAATTGACGTGAAATTTAGCGCTGTAGTGAAAAAGCAATCAAACATTTGATTGATAGGTTTTTAATTGTGATCCTTAAAATGTGCCAAAATAAACACTGCACTTGCATTGGATTGCATTTAATTTTGGTACGAATAATTTTCAATAATTTCTCATGTGATTATTAATAAAAGAGAAATGTGGGAAACAAGCCTGTTTTTGAAACAATACTCCAGCTTTGTAACCCGCTTATCCAAGCATGGTTGTGGGGAGGCTAGAGCTGATCTCAGCAGGCATTGGGTGCAAGGCAGGCACAATCTCCAAGTCAAGATGCCTGGCCATAGCAGGGTGAACACACAACAGGTACAAATTAGCACCGGCCATCAACCTAACCTACATGTCTTTGGAATGTGGGACGAAACCAGAGCACCCAGATTAAATTCCATGGGAACATGAGGAGAACATACAAGCTCCACACAAGGAACATCAGGGACTTGGGTCAAAAACAATTATCATTCAAAACGGGAATAGATTCCTGCCTTATGTCACCACCAGTGGAAATACTTAGTGTAAGTTTTAGTAAAGCTGAGAGAGAAATTATGAAAGGGCACCTAAGTGTTTTCAATAGACTCATGTCACCATTTAAAGAATGTAGTAGATCAAAAATGAATTAATTGATGCAGCTCACTTAGGTGGCATTAATTAGCATTTTTATAAAAATAACTTTTTTCAAGTGAGCTCTAGCATTAACAGTACTTTTTCCTACATTAGTTCACAAATAATTGAACAGACTCCAGTTTCCATTTAAGAATTCAATTAACGTTTTTTATTTTAAAGCTGAATTATCGCTAATGTGCACTATTTGTACTTTATATGCATGATAGGATAATTTGGCGAATGGTCCAGTTTGAAATGTTTAACTGTACTGACTGACTTTGGTGCTGACTTTCTAGTGCTTGTTTCATTCTTTTTGAATTTTCTGGTGTCGTTACAGTTGCCAGTGGTCTAACAAACACACCCTTTACACTACCAGTAGACAATCATTTATTGAACTACTTTAAAATATTGTCACAAGAAGGAATTCTTCCTCACTAAAGCACAGTAAACTTAATACAATTTATTCTTTGCACCTCTGTTACAGATTCATTGTGTGCCGTAAAAACGAATCTACTGTGAGCCTTTGGGCAGTTATTCATGGTCATTGAAACTGCATTTAGCATACAATACTGCCTTGGCACTATCTATTGCCTTCATAAATCCCTGAAAATCATTGCATCCTTGTTCTGTTACTTTCATTTTGACATCTGAATCTAGCGCAGTGGTCCCTTCACCTCACATACTAGTCAGTCCCCCCTTTTGCCTCCCTTCTTATGCATGTGTTTGCTGGTAGTCTTCTCAGTTTAAATGTTGAGTAGGTTGTGAGGTGGGGAAACATGTCTTTTATGTTCATGCTACAGAAACAAAAGCTGCCTGTGGTGTTGTCACATATTGTCACAATATACAGTGGGTACGGAAAGTATTCAGACCCCCTTCAACTTTTCAGTCTTTGTTATATTGCAGCCATTTGCTAAAATCATTTAAATTAATTTTTTCCCTCATTAATGTACACACAGCACCCCATATTGACAGACAAAAAAAAGAATTTTTGAAATTGTTGCAGATTTATTAAAAACGAAAAACTGAAATATCACATGGTCCTAAGTATTCAGACCCTTTGCTCAGTATTTAGTAGAAGCACCCTTTTGAGCTAATACAGCCATGAGTCTTCTTGGGAAAGATGCAACAAGTTTTTCACACCTGGATTTGGGGATCCTCTGCCATTCCTCCTTGCAGATTCTCTCCAGTTCTGTCAGGTTGGATGGTAAACGTTGGTGGACAGCCATTTTTAGGTCTCTCCAGAGATGCTCAATTGGGTTTAAGTCAGGGCTCTGGCTGGGCATTCAAGAACAGTCACAGAGTTGTTGTGAAGCCACTCCTTCGTTATTTCAGCTGTGTGCTTAGGGTCATTGTCTTGTTGGAAGGTAAACATTCGGCCCAGTCTGAGGTCCTTGGCACTCTGGAGAAGGTTTTTGTCCAGGATATCCCTGTACTTGGCCACATTCATCTTTCCCTCGATTGCAACCAGTCGTCCTGTCCCTGCAGCTGAAAAATACCCCCACACTGAGGAGAGGCAAGACGCATGACAGCCCGCATGGAGTTTGCTAAAAGACACCTGAAGGACTCTGAGATGGTGAGAAATAAGATTCTCTGGTCTGATGAGATCAAGATAGAACTTTTTGGGCTTAATTCTAAGTGGTATTTGTGGAGACAACCAGGCACTGCTCATCACTTGTCCAATACAGTCCCCACAGTGAAGCATGGCGGTGGCAACATCATGCTGTGGGGGTGTTTTTCAGCTGCAGGGACAGGACGACTGGTTGCAATCAAGGGAAAGATGAATGAGGCCAAGTACAGGGATATCCTGGACAAAAACCTTCTCCACAGTGCTAAGGACCTCAGACTGGGCCGAATGTTTACCTTCCAACAAGACAATGACCCTAAGCACACAGCTGAAATAACGAAGGAGTGGCTTCACAACAACTCTGTGACTGTTCTTGAATGGCACAGCCAGAGCCCTGACTTAAACCCAATTGAGCATCACTGGAGAGACCTAAAAATGGCTGTCCACCAACGTTTACCATCCAACCTGACAGAACTGGATAGGATCTGCAAGGAGGAATGACAGAGGATCCCCAAATCCAGGTGTGAAAAACTTGTTGCACCTTTCCCAAGAAGACTCATGGCTGTATTAGCTCAAAAGGGTGCTTCTACTAAATACTGAGCAAAGTATTATGCACAGAATTGTGCTAGAATTAACTAGGCTAAATGTACAATACAGTCTTGGGGTGATCCACCACAAACGTGTTAGAGACCCAAGCCATAGTTTAGGAAATACTTCTCCGGATGATATTGGCCTTTTATGGTCCACTGAACTTTATCTTTGCGCTTTTTGGATCAACTTTTTGCTGATTTAGAACAAGAGTGTCCAACTCTGATCCTGGAGCTGGGCCCCAATGACTGTATGTTTTTCTTCCTGACACTTTTTAAATCAGTGTCCAGTTTCTGCTACTAAGTGCCTTTTAAGACCCAGTCCTCTAAATTTCTTATTTTTTCTTTAAAGGAACACTTCACCCAAAAATGGTATATTTTTTGTATGTTACCCCCATGTAGTTTATGTGGTGATTAAGAACAATTTTTTATCTCGTTTCTCCTAGAGAAATAACATAAGTTTCAAATAGAACAGGAGCCAGCAGTGGTTAAATCTAGACAATAGCAAATGAAGAAAAAAAACATCCATTGAAGAAAAAAAAAAAAAATCATCACAACTTGTATCACATAATCTGCATGTTCGTTATCCATTCAGCTCAGGTCATTCAAAATACATGCATTTTGCTAAAAATTTTATTAATACTTCTGGATAACTCTGCATAAAAGATGAATAAGAAAGGCACATTCCCATAATACTGTGTGTTTAAATGAAAGATCCGGTTCTCCCTGTCGTTTGTTTAGTGATGGTTGAAGAGGCTTCCCACTCACTATGTAAAGCACTTTAAGTAATGACAAAATAACTGTATAAATGTAAATAATAGGATTCTTGACCAATAATATCTTCAGTTCTTTTGCACAGTATTATAGGAACGTTCTTTTACTCTATTTTTGTTTTTTCTTTTTATGCCGAGTTAACCAGAAGTACAGTACTTGTCAAAACCTTGGACAAACCCAGAAGCTGTCATGTTTTTTATAGTAACTGATACTCCTTTGATTTTAAAAATACATCCAAGACATTGTCGTGTTTCTAATTGCTATATTTGCTTGAAGTAACTGATATAACTACAAAGCTCAACTTTCAGCAATTATTCATTCAGCTCCCATTGCTTATCCTTAATTTGTCATATTTAAATGCTAATTCTTTATTAGAGAAACCTTTGTAATTGCATTAGCACCTTTAAAACTTTTTGTTCTCTTCACCTGGATTGCAAGGTACTGGAATTCCCAGAGTTTAGTTCTAGGTTCAAAATTGGCCAAATGTTCCATACCATTCCTAAGCGTGATTGTAACCCCTCCCTACTCCCCCACTGGCCTGCACTCACACTGCTCTGAAACTTTTGGGCCCGGGCATGCTTTCGTCTTAACAATGTGACTTTGTGTAAAGTCAAAACAAGATCCTAACATGGAGTGACAACATGCATGCCTAAATGATTATACTTATTTTGCGGTTGTTTTGGAGTCATGTAGGGCAGGATAATGCTCTACCCTCTTACAGATATGCAGGGCAGTGTTTACTGTTAGGAAGAAGAAGAAGAGGCCTGAGTTGCCTCGAAAGCTTGCCTATTGTAATCTTTTTAGTTAGCCAATAAAAGGTGTCATTTTGCTTGACTTTTCACTACATTCATAATGGCTAACACGGTACAACACCCTAGTACTACGGCTTTTCTTGAAAACTAAAATTCATATTCATGTGTAAGGTGAGAAATCTGTTTTTTACTGAAATGGTATTGAATGAAATGAGAATTGCACTATCTGACTTGTTGCATCATTGACAGTTTGATCACACTTCTCAAACAAACTAGAATTTGTGGGGGTTACATGTGGACAAACGTGCTCGGGCACAGAACGGTGTGCCAGTGTGAGTATACCTAAAGAAGCAGAGTGTCATAGAAAAAGCCTTATATGGAACTGAAATGGGCAGAAGAACACAGACATTGGAAGGAAGATGACTTGAAAGTGTACTGTGGTTTGCATTCTGGAATAATCTTTTCTCTGCAGCAGGTGATATTGGTATTTAGTGTGTATTTAAGGAACTGAGAACCTGTGCGGCATTTGTTTCTCAAACTACAAACTCTAATATCCGTACCTCTTATGTGTCTGTGCATGTCAAACTTTACAGACTGATGTTGGTGTGTGTTTGTCTTTTTCTGTTCATCATCCAGCATGCGTTCCGTTAGGGTAAACAAGCTGTCGTTGATCTTCCCTTATAAATTTCTTTGAGAGTGTGAGTTCATGTACACGTATCTGCAACTTTGTGTGCCTCTGTTTTATGTATGTTTATACTTATATAAATTATACACCTATATTTATGCCAAAATTAAGGCAAAAACTCTCAAAAACTGTTTATGCAAAAATTTTTCAAACCAATATGCCTGGTCCTATGACTAAATGGAGAAGACTGCAATAATCCGGGTGAAATAAAAAAGTTCCTATGGAAGTTATCATTATACATAGGCCAAGCTTTTAAAGGAAATGGATCAAAAACAAAATGCTTGGAGCCTGTAATAAGGCAAACACAATGCACATTCTTTGGTAAAGAGTGGTCAGTTTTTTTGGAAGTGACCTTTGTACGTAGATTTCCACGGACACACACAAAGACACCATGCTAAAGTCAAATTATTTAACGTTTTTCATAGATTCAGAATCTGAATGTAACTCAATAGCAAATTTTTAACCCTATCACCAAGCTTCCCTTTACATAGAACTTAAAAGGAACCATTAAGGGGCATGAGTCTGTCATTTAAAATGAAGGCAAAAGAAGTCAATTAGCTATAAAGTAATTTAATTAAGAAAATGTCACAAAGAAAAACCTGTAACCACTTCAGCCTTTCAGGATTGAAGAAGGTGAACAACCCTGGTTTAGAACATCTGGTTTGCATGTGGAGTTGGAACTTTGGGAAACTGATCTGGCAGCAATTGTATGCCCTTCCAAAGCAAGCAAATCTGCAGATTACACTTCAGATATTTTTGTATGTTCAATAGAAAAATATTTCTTTTTTTAAGCCTATGAGAGTGGACCCTGCCTTTATACCAGTTGTGTTTTAAATTTGGATAAGCCCAAGAGAGCTAAAACAACACTGTCTAAAATACAAGTTAGATTACAAATTAGGAGTTCTTTCTGCACATGTTGAATATCCAAGTCCATTAAACCTTTTTACATAATATCTTTCTAAAGTTCAGGATGGTAATGGGCCAGTTTTAGAGCATAGGTAAATATTAAATATCAGTGGATGAGTGTCAACTTATATGGATCAGTAACATAATTAAAGGGGCAAATAGATTTCTAGATGTCTCTGTTAGGTCAAATCCTTTCTGCTTGTTTGAGCTAATTCATTGTTTCCAGATAACATAATCAAGTATGTTGTGGCTTTAGGCAGAGTGAAGTAGGGAAACAACTTACAAAGGCAAAGAAAAAGAATACTCAGAGCTAACCAGAGAGTGTTATCAAAAATACTAATCTTCTACCAAATTAAAATGACGAAATGGTGCTTAAAGTCTAGAATAAAGAGTTAGTCAAACCACAAGTTAAAAAAAAAATCTTGAAATTTCTTGATATACTATTTTTTCATAGGAGAGTCTTAGCTTTACTTGAGTATCATAATGCAAGTCAGTCGTATCCCTGATGATGAATGATGCAAAAGCACCCTGATCCAAAATGGTAACACTTGATGCAACCAATTGAAGAATGTTTTAAGAACAGTGATTCTGTAGTAATTTGTGATACTGCTACACTGATCATGCACTTAGACATGAGTAAATAATACTAGACTTAGCCATTGCTCTTCTACATAGTGTTTTGAGACAGTCAAGATGAAGTATGGAGGACTGTCTGTGTAAGAAAAGAAAACAGTTTAGGTGCTGAAAGATAAAAAGAAAATCCAGATGCCGTCAGCACAACAGCACAGAAACTGGGCAGAGCAAAATCGGATATTAAGAGTACCTTGAAAATAATTGAAACTACTGTTTTAGTCATCTATACTAATAAAAGGCAAAGCCCTCACTGACTCACTGACTCATCACTAATTCTCCAAGTTCCCGTGTAGGTAGAAGGCTGAAATTTGGCAGGCTCATTCCTTACAGCTTACTTACAAAAGTTGGGCAGGTTTCATTTCGAAATTCTACGCGTAATGGTCATAACTGGAACCTATTTTTCTCCATATACTGTAATGGAGTTGAGCTGGGTGGCTGTGGGGGGCGGAGTTTTGTGTGACGTCATCACACCTCCCACGTAATCACGTGAACTCACTATCAACGCAGTACGTAGAAAACGAGGAAGAGCTCAAAAAAGCGCTGAAGAAAACATGCATTATATAATTGAGAAGGCAGCGAAACAATAAGAAGCGATTGACTGACATATACAACCATATTCATGAGTGCTGCTACTTCAGAAACAAAGCACGATGTAAACTCTGTAAGTTCATAGACAGGCTGCCGCTGGTGTTTGTAATTTAGTGCCTGCCCATATAAGGCTGTCCGTCAGCGGCAATCCAATAGAAACACTGCCGCTAAATATTCTTGGGTGAAGGACTGTGCTTATGCAGAGGAAGATGAGATGGTCAGGGTGGTGTTTGGCACAAACTCAGCGAAACTGCGAGAGAAACTTTTAAGTACCGCGTCTTAGCTGACATTACATACATCCGTGGACATCACACGAGATGGCACCAGCACAGCTGGGAACCTTCAATGCAAGAACACCAAGCGGCTCACGTGAACTGACGCAGTGCACAGACAAAAAGCAACAGTTCCAAAGAGTGCTGAACAAAAACCAATTACACAATTGAGAAGGCAGCAAAAAAATATGAAGCGTCTGATACATACAAGCATATTCATAAGTGCAGCTACTGCGGAAACAAAGCACACGGTGGAAAAAGTGAATGTCCCGCTAAAGGAAGACAGTGTAAAAAAAACCCGTGCATGCAGTGTGTCACATCTCAGATAAAGAGGAAGACGAGCTGTTTATTGATGCAGTAAGAAACGAATCGATGAATGAAACCTCTTATCTTTACAACGATTGACAAACACGGAATGTAACTTGAACACAACACATCGTACAAATACGACCCTGATTGAAACAAATAATGATAATCAAATCCTTGATGACAGCAACACTCAATAACACTCACAAAACAATTACTGTATATTGACAATCATGTTACGTTATTTTTAAAATGTTCCCTTTTCTTTTTCATAACTTCTTTAACACACTACTTCTCCACTGCGAATATATATATATATATATATATATATATATACCCTGATCTACATACTCTCAAATAGACAAGCCACAAATGCCGTGGTGCAATTGTAGCACCTCTAGCGCCGACATCCGAGGTTCGATTCCAGAGAGGGGATGTACTGAGTATGTACGCGCGCTTCCCAGTTCATTTTAACCTCGCATCTCCTTGGTTTGAGACGTATGAAAAAATATGCGGTTAACGCAGAATCATGTTACGTTATTTTTCAAATTTTTTCCTTTTCTTAGCACAAGCACAGCTGAGAAGCTTCGATGCATGTACTCCATAGCAAAAAATAACGCATTTAATCACACTTTCAATTCCAAGCAAAGGGAACTTTTGTCAATGCATGATTTCCTGGTACATCGATTACACTGATGCACACATCACAGCTACAAAAATGTTAGAGTCGGAATGAAGCGCGTTCCTACGACTGATCGGAGGAAAATTTCATTTCAAAAAACTACCCGAGCGAAGCCTTGATAAAAGCATGGTTTTGTGCACACTGAAAAGCAAGCAAAATTAGATGCATTACAGAAAGCGGACTTTGTGGCTCTTACTGGGGATCATTGGACTTCTGTGACCGTTAGTAATTCTAATTACATCTAATTACAAAATGTTCAATGATCACACTGTTTTAGCCTAATGTACAAAATAATTTTGGTTAATGTTACTCAGAGTTTAAAGATTAAGCTGGTGAAATTACCTTTTATGTTTCTGACTTATTTTTTAAGAACAAAAACTGCACTTTATGTTGAAATTTTGGTTATTATTATTTAAAGAATACCATTCTGAAAATGTACTTAAAGTACTTAAACTACCACTTTATTTTTAAGTCTGCCCAATTTTAACCAGGGATGATATTTTTGTTTCTGTTTTGAATTCAAATGCAGTTTAAAAGCATTTTTTTTTTTCAGAAATTAAAAGAGCTTCAGTTTACAATATTCATGTCCATGTCTATTATTTGATTCTGTCGCCCACTAAAACCCTTTTAAATTAAAAAAAAATTTGCGATTTGGGGCAAATTTACGTGTGCGATTACATACGATTAATCAAGATTAATTATTACACAGCCTCTAATTAATTGGATCAAATTTTTTAATCGAGTCCCACCCCTCTTATATATATATGTAGATTTGTATATATATGTGTATATACAGTATATATGTAGATATGTATATGTGTGTATATATATGTATGTATATGTGTGTTGGTGTATGTATATATATATATATATATTAGTCAAATATAACACAAGTAAACACAAAATGCAGTTTTTAAATGATGGTTTTTATTATTTAGGGAGAAAAAATCCAAACCTACATGGCCCTGTGTGAAAAAGTAATTGCCCCCTGAACCTAATAACTGGTTGGGCCACACTTAGCAGCAATAACTGCAATCAAGCATTTACGATAACTTGCAATGAGTCTTTTACAGCGCTCTGGAGGAATTTTGGCCCACTCATCTTTGCAGAATTGTTGTAATTCAGCTTTATTTGAGGGTTTTCTAGCATGAACCGCCTTTTTAAGGTCATGCCATAGCATCTCAATTGGATTCAGGTCAGGACTTTGACTAGGCCACTCCAAAGTCTTCATTTTGTTTTTCTTCAGCCATTCAGAGGTGGATTTTCTGGTGTGTTTTGGGTCATTGTCCTGTTGCAGCACCCCAGATCGCTTCAGCTTGAGTTGACAAACAGATGGCGGACATTCTCCTTCAGGATTTTTTGGTATACAGTAGAATTCATGGTTCCATCTATCACAGCAAGCCTTCCAGGTCCTGAAGCAGCAAAACAACCCCAGACCATCACACTACCACCACCATATTTTACTGTTGGTATGATGTTCTTTTCTGAAATGCTGTGTTCCTTTTACACCAGATGTAACGGGACATTTGCCTTCCAAAAGTTCAACTTTTGTCTCATCAGTCCACAAGGTATTTTCCCAAAAGTCTTGGCATTCATTGAGATGTTTCTTAGCAAAATTGAGATGAGCCCAAATGTTCTTTTTGCGTAACAGTGGTTTGCTTCTTGGAAATCTGCCATGCAGGCCGTTTTTGCCCAGTCTCTTTCTTATGGTGGAGTCATGAACACTGACCTTAATTGAGGCAAGTGAGGCCTGCAGTTCTTTAGACGTTGTCCTGGGGTCTTTTGTGACCTCTCAGATGAGTCGTCTCTGCGCTCTTGGGGTAATTTTGGTCGGCCGGCCACTCCTGGGAAGGTTCACTACTGTTCCATGTTTTTGCCATTTGTGGATAATGGCTCTCACTGTGGTTTGCTGGAGTCCCAAAGCTTTAGAAATGGCTTTATAACCTTTACCAGACTGATAGATCTCAATTACTTCTGTTCTCATTTGTTCCTGAATTTCTTTGGATCTTGGCATGATGTCTAGCTTTTGAGGTGCTTTTGGTCTACTTCTGTGTGTCAGGCAGCTCCTATTTAAGTGATTTCTTGATTGAAACAGGTGTGGCAGTAATCAGGCCTGGGGGTGGCTATGGAAATTGAACTCAGGTGTGATACACCACAATTAGGTTATTTTTTAACAAGGGGCAATTACTTTTTCACACAGGGCCATGTAGGTTTGGATTTTTTTTCTCCCTAAATAATAAAACATCATTTAAAAAACTGCATTTTTTGTTTACTTGTGTTATATTTGACTAATGGTTAAATGTGTTTGATGATCAGAAACATTTTGTGTGACAAACATGCAAAAGAAAAAGAAATCAGGAAGGGGGCAAATAGTTTTTCACACCACTGTATGTGTAAATATGTGTATGTATGTATGTATGTATGTATGTATGTATGTGTATATATATATATATATATATAATGTTTGTGTGCGTGTATATATATATTGATTGTACAACGGCTTGCACTCACCTGAACTGGATGAGTGGAGTACAAAATGGAGTTATTAATCATATATGCAAAGAACATCTTCTTGAACATTGCTTCTTATCTCAAATTTAAATTGCTTGCGCACATATCAATAAACAGTTTTAACTTCTGTGTCCCAATAATTAAAAAATGAAGTGTTTTATTCTACTGTAGACAGGTTTACAAATAAAAAATAGTATTTCTATAAGGCATATTTTTTGAAAGATAGGTGTTGTTACACAGTGTGCATGTATTTATAATGTAGATTATTCCATAGTGCTGTTGCTGAAAAGTAGGTCTTATATAATAGTCTTGAAATGAAGATGATAAATTTACAGCAAATAGCAATATGCAGTGCCCTCCAATATTTTTTGAAACACTTGTAAAAAAACTAGTAAGAAGGGTTAGGAAAAAAAATCACTGTTTGCTGAAGAACCGTTATCTTGCACTGAAAAAATTAGAAACATCTGACTTTTAATTGAAGCAAGTTCATTCAAAGACAAACAAAGCCCTCATCAAGAAATTAATATTTTTAACAAAAACACATGTGCCCCAATTGTTGGCACCCTTGGAAATTAATGTGAATCAATGTAACTGAAGCATGTTTCCCATTTAAATTGGACATTGTTAAGTTGTTAATGGTGCCAGTAATAATGGAGGGCACTGTAAATATTCACATACTAGGGACACATTTAAATTATTGATAAATCGATCAGTTGCATCTGATTCAGATTCTGAAATCCAAAAAATAAATCATCTACACAATTTTTTTAAATAAGTCATCAGGGTTCATTGCAAAGCTATTTAGTGTGTACCACTTTTCACAGCAACGAATGAAATTAAAGCATTCATACTTTACCGAGAAAATTGATGTCTAGTTTTTAAATTAGCATCCTGAAGAACGTATCAAGGCATGAATCACTTAAATCAAGTATGGTAGTCGTCCTCGTTTTATATTCATAATATGCAATCTGCTATTGGAAGATATTTACAGTTAAATTAAAATCTTTGTGTGAGAGACTTTACAGTCATGGCCAAAATTATTGGCACCCTTGGAATTTTCCCAGAAAATGCACCATTTCTCCCAGAAAATTGTTGCAATTACAAATGTTTTGATATACACGTTTACTTCCTTTAAGTGCATTGGAACAACACAAAAAACAGAGAAAAAAAGCCAAATCTGACATCATGCCAAACAGAACTCCAAAATTGGGCTGGACAAAATTATTGGCACCTTTTTCTAAATTGTGGATGAATCGTTTTATTTCAAGCATATGATGCTCATTTGAACTCATCTGTGGCAAGAAACAGGTTCTGGCAATATACCAATCACACCTGAAGCCAGTTAAAATGGAGAAAGTTGACTCAACCTTTCTGTTGTGTGTCTGAGTGTGCCACACTAAGCATGGAGAACCGAAAGAAGAGCAGAGAATTGTCAGAGATCTTCATGTTCCTTTGTCCAATTTGCGCAACATAATCAAGAAGTTCACAACACATGGCACTGTAGCTAATCTCCCTGGATGTGGACGGAAGAGAAAAATTGATAAAAGACTGCAACGAAGGATAGTCTGAATGGTGGATAAACAGCTCCAATCAACTTCAGCACATATTCAAGCTGTTCTGCAGACTCAGGGTACAACAGTGTCTGCTCGAACTATCTGTCGATATCTGAACGAAATGAAACGCTATGGCAGGAGAGCCAGGAGGACCCCACTGCTGATACAGAAACATAATAAAGTCAGACTGGAGTTTGCCAAAATATACTTGAGAAAGCCAAAATCCTTCTGGGCGAATGTCTTGTGGTCAGATGAGACCAAGGTAGAGATTTTTGGTAAAGCTCATCATTCTACTGTTTACAGAAAATGGAATGAGGCCTATGAAGAAAAGAACACAGTACCTACACTATACAGTCAAACATGGTGGAGGTTCTAAGATGTTTTCGGGATGTTTTGCTGCCTCTGGCACTGGATGCCTTGACTGTGTTCACGGCATCATGAAATCTGAAACTACCAAAAGATATTGGGGCGTAATGTAGGGCCCAGTGTCAGAAAGCTGGGTCTGCGTCAGGGGTCATGGGTGTTCCAGCAGGACAGTCACCCCAAACATACCTCTAAAATCACCCAGAAATGGTTGAAGACAAAGAGCTGGAGAGTTCTGAAGTGGCCAGCATTGAGTCCGGATTTCAATCCAATTGAACACTTATCTCAATTTTGAGAGATCTCAACATTGCTGTTGGGAGAAGGCGCCCTTCAAATCTGAGAAACCTTGAGCAGTTTGAAAAAGAAGATGGTCAGAAATGCCATTTGAGAGGTGTAACAAGCTTGTTGATGGTTATAGGAAGCGCTTGATTTCAGTTATTTTTTCCAAAGGGCATGCAACCAAATATTAAGTTGAGGGTGCCAATAATTTTGTCCAGCCCGGTTTTTGAGTTTTGTGTGAAATGATGTCAGATTTGCCTTTTTTTCTCTGTTTTTTTTGTGTTGTTCCAATGCACATAAAGGAAATAAATGTGTATACCAAAACATTTGTAATTGCAACCATTTTCTGGGAAAATTCCAGGGGTGCCGATAATTTCGGCCATGGCTGTATAAACCTGTTATGTAACATGAAATAGTCACTACCCTAGTTAAGGTTTGTCAGGGTTGGGCCAGGGGCTCTGAGCCTAGAATAATGAAATGTGGGACTTAACCTAGCACTTCGTTCAGACCCTTTAACTTTCTGTACTCTTGTCTTTTAGATTTATTTTAAATTAAATATGTTTCACTTTTACCCCAAAATTTACACTCAATAACCCATGATGAAAACATGTTTCCAAAAGCATTTGCAAACTTATTAAAAATCAAACTGAAATTTGTCATTTATGTAAGTATTCAGACCCTTTTATTGGAAGTCCAAATTGAGGTCAGGTGCATACTATTTGCTTTACTTATCCTTGATGTGTCTAGATCTTGTTTGGAGCCCACCTGTGGTAAACTGAATTGATTGGACAGCATTTAGAAAGGCACACATCTGTGGACGGAAGGTCCCATAATTCACATTACGTGTCCACACAAAGATCAAGCCATGAATTCCAGGGAACTCCCTGCAAAACTTCGATCAAACTGTAGTGAGGTATAGATCAGGGCAAGGCTATAAAAGAGAGAGTTCCCAGGAGCACAGTGGACTTAATTGTAAAATGAAGAATATTGAAACCACTGCATCTCTTCCTAGAATTGGCAGTCCAGTAGATCTGAGTGAGCTGGACAGAAGGGCCTTGGTCAGAGAGGTGACCAAAAACCCAATGCTCTCTGTAACAGAGATTCAGAATTCTCTTATGTGATAGGGTAACTTGTAGGAAAGATGACCATCTCAGCAGCACTCCTAGATCGACTCTTTATGGTAGAGTGGCTAGACAGAAGCCACTTGAGTAAAAAGCCAATGGCAGTTTAAAGGACTCTGAGTATAAGGAAACAGATTGTTTGGCCTAATGAGGCAAAAATTGAACTCTTTGGGCAGAAAATCGAGCATTATGCCTGGCAAATCCTGATGCTGACACTGACACTGCATATTACCTGCCTAATGCCTTCCCTACAGTGTAGTTTGATGGCAACATCTTGCTCTGGTGGTGCTTCTCAGCACTCGGAGAATGTTTAGAATTGAGAGAAGGATGAATGTAGCCAAATACACAGAGGTACCTGAAGAAAATTTGAAGATTGCATGTGACCTCAGGCTGGAGTGATGGTTCACCTTTCAGCATGACGGTGACCTGAAGCATATAGCCAAGACTTTGGGAGAAGCTTCTGACTGTACTTGTGTGGCTGAGCTAAAGCGAAAGTTTAAACTCCAAAGAACATCTGGAGAGAGACCTGAAGGCGACAGTTTACAGACACATCCTATCCAACCTACGAGAACTTGAGAAGATCTGCAAGAAGACATGTTTTCACGCTGTCATTATGAAATCTTCAACACAATTGTGTGAAGAAAGTGAAGGGATCCAAATACTTTTGGAATCCACTGTGTGTGTGTGTGTGTGTGTGTGTGTATTATGAATGTATGCATTTGCATACACACATAAATTAAAATCAGCCTTCCTTTTATATAGTCCCTTATGCATTGTGCACAATCACAAAGTGTGTTTAGCTAACTGGATGATCCAGACAGGATTTGATTTTGTTGGTACATATAGTATTTGTTGAAGCACAATATACACCTTTCAAAATCATGGAAAGAGCTTGATCGCAAAACTATACAGTGGAATGCAAAAGTTTGGGCAACCTTGTTAATAGTCATTATTTTCCTGTATAAATCGTTGGTTGTTACAATAAAAAATGTCAGTTAAATATATCATATAGGAGACATACACAGTGATATTTGAGAAGTGAAATGAAGTTTATTGGATTTACAGAAAGTGTGCAATAATTGTTCAAACAAAATCAGGCAGGTGCATAAATTTGGGCACCATTGTCATTTTATTGATTCCAAAACTTTTAGAACTAATTATTGGAACTCAAATTGGCTTGGTAAGCTCAGTGACCCCTGACCTACATACACAGGTGAATCCTATAATGAGAAAGAGTATTTAAGGGGGTCAATTGTAAGTTTCCCTCCTCCTTTAATTTTCTCTGAAGAGTAGCGACATGGGGGTCACAAAACAACTCTCAAATGACCTGAAGACAAAGATTGTTCACCATCATGGTTTAGGGGAAGGATACAGAAAGCTGTCCCAGAGATTTAAGCTGTCTGTTTCCACAGTTAGGAACATATTAAGACCACAGGCTCAGTTCAATTTAAGGCTCGAAGTGGCAGACCAAGAAAGATTTCGGATAGACAGAAGCGACGAATGGTGAGAACAGTCAGAGTCAACCCACAGACCAGCACCAAAGACCTACAACATCATCTTGCAGCAGATGGAGTCACTGTGCATTGTTCAACCATTCGGTGCACTTTACACAAGGAGATGCTGTATGCGAGAGTGATACAGATGAAGCCTTTTCTCCTCCCACAGCACAAACAGAGCCACTTGAGGTATGCTCAAGCACATTTGGACAAGCCAGCTTCATTTTGGAATAAGGTGCTGTGGACTGATGAAACTAAAATGGAGTTATTTGGGCATAACAAGGGGCGTTATGCATGGAGGAAAAAGAACACAGCATTCCAAGAAAAACACCTGCTACCTACAGTAAAATATAGTGGTGGTTCCATCATGCTGTGGGGCTGTGTGGCCAGTGCAGGGACTGGGAATCTTGTCAAAGTTGAGGGATGCATGGATTCCACTCAGTATCAGCAGATTCTGGAGACCAATGTCCAGGAATCAGTGACAAAGCTGAAGCTGCGCCGGGGCTGGATCTTTCAACAAGACAACAACCCGAAACACTGCTCAAAATCCACCTGCCTGATTTTGATTGAACAATTATTGCACACTTTCTGTAAATCCAATAAACTTCATTTCACTTTTCAAATATTACTGTATGTGTCTCCTATATGATATATTTAACTGACATTTTTTATCGTAACAACCAACGATTTATACAGGAAAATAATGACTATTAACAAGGTTGCCCAAACTTTTGCATCCCACTGTATGTATGTATGTGTGTGTATGTGTGTAACAATATTTGGTGGGAACATGAACATTCCCTTTGTCAGATACCTTTATTGGCTAAAAAAGGATAAATAAGAAGTAGAATTAGTCCATTAGTTATATCAGTAATCTAAGAAAGTTGGTCATCACATGTTCTGTAACCAAAAGCTGTAGCCAGTTTATTACACTGAGTCATCCCCACTTTTAATATTTATTTATGATAGGTTCAGTATATGGGAGTGACAAAATATTATTTTATATGTTTACAGTTACTTAAACATTTGCCCTTATGCACAATTTGTGGCAAACTGAAAATTCCTCTTTACGTACTTGTAAGTTTGGTCCATGCATGTGTACTACTTTGTCAAAGTGGGCTCTGATTCTCCAGAACATACTAAAAAAACACAAAGTAGTGTGTAACATAAAAAAATCTAGATAGTGAGAAACACAAAAATACCATACAATGGGCATATAGAAATTTATGAGTATGTCCCTATATTTTGAGCTAAGACCAGCTGGTAGTGAAGCAGCGAAAAATAAAATTACATCCAATTAAAGATACATCTGCTGTGTGCATACTTTACTTTTTAGGCCACCAGCCCCCCTCTGCCCTAAACTACATCACAATGCAGTTAAATATTGAAGACCCTGTTCTAGTGTCAGTAAAGATAATCTAGGAGAAAAACAAATTGAGAAGACTTAGTATCTTAAAGTTATCAATGTTTGAAGGAGTGCTAAACAGTCCAACCAGTTAAGTGTAGCTGTACTACGCATTATAGTAAGACCCCCCAATGCAGAGTATTAATAGCAAAGATTTGCCATTATGAATAAATCACAATTTATTACCAGTAAAATTAAACTTTTGCCTGTGACAGTTAAACATTTCTCTTCTACATACAGTCTCTGACAGTTCCTCCCAAATACATTGGAACACTACTGTACTGTCCCATTTTGCCAGTACCTGATGTTGCTTGTCTGTGTCATGTATTCTTTTCATGTTTGTTTCAGTTTACAGCATGACGAGTCCAGTTAGTTTCCCTGCTTGGAATGGAATCTTCATTCAATTAAGTTTATTTAGAAAGATTCTCCTGTTTTGGCACTCATGTCCTTCCTGCAGTACAATTTCTTTCAGTCCAGTGGGAGG